>NC_069082.1:47387197-47697973 GCF_025698485.1 Gossypium arboreum
CATCAGCAACCACATTTGCTTTTCCCGGATGATAATCAATAACAAGCTCATAATCTTTCAATAACTCCAACCATCTTCGCTGTCTCAAATTCAAGTCTTTTTGTGACATCAAGTATTTAAGACTTTTGTGATCGGTATATACTCGGCACTTTTCACCATACAAATAATGTCGCCAAATCTTCAAAGCAAACACCACTATGACCAATTCCAAATCGTGAGTAGGATAATTCCTCTCATGAGGTTTTAACATCTCAAGCATAAGCCACCACTTTTCCTTCTTGCATGAGTACACACCCCAAACCATTTAGAGAAGCATCACTATACACCACAAATTCTTTACCTAATTCGGTTGTACCAACACCGGTGCTTCATTAATAACTTTTCAATTCTTCAAAACTCTGTTGACATTCTTCCGTCCTTCAAATTTAACATCCTTTCGAGTAGTCTAGTCATAGGAGCAGCAATTATAGAAAATCCATTTACAAACCGCCGATAATACCCAGCTAGCCCCAAGAAACTTCTAACTTTAGTTACGTTTTTGGTGGTTTCCAATCAACAATGGCTGAAATTTTACTAGGATCAACCCAGATACCATCACCTAAAACAATATGACCCAAAAATCCAACTTCTGAGCCAAAATTCACTTTTACTAAACTTAGCATACAATGCTTATCTCTCAAAGTTTGCAAAACTATCCTCAAATGCTCAAGATGCTCTGTCTCATCTTTTGAATAAATTAAAATATCATCTATAAACACCACAACAAATCTGTCCAAGTATGGCCGAAATATGCGATTCATTAAATCCATAAACACAGCAGGAGCATCCCATTAATATTATGTACATTTGGGCTGCTTTCTGATTAAGATCTTATTTTATGTTAATTTTTTCACATATTAATATTTATTTATTTACTCTAATGATATTTTCAATATTATAAATTAATATATTTTAACAAATTAAGAATTCCTATTAGATAATTTTATTTATTTATAATATACATTCATGTAATGTAATACTAGTAGGAATGCAACCTAACTTCGCTTCAGCACTACCAATGTAATTACTAAATAAAATTTAGTTACTATTACTTTTAACTACGCTCGCATTAGATTAATTATTTTTATTAAAGTTAAATTTTAAATGTTATAATTTACTCCAAGTTTTTGTATTCCTTTTATATTTAGAATTTAGTTTTTATATTTTTATTTTCAAGAATCTAGTCTCTTTACTTTTAGAATTTAAAATATAGATCCAATTTTTAATACCGTTAATTTTTCTATTAAATTCATTGATTTGACATTTTAAAATTAAAATAAAATACTCATTTGATAGCAATATGACAAAAAATCACATTACAATGGATTTGAATCTAACAAAGAATTTTAACGGCATTAACTATTCTTAAAATTTAAGTCTACATTTTAATTAGAATAGAGTATTTAAACTAACTGATGGTGTTAAAAATGTTGATGCATCATATTATGTCAAAAATTAAAGTATAAGTATTAAAGCTCAAATTGAAATGTAATATAGAGATCAAAATTAAAATTTAATAGTTTATATAATCTAAAAATAGAGGAACCATAATTGAGATTTAACCATTATATGACATAAGGGAAAAAAAAAAAGGAAGAAAAAGGACATGCGTATAAAAAGAAAGGCCACCATTCAACATGTCCACAGTTAAAATCTCTTGACATTACTTTTGTATAATAGTTATAGATTTTTATTTGGGCATTTTATCCAAAAATGCTCTTTAAATAATATAATTACGGAAATGGGATGTATATTGTGTTATTTACTAGATTAGGCCGTTTTCCACGAAAACGCGTCCATGTAAGCGCGATTTCGGAGTACATGTCAGCGAAACGCTCTCCTGGGGAAGCATTTTGCCTATTTTTTTAGGGTTAGGGTTTTATTATTTAATTGATTTAGGGTTAGGGTTTTATGGTTTAGGGTTAGGGTTAGGGTTTTGTAAGGGTTTAGGCTTTTTTAGTTTTAGGATTTAGGGTTTAGGGTTTTTAATATTTTTTCATTTATGATGTTTGCATTAATTAATTTATGCAATTTTAATTAATTTTTGTTTTATAAATTTTTATAATAGTCTGTAGATCGGGTGTTGCAATACTACATCCGTAATATGTTTGGTCCTCTATCGCCGTTGATCGAGAATTACTTGCGGGAAGCGGGATTTTGGCACTTGGCCACGATAGGCTGGGGGTGCAAGTTGGACCCAAAACTAATCAGTGTATTGATAGAGAGGTGGAGACCCGAGACGCACACTTTTCATCTTCCATGCGGAGAGTGTACTATCACTCTGCAAGACGTGCATTTGCAATTGAGATTGCCGGTGGATAGGTACGCAGTCACCGGGTCCGTATCATCTACTGATTGGGGAGCCATATGCTACAAGATTTTGGGTGCTATACCAGATAAAATTAACGGAGGTCGGATCGAGATAGGATGGTTACGAGACACATTCCCGGAGCCAGATAATGATTCGACTGAACTCAAAAGAATACAATATGCTCGGGCATATATTCTTGAGATGATTGGAGGTTATTAAATGTCGGACTTGTCAAGAAACCTCGTACATCTGAGATGGCTGCTGAAACTTGTAGGTTTTAGAGCAGCCGACGAATTGACTCGGGGGTCTGTCGTCTTGGCAACGTTGTACAAGGAAATGTGCGGGACGACGCGACCGAACAAAGCCAAAATAGACATTTGGCGATGAAAATTGTACATATAACTCAAGATAGGGCAATCCACTAGCGAGATGAGTCTGCACCATTGCCTCCAAGCTACGAGCGCGTTTAATGTCAAATGAGTCATATGTCACAGGATCAACTAAAGCACAAAATAGATACTTAATAGACAAAACTTTCATTGGCGTCATTCCGAAGATTTTGCGCGTAATTCTTTTATGAAGTTCTGTCAAATCTATGTTCTGGTTAAAAACCAGTCTTGCTGTGTTCTCCGATAAAAAAACAAAACCGTTCTCGGTGTTACAGACCTCACCATCATAGTAAATAACAGCACTAATACGTTCACTCATCTTCAATTTCTTTTCTTCTTAGCCTCTCTAATTTTTTTGTTATAAGTTATGCAACCTGAGAATAAAATTTGGCTCATTTATAGCCTTATTTTTCTACGAACTACTGTAGCAAAAGAGCATCCACGTGGGAGCTTTTTCCAGAAATTTTGCTGACAGTGCATCCTGCTTGAAGCATTTTCGGCACTATTTATTCAGAAACGTCTACTCAGAATTATTTTTCTACGAACTACTGTAGCAAAAGAGCATCCATGTGGGAGCTTTTTCCAGAAATTTTGCTGACAGTGCATCCTGCTTGAAGTGTTTTCCGACACTATTTTTCCAGAAACGTCTGCTCAGAATTATTCTTGCAGAAACCCTAAACCTTAAAACCTATGACAAAAAAATTATATCGCTTATATGTTTTTTCTAATACCCTAAAGACAAATTTGTTTTAAAAAACTAAACATTAATCCCTAATTTAATGAATTAACCCTAATACACTCTAATTTAGTATTTAGTATTTAAAATTAATAGTTAATTTAGTAAATTAACCCTAAAACCCTAAATCCTAATTTAATTAATTTTTTCTCAAAACCTTAAACTTAGCATAGCACCAGTATGTATATATATTGCAATCGTATTATCCTTGAGAATTTTTTTTCTTGTATGTATCAATTAACCCGAAATTTAATCAATTAACCTTAAACCCTAAATCAATCCATAATTTAATCAATTAACCCAAATACCTTAAACTCTAATTTAATATTTAGTATTTAAAATTAATAGTTAATTTATACCCCAATTCAATTAATTTTTTTCTAAAACCCTTAAACCCTAAAACTCAAAAAAACCTAAACCCTTACAAAACCTTAACCCTAACCCTAAAACATAAAAACCCTAACCCTGAATCGTGGATCTTCTTTTTCATCATCTGAACCCCATTCAACATCTTCAGGTATGGTTGGAATAGGCTCTGGTTCAAAAAATAATGCAACTTCTACACCATCGCGGCCGGCCTCTCGAGGTGGATTCGCATTGGACTCATTATCTGACCCATCATCATGAGCAACGTAAAAGACCCATTCGCCGGTGGAAGTCGTAGGGAGTACATCATCCCTCCTTATGGACATTTCACAGCGTCTCCAATCAGATGTGGATTGTCAACCACTAGAAGTTGATGTCATTCCCCAGTACGTATTTCCAGCATCAAACATCGAGGTGCATGTCCCATCCACTAATGGAGTGTTGTGCAGGGGTTGGGTATTCCATACTGCTACTAAACATGGGCACTTCCGTGTTTTGCCACCCACTAACAGAGTGTCGGGTAGGGGTCGTGTATTCCTCTCAACCAGCAATAAATGTTGAAGCTGCAAATGCATCATTTGGTGATAAAAATTGTACATATAACACAAGATAGGGTGATCCACTAGCGAGATGAGTCTGCACCATTGCCTCTAAGCTACGAGTGCCTTAATGTCAAATGAGTCATATGTCACTGGTTCAACTGAAGCACAAAATCGATACTTAATCGACAAAACTTTCATTAGCGTCGTTCCAAAGATTTTGCGCCTAATTCTTCTTCGAAGTTCTGTCAAATCTATGTTAAAAACCAGTCTCGCTGTGTTCTCCGATAAAAAAACAACACCGTTCTCGGTGTTACAGACCTCACTATTATAGTAAATAATAGCACTAATACTTTCACTCATCTTCAATTTCTTTTCTTCTTAGCCTCTCCAATTTTTTTGTTGTAAGGTATGCACCCTCAGAATAAAATTTGGCTCATTTATAGCCTTATTTTTCTACGAACTACTGTAGCAAAAGAGCGTCCACTTGGGAGCTTTTTCCAAAAATTTTGCTAACAGTGCATCCATGTGGGAGCTTTCTCCAGAAATTTTACTGACAGTACATCTTGCTTTAAGTGTTTTCCAACATTATTTTTCCAGAAACGTCTGCTCAGAATTATTCTTGTAGAAACCTTAAACCTTAAAAACTAGGACAAAAAAATTTATATTGCTTATATGTTTTTTCTAATACCCTAAACACAAATTTATTTTAAAAAACTAAACCTTAATCCGTAATTTAATTAATTAACCATAATACATCTAATTTAGTATTTAGTACTTAAAATTAATAGTTAATTTAGTAAATTAACCCTAAAAATCTAAATCATAATTCAATTAATTTTTCTCTAAACCCTAAACTTAGCATAGCGCCAGCATGTATATATGCTGCAATCATATTATCTTTGAGAATTTTTTTCTTGTATGTATCCATTAACCAAAAGTTTAATCAATTAACCCTAAACCCTAAATCAATCCATAATTTAATCAATTAACCCTAATACCCTAAACTCTAATTTAATATTTAGTATTTAAAATTAATAGTTAATTTATACCCCAATTCAATTAATTTTTTTTCCTAAAACCCTTAAAGCCTAAAACTAAAAAAAACCTAAACCCGTACAAATCATTAACCCTAACCCTAAAACATAAAAACCCTAACCCTAAATCATGAATCTTCTTCATCATCATCTGAACCCCATTTAACATCTTCAGGTATGGTTGGAACAGGCTCTGGTTCAGAAAATAATGCAACTTTTACACCATCAGGATCGGCCTCTCGAGGTGGATCGGTATCGGACTCATTATTTGACCCATCATCATGTGCAACGTAAAAGTCCCCTCGTCGGTGGACGTCGTATGGAGTACATCATCCCTCCTTATGGACGTTTCACAACGTCTCCAATCAGATGTGGATTACCAACCACTAGAAGTTGATGTCATTCCTCAGTACATATTTCCAGCATCAAACATCGACCCACTGAGGTGCATGTCCCATCCACTAACGGAGTGTCGTGCAGGGGTTAGGTATTCCATACTGCTACTAAACATGGGCACCTCCATGTTTTGTCACCCACTAACGGAGTGTCAGGCAGGGGTCGCGTATTCCTCTCGTGCAGCAGTAAATGTTAAAGCTGCAAATGCATCATTTGGCGATGAAAATTGTACATATAACTCAAGATAGGGTGATCCACTAGCGAGATGAGTCTGTACAATTGCTTTCAAGCTACGAGCGCCTTTGATGTCAAATGAGTAATATGTCACAGGATCAACTAAAGCACAAAATCGATACTTAATAGACAAAACTTTCATTGGCGTCATTCTGAAGATTTTGCGCCTAATTCTTTTACGAAGTTCTGTCAAATCTATGTTCTGGTTAAAAACCAGTCTTGCTTTGTTCTCCGATAAAAAAAAACAGTTCTCGGTGTTACAGACCTCACCACCAAAGTAAATAATAGCACTAATACGTTCACTCATTTTCAATTTATTTTCTTCTTAGCCTCTCTAATTTTTTTGTTGTAAGTTATGCAACCTGAGAATAAAATTTGGCTCATTTATAGCCTCATTTTTCTACGAACTATTGTAGCAAAAGAGCGTCCACGTGGGAGCTTTTTCCAGAAATTTTTCTGACAGTACATCCTACTTGAAGCGTTTTCGACACTATTTGTTCAGAAACGTCTACTCAGAATTATTTTTCTACGAACTACTGTAGCAAAAGAGCGTCCACGTGGGAGCTTTTTCTAGAAATTTTGCTGACAGTGTATCCTGCATGAAGCGTTTTCGACACTATTTGTTCAGAAATGTCTACTCAGAATTATTTTTCTACAAAATACTGTAGCAAAAGAGCGTCTACGTGGGAGCTTTTTCTAGAAATTTTGCTGACAGTGCATCCTGCTTAAAGAATTTTCCGACGCTATTTTTTCAGAAACGTCAGCTCAGAATTATTCTTGCAGAAACCCTAAATCTTAAAACCTATGACAAAAAGAATTTATATTGCTTCTATATTTTTTCTAATACCCTAAACACAAATTTGTTTTGAAAAACTAAACCTTAATCCGTAATTTTATGAATTAACCCTAATACACTCTAATTTAGTATTTAGTATTTAAAGTTAATAGTTAATTTAGTAAATGAACCCTAAAACCCTAAATCATAATTCAATTAATTTTTCTCGAAACCCTAAACTTAGCATAACCCTAGTATGTATATATGCTGCAATCATATTATCTTTGAGATTTTTTTTTCTTGTATGTATCAATTAATCCTAAATTTAATCAATTAACCCTAAACCCTAAATCAATCCATAATTTAATCAATTAATCCTAATACCCGAAAATCTAATTTAATATTTAGTATTTAAAATTAATAGTTAATTTATACTCCAATTCAATTAATTTTTTTCCTAAAACCTTTAAACCCTAAAACTCAAAAAACATAAACCCTTACAAAGCCTTAACCCTAACCATAAACCATAAAAACCCTAACCCTGAATTGTGGATCTTCTTCATCATCATTTGAACCCCCTTCAACATCTTCAAGTATGGTTCGAATAGGCTCTAGTTCAGAAAATAATACAATTTCTGCACCATCTGGGCCGGCCTTTCGAGGTGGATCCGCATCGGACTCATTATCTGACCCATCACCATGTGCAACATAAAAGGTCCCCTCGCCGGTGGACGTCATACAGAGTACATCATCCCTCCTTATGGACGTTTCACAATGTCTCCAATCAGATGTGGATTGCCAACCACTAGAAGTTGATGTCATTCCCCAGTACGTATTTCTTGCATCAAACATCGACCTACTGAGATGCATGTCCCATCCACTAACGGAGTGTCGTGCAGGGGTTGGGTATTCCATACTGCTACTAAACATGGACACCTTCGTGTTTTGCCACCCACTAACGGAGTGTCAGGCAGGGGCCGTGTATTCCTCTCGACCAGCAGGTAATATTGAAGCTGCAAATACAGTATTTGGAGATGAAAATTGTACATATAACTCAAGATAGGGTGATCCACTAGCGAGATGAGTCTGCACCATTGTCTCCAAGCTACGAGCGCCTTTGATGTCAAATGAGTCATATGTCACAGGATTAACTGAAGCACAAAATGGATACTTCATAGAAAAAACTTTTATTGGCATCGTTCCGAAGATTTTGCGCCTAATTCTTTTATGAAGTTCTGTCAAATCTATGTTCTGGTTAAAAATTAGTCTCGCTGTGTTCTCTGATAAAAAAGCAACACTGTTCTCGGTGTTACAGACCTCACCATCATAGTAAATAACAGCACTAGTACGTTCACTCATCTTCAATTTCTTTCCTTCTTAGCCTCTCTAATTTTTTTGTTATAAGTTATGTAACCTGAGAATAAAATTTAGCTTATTTATAGCCTTATTTTTCTACAAACTACTGCAGCAAAAGAACGTCCACGTGGGAGCTTTCTTCTGAAATTTTACTGACAGTGCATCCTGCTTGAAGCGTTTTTGGCACTGTTTGTTCAGAAACGTCTACTCAGAATTATTTTTCTACGAACTACTGTAGCAAAAGAACGTCCACGTGGGAGCTTTTTCAGAAATTTTGCTGATAGTGCATTCTGCTTGAAGCATTTTTGGCACTATTTGTTCAGAAACGTCTATTCAAAATTATTTTTCTACGAACTACTGTAGCAAAAGAGCATCCACGTAGGAGCTTTTCCAAAAATTTTGCTGACAGTGCATCCTGCTTGAAGCGTTTTCCGACACTTTTTTTCTAGAAACGTCTGCTCAGAATTATTCTTGCAGAAACCCTAAACCTTAAAACCTATAACAAAAAAAATTATATTGCTTATATGTTTTTTCTAATACCCTAAAGACAAATTTGTTTTAGAAAACTAAACCCTAATCCCTAATTTAATGAATTAACCCTAATACGCTCTAATTTAGTATTTAGTATTTAAAATTAATAGTTAATTTAGTAAATTAACCCTAAAATCCTGAATCCTAATTCAATTAATTTTTTCTCGAAACCCTACACTTAGCATAGCGCCAGTATGTATATATGCTGCAATCATATTATCTTTGAGAATTTTTTTTCTTGTATGTATCAATTAACCCAAAATTTAATCAATTAACCCTAAACTCTAAATCAATCCATAATTTAATCAATTAACCCTAATACCCTAAACTCTAATTTAATATTTAGTATTTAAAATTAATAGTAAATTTATACCCCAATTTAATTAATTTTTTTCCTAAAACCTTTAAACTCTAAAACTCAAAAAAACATAAACCCTTACAAAACCGTAACCCTAACCCTAAAACATAAAAACCCTAACCCTAAATCGTGAATCTTCTTCATCATCATCTAAACCCCCTTCAACATCTTCAGGTATGGTTGGAATAGGCTCTGGTTCAGAAAATAATGCAACTTCTGCACCATCGGGGCCGGCCTCTCGTGGAGGATCCGCATCAAACTCATTATCTGACCCATCATCATGTACAACGTAAAAGGTCCCCTCACTGGTGGACATCGTAGGGAGTACATCATCCCTTCTTATGGTCGTTTCACAATGTCTCCAATCAAATGTGGATTGCCAACCACTAGAAGTTGATGTCATTCCCCAGTACGTATTTCCAGCATCAAACATCGACCCACTGAGGTGCATGTCCCATCCACTAACGGAGTGTCGTGCAGGGGTTAGGTATTCTATACTGCTACTAAACATGGGCACTTCCGTGTTTTGCTACCCATTAACGGAGTGTTAGGCAGGGGTCATGTATTCCTCTCGACCAGCAGTAAATGTTGAAGCTGCAAATGCATCATTTGGCGATGAAAATTGTACATATAACTCAAGATAGGGTGATCTACTAGCGAGATGAGTCTGCACCATTCCCTCCAAGTTACGAGTGCCTTTGATGTCAAATGAGTCATATGTCACAGAGTGATATCCCGAATTACGGGCTAATCGGAATAGTGGTTTTGAGACCACAAATCCGAGATAGAAATAATTATTTGATAATTATTTTGAGGTCTATGATATGATTGCATGATTGTGTGAAACTTTCGTGAAGAAATTCTATGCATAAAATGCTATATTTGAAATGATAGAGCAAGGAAAATCGAAATTCTGGCTAAAATCGGTAAAATACCAAGTTGTGGACAAAATGGTAAAAATGACCATTTTCGCATACGAGGTAAGTTCATGTGTAAATGTAGTAACATAATTGTCATTTTAAGTAATTTAATGTTATTTATATGATATGATGATTAATATCATGAAATATTATGTGTCGAGACCATTTTTTTAAATCGAGTTTTAGAAAATGGGAATCGACTTTAATAAAAACGAAAACAGGAGTCGCCACCAATCTTTTTAGGTGTGATTGGATCACCTTATAAAATGTTTTGTTTTAAAACATTAATTTTGGTCTACGAAAGTCGAGAAAAAGGGTTCGGGAGTCGGTTACGTACGAGGAAGGGTTAGCACCCTCGTAACGCCTAAAAATTGGTACCTAATTGATTATCAAGTGTCTTTAATGTTGGAAATTTGAAAGTTTTAAGATGCAAACCTCTTTTAATTAGAATGTCTCAATTTTGAAAATTAAGGCTCACTTATTTCAAGCGAGTGAAAACATCACATCCGATGAAGTTAGGGCGCAACATTTTAAAACCTTGAAACTAAGCTCGTCTTTCGAAAATTTCTATCTCGAAACAACAAAACGCCATATCCAGTAAGTTAGGACACTATGTTTTGAAATCTCAAAATAATTGTTTAAGTTTTGAAAACTCAAAATCACTTAGAAAGGTGCTTGACTATTCGAATTCAACGAGAAAAGTCACAACCCAGTAAGTTAGGGCACTACCTTTCTCGAAGTTTCCAAACATCAAGTATTGCCTTTTAATTTTGTTTTTAAAAAAACCTTGGAATATTATTTTTAAATGACGTTTTAGGATGACATATTAATGCATCATGAAGCATAGATGTACAAAATATTCTAGATGTACAAAATATTCTAACATTTCCATACAAACATAAATAATATCATTATGACAAAACTAAATAACATGAACATACGTTTAATGAAAAAAATCATACTAGGGCAAATATAAGATAATAAACAAATAAAAACATGAGTAAACTAAAAGAAAAACATAATACAACAATATATATCATAAAATAGCACATAAAAGAAATAATTAAACATAGCATAAAAAAAATGAAACTATGCACAAATAAGATAAATGACATACACAAAAAATGAATAAATAGAACATTTACAAATTATAAAAATATAATGTAATAGTTCAAAATACATGAAATGATAATATAATATATATACATGCATAGAAAATATATATTTGAAAATAAACTATATGAAAAGGTTAAATATTATAATATATAAAATACATAATAAAATGTATAAAATATAGGAATAAATATACATATTTGAAAAATGAAGAAATTAAATAAAAAAAAGGTTGAAAAACTAAGATAGACGAAGAATAAAATAAGAACAAACCACAGAGAGTAAGAACGTAAGAGGGAGAGAAATTTGAGTGAATGCTTTCAAGAATTCTTATTGCTTCCCAAAACTCAAGTGATTTACAATGAAGGGAGAGGCCTCTATTTATAGTTGAGCCTCCCCAAATCCAACGGTACAGATCAATTACATCAACGGTTAAGATTAAAGGATATCTACAAATTAAATCTCCAAGATTACAAGATCATATCTTCAAGATTGCATATCATATCTAAGATTGCATATCATATCTAAGATTGTATCATATCTAAGATTGCATATCCTTAAAGATTATACTTCCATATGAGTCAAGCTCATAGATGGACCTTCAATCTTTTCAAGTAATGGGTCATTTCGATTGGGCCAAATTATATGTTTGTGATTTTGTACTGGACTTGGACTTTGTTTTTTTTTTTTGAAATTATTTCTGGGCCCGGGCAAAATTGAGTGTCTACAACTGCCCCTCTTTGCTCATTGCTGTGTAACAGGAATAGAGTAAAGACTATAAAAGGACCAATTTTGCTCGGGCTCGTCGAGTCTTGATTTCTTGATCCTTGATCTTCTTTAAATGGCCTCTTGACGGCTTCAATCTGCTTTACTGCAACTTAGGAAGGTGATATCTGCTATCTTTGATCTGCTCCCCGTCTAATACAGATACGCCAAATCTGTTATCTTCGATCTGTTTTCTGACAATACAGAGATGCCAAATCATCTTAGATTTGCTTCATCGTAAGCACGCGAAAACCAAATCAACTATGTCTTCGATTTGCTCCTTGTAAGCCCAAGGATACCAAACCATCTTGGATCTGCTTCAGTCTAATCATGTGACAGCCCAAAATTGACCCTAGTCGGAATGTGGTCTCGGGACCACAAAACCGAGGCATAAAAATAATTTAAAATTTATTTCGATGCCTATAATATGTGTGTATTCATGTGTGACATCTTTGATGTTTCGATTTAGAGTTATAAAGGTAAATTTCACTAGAAAGGACCTAGTAGTGAACTTTGAAAGTATGATGGGGAAATGTGTGATGACTAGTTTCTCATGCATGCAAAAATAAAGGATTTGCATGTCAAATTTCCCCAAAAGAAGCTAGTGGCCGGCCATGACATGGTTTATGGGCAAAGAAAACATGTTGAAACATGTTTTGTTAATGCATGATGAATTAAATGATAAAATAATTAATGATGTTGGAGGAGAAACAAAAAAATCAAAAAAATAGCTCATCCTTCCCCCATTGCCGTGCAAGTGAAAGAAAAACAAGAAAAAAATTGTTCATCCTTGTTCTTTCCTTTTTGGCCGAAAATACTAAGGGAGGAGATAGGAGTTTTGCTTCATGCTTGGTTTGGAAGAGAACAAGAAGGAGATTTGGCTATACTTGTACCAAGATTAAGGTATGTATGAGGTTGTGTCATGAGATTCATGCATGTTTTAGTTGCTAACTTGATGTGCATGTTAGCCAAGGCTCAAATCTTTGTTATGCCATGGAAATGGTATTTGGCCAAGTTGTTATGGTGATAAAGCCATTGCATGCTAAGTGTGAAGCTTGATGATGATGCATGCAATGATGGGTTGTCTACTCTTGAGATTTCTTTGTAGCCATCTTGAGTAAGACTTTGAGTTTTCTTTTTGTTTAACCATGATTGAAGTTGAAAGGGGCATGATTGTCATATTCGGCCATGATGCATTCATGAGCATGGTTCATGCTTCTTGCATGTTAGCTAAAATTTGTGTTTTAGATGGCTATGGACACCTTGAAATTCGGCCATGCTCATATATGTATATATGAGTTTGCACATGATGTTTTGGTTATGAACTAAGTGATGAATATGTTTGTTTAAAGAAGAAGATGTTGAAGAATGATTGTGAAGTCGCAAGCACATTCGGCCTAGCACACATATGAGTGCTTGATGCTATATTATAAGTTTTGAGCTACAATATGCAAAGCATTAACTAGTAAAATGCATGCTGTTTTTGTGAGGTATTAAGTGCATAATTGGCCTCAACATGGACATGAATATTCGGCCTTGGGTAGCCTATTGAAGGCCTTAGCTTTTCCTTGATGCTCGAATGAATTGTATTGAATTGCTTGATGTAGTATAAAATGTGCATGACCATTGTGTATTCAAGCTAAAGGTTGGCCATATGACCATTTAAACTCCTTGTCATATTCGGCCATAAGCTAGCACAATGAGGTTTTAATAAATTGAATTTGTTTGAATTAGCTCAAGAGCTTAGAGGGCCACAATTGGACAAGGGGAAGGAAAAAGTGATCGAATAGCCGTAAAAGCCGTTCGATAACATCCGAGGTAAGTCCTCAAGAAGTGACCCTACTTGAATTATGTGGAATGAAATATGGATGTATTGATTATTGATTTATGTGTGTATGAGTATTCAAATGATACCCGGGCTAAGTCCCGAAGGCGATTATGCTAGTGAATATAATTGTGTTTGAGCCTTAGTAACGAAAATGAAATATGTATGTCCAATGATTATTGATGTATGTGCGCATGAGAAATTGAATGATATCCGGGCTAAGCCCCGAAGACGTTAATGCTGGAAATTATATCCGGGTTAAGACCCGAAGGCAATTGTGCTAGTGGCTACATCCGGGCTAAGTCCCGAGGACATTTATGCTAGTAGTTAAATCCGGGCTAAGACCCGAAGGCATTCGTGCAAGTTGTTAAATCCGGGCTAAGACCCGAAGGCATTTGTGCAAATCGTGATATCCGGGTTAAGTCCCGTAGGCCTTGGTGCGGGTTACCATAACCGGGCTATGTCCCGGCGTTTGAGCAGTAGCGACATCCGGTTAAACTCAAAGGTATGTGATTTGAAAATTATAAGCTTGCTGGAAAATTTCAGCTAATGCACTTGTGAAATTTCCCAATGACAAGGTAAGTGTGGTGTGTGCTTTGCTGCTAGGAGTAAGAGCGTATGAATATCCGCTCCTATGATGGAACGAGTTATCGGCCTTAACGAAGCCGTTATTTGTGTATGAACATAAGAGTTGGGATGGTGAAGTAAGTATGATTATGTGAACGTGTACTAATGAAATGATGCATTTGGCTATGTGAATGTATTGCTTTAATTAAAGCTGATTTTATTGCTTGAGACTTACTAAGCATAAATATGCTTACCCCGTTGCTTTGGCTCTCAGTTTTATAGATTTTGCTCGATGGCAATCGGATTCGGGATCATTAAGGTCAAGTCATCTACACTATCAAAGCCTCCATCTTGGTATAATTTTGGTTGGAATTTGAAATGGCATGTATAGGACTACCCTTGTTGGTTCAATTATGTTGTGATGTATATGTGTACGGCCATGCGAAAATGGCTCGTAAAAGTAAAGTACGAACTTAGACCGTTTGTGGTTTGTATATATATATATGGTGTCATGATGTGATTATGGATTGGAAATGGGAGTGTTGGTCACATGATCAGCCATTGGTATGGTTAAAATGATCATATATGAACCTATGTATGGCAAGACTAGTTGGTTCATGGAGACTACAAAATAGGTAAGACCTACCTTAAAAACAGAAGCTGCCAGCTGCAGTGACGTGAATGTGAAAAATCACCAAAATTTGTAGGAATGGTATTAAATAGTGAATAAGCTATGTAAATGAACCTTGATGAGTCTATTTTCATATGGAAGAAACGAAATGGTCATAGGAGCTACATGTTAAGAGATATGAAAGCTATTGTGAGACAGGGCCAGAATGGTTTCTGGGTCCCTGTCGCAACTTTAAAAATTTACTATAAATTATCCAGAAAGAATTAGGAGTCGTGACTTATATGTACAGATTCCATTTTGAGTCTAGTTTCATTAGAAACAAACGGCACCAGTATTAAAGCCCTGTACAGAGAGATATTCAAGTTATAACGCGCGAAGGTCAGAGCAGTCGATCCCTGTAACATGGGTGACTTTAACTAATAAACTGTACCAATTGGCCCGAAAAAAAATTCTAGAAATAAATCCATGGATGGATATATGAGTCTAAATTCAGGAAAATTTACTGAAACCAGTTTCGAGTTTTGAAACTCGAGATATGATTTTTAAGGCGACGGTGACGCAGTTTTCCAGCCTGACTGGAAATGTCAAATTGGTGGGCAAAACATGTGAACTTGGCTTGTTAACCCCTCGTGTCCGACACCGGCAATGGTCTCGGGTTCGGGGTGTTACAATTTTATTGGTATCAGAGCCACGGTTTAGTCGATTCTAGGACTACCGTGATGTGTTTGGGGTCTAGCTATACATGCCATTAAATGATGAGTCGATAGTGTGGTGACTTCTGACAATTTGACTTTGTGTTTGTTTATAGTAATGGATCCCGATCCCAACCGAGCGATAGCTGATGATGTGGAGAGTGTGGCGCCTGCTCCCGCGCAAGGGACAGCGCCGGCGGACTCTCAACCTATGGCCAGCAATCCGAATGATGAGGCTAGGCAAGCCTTTTATAGTGTGATGAATGAATGGTATAACCAATACATTCGAACTAACACTACTGTTCCACAACCTCCACTCCCGACAAATGCAACCCCACACCTACAATACCTCCGTGAATCGACCAAATAAGGTCAAGTAAGCCCCAGTCGACAGAATTCGTAAACATGGGGCCACCGAATTGAGGCTATGGATAGCGACGATGCCGAGCAAGCTGAATTTTGGTTGGATAACACTATCCGGTGCTCGATGAGCTATCTTGTACACCGATGAGTGCTTAAAGTGTACCATCTCCTTGCTACGCGATTCCGCCTACTATTGGTGGAGTACTCGACTTCGTGGTGCCTAGAGAGCAAGTGACTCGAAATTCTTTCAAACCGGTTCAAAATAAAAGTATATCGATCGAGATTCATCGACCAAAAGCGAAGGAATTTCGGATCTTAAGCAAGGTTCTACGTCGATTCCATCGACTATGAACGAAAAATTGTGGGGCTTAGATACGCGAGAATGCATTTCGTCCAAACTATTATGTGTAAACGCTTGAGGATGGGCTGAATGATGATATAAGGATGTTCGTTGGCATTCTCGAAATACGAGAGTTCGTAGTACTTGTTGAGCGAGCTTGTAAAGTCAAGAGCTTAGAAAGGAGAAACAAAAGTTGATGTGGGAACCGGAGAATTCGAAAGAGGTCCTCGGGAAAGTCTCTTTAACAGGCATCGAAGAGATTTCGAGATGATGTGAGCCGGTCTAGAGGCGTTTCGGGCTTTTCTAGACGAGGACGCGATCGACCCCCTATGACCACACGAGCCACTTCGATCGCCAGTGGTGGAAATGATCGCCGAGAGAGGGCGGAGTGTCTGCATTGTGGCAATGGCATTCGGGGAGCTGTTGGTTCCGTGATCGCTCCTGCTATAAGTGTGGATCGGCCGACCACTTTATGAAGGATTGCCCGAGGTTGCTTGAACAAAATGTAAGTCAAAGTGGAAACCCGGGTGCTACCACTGCTCGAGGTAGGCCACCTAGGAATATGGGCAATGTTAGTGGCGGTCAGGGAGGATCTAGAGATGCTACCATCAGATCCGAGGCTCGGGCTCCTGCTAGGACTTATGCCATACGCCAGACGCGAGGATCTTTGCCTCACCAGGTGTCATTACCGGTATTTTCACTCTTTTCAATACTAATGTGATTGCTTTGGTTGACCCTGGTTCTACTCATTCTTATATATGTGAAACCTTAGCATCCAGTAAGACTTTGCCTATTGAGTCTACTGAGTTTGTAATTCGGGTGTCGAACCCCTTGGGTCATTACGTGCTTGTCAACAAAGTGTGCAAGAAAAGTCCCCTAGTGTTCGAGAGGTTCTTGTTTTCCGCGGACTTGATGCTTTTGCCGTTCGATGAATTCGACGTTATTCTTGGTTTGGATTGGTTGACCATGCGATGCGGTTGTAAATTGCAAAAGTAAGACTATCGATTTGAGGTGCGTGAATAATGAGATAATTCGGGTTGAGTCTACGGACTTAAAGGGGTTGCCACCGTAATATCGCAATGTTGGCCCGAAAATATGTAAGAAAAGGTGCGAAGCGTACCTTGCGTCGTGCTTTCGATGACAAGGAATCGAAAAGAAACCCGAATCTGCGCGTGGTTTGTGAATACCGGATGTTTTCCACGAAGAATTGTCGGGTTTACCACCGTCGGAAATAGAATTTGGCATCGAATTGGTACCGGTACCACTCAATTTCGTTAGCTCCGTATCGTATGGCACCAACGGAATTAAAGGAGTTGAAAGCTCGATTGCAAGAATTGGTGGATAGAGGTTTTGCTCGCCCGAGTTGTTCGCCTTGGGTGCGCCGGTGTTGTTTGTGAAAAGAAGGATGGAACCATGCGGTTGTGCATCGACTATCGTCGACTTAATAAAGCGACGATAAAGAAAAATATCCGTTACCACGTATCGATGACTTGTTCGATCAACTGAAGGGAGCCTCGGTGTTCTCGAAAATAGATTTGAGATCGGGCTATTATCAATTGCGAATCCGAGATTGGACGTACCCAAGACGCCTTGAACAAGATATGGTCACTATGAGTTCCTAGTGATGCCGTTTGGGCTCACTAATGCCCTGCGGTATTTATGGATTTAATGAATCGGATCTTGGACCATATTTGGATCGATTCGTAGTCGTGTTCATTGATGACATCTTGGTCTATTCAAGAAATGAGACCGAACATCTTTGAACACTGCGGTCGATCTTTGCAAATTTTTCGGGATAAGCAATTATATGCTAAGTTCAAGAAGTGTGAGTTCGGTTAAGAGGTTAGCTTCTTGGGTCATGTGGTATCTCAGATCGGGTATTCGAGTCGACCGAATAAAAATTTCAGCCATACTTAATTGGAAGCCTCAGAAATATTACCGAGGTTCGAGCTTTTTGGGGCTTGCTTGGTTATTACCGACGATTTGTAAAGGTTCTCAATGATAGCCACGCCGATGACGGCTTACTCCAAAAGGATGTTAAGTTCGAATGGACGGAGAAATGTCAAAAAGGTTTGATCAACTGAAAACTTATTTGACCGAAGCCCCAATTCTAGTGCAACCCGAGTCCCAGAAAGAGTTTGTCATCTATAGCGACGCCTCCCTACTTGGGTTAGGTTGTGTATTGATGCAAGAAGGTCGAGTTGTGGCCTATCGTCGAGGCAATTAAAGCCACATGAGAAAAATTATCGACTCATGATCTCGAATTGGCCGCCATCGTGTTCGCCTTAAAGATTTGGCGACATTACTTATTTGGTGAAAGGTGCCATGTGTACTCGGATCACAAAAGTCTCAAATATTTGATGACCCAAAGAGACTTAAATCTGCGACAAAGACGTTGGCTCGATCTGTTAAAGGATTATGAGCTGGTCATTGACTATCACCCGGAAAGGCGAATGTGGTTGCGGATGCCTTGAGTCGTAAATCATTATTCGCTTCTGACGATGAACGTGCACTTGTCATTCGATCCGATAGTGTGTTAGTAGCTGAATTGAAAGCCAAACCACTATTGATACATCAAATTCGAGAAGCTCAAGAAAGTCGACGACGAGTTGGTTGCAAAAGGGGTTGAGTGTGTTCCGAACAAGGACTCGGAATTTCAAATCGATGATGACGATTGTTTGAGGTTCAAAAGTCGTCTGTGTGTTCCAAAGAATTCGGAACTCATTTCGATAATTCTGAATGAAGCCCATTGTAGCCGAATGGCAATCCACCCGGGGAGTACGAAGATGTACAATGATTTGAAACGTCGGTTTTGGTGGCATGGTATGAAACGAGACATCTCCGACTTTGTTTCGAGATGTTTAATATGTCAACAAGTGAAAGCGGAACATCAAGTGCCTTGAGATTACTTCACCAATCACGATACCCGAGTGGAAATGGGATCGAGTCACAATGGACTTTGTACCCGGGCTGCCATTGTCAGCAAGTAAGAAGGATGCGGATTGGGTCGTGGTAGATAGATTGACTAAGTCGGCTCACTTTGTCCCCGTACGTGCGGATTTTTCAATGGACAAATTAGCCGAATTGTACGTTTCTCAGATTGTGAGATTACACGGGGTGCCTATTTCCATCGTGTCGGATAGAGATCCGAGATTTACCTCGCGATTTTGGAAAAAAATTGCAAGAAGCTTTGGGTACCAAGTTGCATTTCAGCACCGCCTTTCACCCCCAAACCGATGGTCAATCCGAGCGGATAATTCAGATACTTGAGGATATGTTGAGATGTTGCGTCCTCGAGTTTAGTGGTTCATGGGAACGGTATTTGCCGTTGATTGAATTCGCTTACAACAACGACTTTCAATCAAGTATTAAGATGGCACCTATGAGGCCTTGTACGGTCGTAAATGCCGTACACCATTGTTTTGACCGAGCTTGGTGAAAGCAAGATTTTCGGGTGGATTTGATTAGAGATCTGAACAGAAAGTGAAAGTAATCCGTGAAAGTCGAAGATAGCCTCCGATCGTCGAAGTCATACGCGGACTGAAGCGTAAGGATATCGAGTATCGTGGGTGATAAAGTGTTTCTCAAGGTATCGCCTTGGAAAAAGATACTCGATTCGGTACCGTAAGGGCAAGTTGAGCCCGAGGTTCATTGGGCCATATGAGATATCCGAGCGAGTCGGTCCAGTGGCATATCGTTTGATTTTGCCCCCTGAACTCGAAAAGGTTCACGATGTCTTTCACGTTTCGATGCTTCGACGCTATAGATCCGATCCATCGCACGTGATTAGTCCATCAGAAATTGAAATTCAAGCTAATATGAGTTATGAGGAAGAACCGATTCGTATCCTATCACGAGAAGTGAAAGAGTTGCGAAACAAGCGGGTTCCGCTAGTGAAAGTGTTATGGCTCAAGCACGGGATAGAAGAAGCTACTTGGGAGACCGAGAACTCTATGAAAGAGTGATATCCAAACCTATTTACCGGTAAGATTTTCGAGGACGAAAATTTCTTAAGTGGGGGAGAGTTGTGACAGCCCAAAATTGACCCTAGTCGGAATGTGGTCTCGGGACCACAAAACCGAGGCATAAAAATAATTTAAAATTTATTTCGATGCCTATAATATGTGTGTATTCATGTGTGACATCTTTGATGTTTCGATTTAGAGTTATAAAGGTAAATTTCACTAGAAAGGACCTAGTAGTGAACTTTGAAAGTATGATGGGGAAATGTGTGATGACTAGTTTCTCATGCATGCAAAATAAAGGATTTGCATGTCAAATTTCCCCAAAAGAAGCTAGTGGCCGCCATGACATGGTTTATGGGCAAAGAAAACATGTTGAAACATGTTTTGTTAATGCATGATGAATTAAATGATAAAATAATTAATGATGTTGGAGGAGAAACAAAAAAATCAAAAAAATAGCTCATCCTTCCCCCCCATTGCCGTGCAAGTGAAAGAAAAACAAGAAAAAAATTGTTCATCCTTGTTCTTTCCTTTTTGGCCGAAAATACTAAGGGAGGAGATAGGAGTTTTGCTTCATGCTTGGTTTGGAAGAGAACAAGAAGGAGATTTGGCTATACTTGTACCAAGATTAAGGTATGTATGAGGTTGTGTCATGAGATTCATGCATGTTTTAGTTGCTAACTTGATGTGCATGTTAGCCAAGGCTCAAATCTTTGTTATGCCATGGAAATGGTATTTGGCCAAGTTGTTATGGTGATAAAGCCATTGCATGCTAAGTGTGAAGCTTGATGATGATGCATGCAATGATGGGTTGTCTACTCTTGAGATTTCTTTGTAGCCATCTTGAGTAAGACTTTGAGTTTTCTTTTTGTTTAACCATGATTGAAGTTGAAAGGGGCATGATTGTCATATTCGGCCATGATGCATTCATGAGCATGGTTCATGCTTCTTGCATGTTAGCTAAAATTTGTGTTTTGGATGGCTATGGACACCTTGAAATTCGGCCATGCTCATATATGTATATATGAGTTTGCACATGATGTTTTGGTTATGAACTAAGTGATGAATATGTTTGTTTAAAGAAGAAGATGTTGAAGAATGATTGTGAAGTCGCAAGCACATTCGCCTAGCACACATATGAGTGCTTGATGCTATATTATAAGTTTTGAGCTACAATATGCAAAGCATTAACTAGTAAAATGCATGCTGTTTTTGTGAGGTATTAAGTGCATAATTGGCCTCAACATGGACATGAATATTCGCCTTGGGTAGCCTATTGAAGGCCTTAGCTTTTCCTTGATGCTCGAATGAATTGTATTGAATTGCTTGATGTAGTATAAAATGTGCATGACCATTGTGTATTCAAGCTAAAGGTTGGCCATATGACCATTTAAACTCCTTGTCATATTCGCCATAAGCTAGCACAATGAGGTTTTAATAAATTGAATTTGTTTGAATTAGCTCAAGAGCTTAGAGGGCCACAATTGGACAAGGGGAAGGAAAAAGTGATCGAATAGCCGTAAAAGCCGTTCGATAACATCCGAGGTAAGTCCTCAAGAAGTGACCCTACTTGAATTATGTGGAATGAAATATGGATGTATTGATTATTGATTTATGTGTGTATGAGTATTCAAATGATACCCAGGCTAAGTCCCGAAGGCGATTATGCTAGTGAATATAATTGTGTTTGAGCCTTAGTAACGAAAATGAAATATGTATGTCCAATGATTATTGATGTATGTGCGCATGAGAAATTGAATGATATCCGGGCTAAGCCCCGAAGACGTTAATGCTGGAAATTATATCCGGGTTAAGACCCGAAGGCAATTGTGCTAGTGGCTACATCCGGGCTAAGTCCCGAGGACATTTATGCTAGTAGTTAAATCCGGGCTAAGACCCGAAGGCATTCGTGCAAGTTGTTAAATCCGGGCTAAGACCCGAAGGCATTTGTGCAAATCGTGATATCCGGGTTAAGTCCCGTAGGCCTTGGTGCGGGTTACCATAACCGGGCTATGTCCCGAAGGCGTTTGAACGAGTAGCGACATCCGGTTAAACTCCGAAGGTATGTGATTTGAAAATTATAAGCTTGCTGGAAAATTTCAGCTAATGCACTTGTGAAATTTCCCAATGACAAGGTAAGTGTGGTGTGTGCTTTGCGCGCTAGGAGTAAGAGCGTATGAATATCCGCTCCTATGATGGAACGAGTTATCGGCCTTAACGAAGCCGTTATTTGTGTATGAACATAAGAGTTGGGATGGTGAAGTAAGTATGATTATGTGAACGTGTATTAATGAAATGATGCATTTGGCTATGTGAATGTATTGCTTTAATTAAAGCTGATTTTATTGCTTGAGACTTACTAATCATAAATATGCTTAACCCGTTGCTTTGGCTCTCAGTTTTATAGATTTTGCTCGATGGCAATCGGATTCGGGATCATTAAGGTCGAAGTCATCTACACTATCAAAGCCTCCATCTTGGTATAATTTTGGTTGGAATTTGAAATGGCATGTATAGGACTACCCCTTGTTGGTTCAATTATGTTGTGATGTATATGTGTACGGCCATGCGAAAATGGCTCGTAAAAGTAAAGTACGAACTTAGACCGTTTGTGGTTTGTATATATATATATGGTGTCATGATGTGATTATGGATTGGAAATGGGAGTGTTGGTCACATGATCAGCCATTGGTATGGTTAAAATGATCATATATGAACCTATGTATGGTAAGACTAGTTGGTTCATGGAGACTACAAAATAGGTAAGACCTACCTTAAAAACAGAAGCTGCCAGCTGCAGTGACGTGAATGTGAAAAATCACCAAAATTTGTAGGAATGGTATTAAATAGTGAATAAGCTATGTAAATGAACCTTGATGAGTCTATTTTCATATGGAAGAAACGAAATGGTCATAGGAGCTACATGTTAAGAGATATGAAAGCTATTGTGAGACAGGGCCAGAACGGTTTCTGGGTCCCCTGTCGCAACTTTAAAAATTTACTATAAATTATCCAGAAAGAATTAGGAGTCATGCATTATATTTACAGATTCCATTTTGAGTCTAGTTTCATTAGAAACAAACGGCACCAGTATTAAAGCCCTGTACAGAGAGATATTCAAGTTATAACGCGCGAAGGTCAGAACAGTCGATCCCTGTAACATGGGTGACTTTAACTAATAAACTGTACCAATTGGCCCGACCAAAAATTCTAGAAATAAATCCATGGATGGATATATGAGTCTAAATTCAGGGAAAATTTACGAAACCAGTTTCCGAGTTTTGAAACTCGAGATATGATTTTTAAGGCGACGGTGACGCAGTTTTCCAGCCTGACTGGAAATGTCAAATTGGTGGGCAAAACATGTGAACTTGGCTTGTTAACCCCTCGTGTCCGACACCGGCAATGGTCTCGGGTTCGGGGTGTTACAAATCATCTGAAGGTTAGATCTGCTATGTGTCTGCCCTCCGTCGAATATGGAGACGCCAAACTTCGATTTATTCTCTGATAATACAGAGATGCCAAATCATCTTAGATTTGCTTCATTGTAAGCATGTGAAATCCAAATCAGCTATGTCTTCGATTTGTTCCTTGTAAGTACAAGAATGCCAAACCATCTTGGATCTGCTTCAGTTTAATCATCTGAAGGTTAGATCTGCTATGTGTCTGCCCTCCGTCGAATATGGAGACGCCAAACTTCGATTTGTTCTCTGACAATACAGAGATGCCAAATCATCTTAGATTTGCTTCATCGTAAGCACGTGAAAGCCAAATCAGCTATGTCTTCGATTTGTTCCTTGTAAGCACAAGAATGCCAAATCATCTTGGATCTGCTTCAGTATAAACATCTGAAGGTTAGATCTGCTATGTGTCTACTCTCCATCGAATATGGAGATGCCAAACTTCGATTTGTTCTCTGACAATACAAAGATGCCAAATCATCTTAGAATTGCTTCATCGTAAGCACGTGAAAGCCAAATCAGCTATGTCTTCGATTTGTTCCTTGTAAGAACAAGGATACCAAATCACCTTGGATCTGTTTCAGTATAAACATATGAAGGCCAGATCTGCTATGTGTCTGCTCTCCGTCGAATATGGAGACGCCAAACTTCAATTTGTTCTCTGACAATACAGAGATGCCAAATCATCTTAGATTTGCTTCAGCGTAAACCGTGAAAGCCAAATCAACTATGTCTTCGATTTGTTCCTTGTAAGCACAAGGATGCCAAATCTGCTATCTTCAACTTGTTCCCTATAAACACAGGGATGCCATGCTGAAATCTTCGATCTGCTTCGTTGTAAGCACAGGAATGTCAGATCTGCTATCTTCAATTTGTTCCCTATAAACATAGGGATGCCAAATTTGCTATCTTCAGCTTGTTCCCTATAAACACAGGGATGCCATGCCGAAATCTTCGATCTGCTTCGCTGTAAGCACAGGAGTGTCAGATCTGCTATCTTCGATTTGTTCCCTATAAGCACAGGGATGCCAAATCTTGTTTCTTTGATCTACATTGCCCCATAAAAGACATAACCTGTAGAATGCATATGAGTTCATGTCTAATAATTAGGATGCTATGATCGAAGTGAGTCAAATTCTCCTAATGCAAAATGTTATGAATACGACCCCTATTTCGGACGTCATCACTTATTCCCTCATCGAAGTTTTATCTTGATGAATCAACTTAGTCCTATTGTACCATTCTCCAAATGTTGTGACTCGCTGGAAATGTTTATGAAATGATACTTTCTTAAGATCAATATTGCTTAAAACGTCCAACCACCTTTTGGACTGAAGAAGAAATTTCCCCGAGTACATCCGACCCTCAAATATGGAAATTCTTTAAACAATTGTCTTGTTTTAGTTTCTTGTATTATCTAGAAATTTCCAGAGTAATATGCAAAACTTCATTTGTAAAGATATTTAGTTCATCTATCATTATTTTAATGCAACATACTTTAAGGATAATGGAAGATGAACTTAATCTTGAGAATAATTAGGTTTGAATAAATTTGTCAAAAATACAAAGGAAATTAATCTGAAAGCCTATCTTTGAGAAGAAAAAGAATCTAAAGATAGCAAACAGGACAAAAGTTAGATGCCCTAGATATCGCCGCTTGAGCGTTTATATGCCAGCTCCATGAAAACTTTCTTGAATTCAACATGTGTTTAAAAGATCCAAAGTACTTTGTTGATGCCCTGATATGCAACGCGCTTCACTCTTCGTTGAATCGGATATAACAAGATTATCGTGTGCTCTTCAAAATTTGAGCTGCCCTTTCGGGTTTTCAACTCAAAACCCCTTTGGTCTCAAGGCGCCCTTTGCGGGTTTTCACCTTGGCCTCTCCATTTTTCTTTTTTCATTTTTCTCTTTTTTCTTTTTATTTATTTTTTTTTCTTTTTTTTTGAAATAGAAGTCCCAAAGTGCCCTTTGCGGGTTTTCACCTTGGCTTCCCTTCTCCTTCAGACAAAGTACTCCTTGACCGAGTCTGAATTCACTGGATCAGATAAATTCTTCCTATCCATTTCTTGTCAAAATCAGTGCACCTCTAGAGAAAGCCCTCTTCGCAGCATATGGCCCTTCCCAATTCGACATCCTTTTGCATGGGAAGGATCTCTTTCAGCACAAGGTTTCCTTTATGAAATTGTTTTGGACGAACCTTCTTTGTCATAAGTCTGTGTCATCCATTCTTGGTACATTTGCTTAGGATGAATACTTTCAAGTTAAATTTACTAGAGGTATTCAATTCTTGACTCCATCAAAGCTTGGAGGAAAAATCTTGATTCATAAACCCATGAGAAAGGAATTGCCCCAGTAGTAGTCCTGGTTGTTGTTTGTCAAACCCTACAAAACGATGGTTCAATGATTCTCAGCAGACAAGAATGAAGTTGCTGACTTTATCCTTCAACCTGGAAAGATGAGGTATAGGGATTACTCCCGGAACATACATCCCACCATGACTCGATGATGTTTCTAAAGCATCCCTAATCTTCATAAATTGCCCCCAACTGTGAAGCTGCCAAATTAGCGTAGCAAATAGGAGCCACAACAAATATGGCTGTGGTGATCTTTTGATACATATAGGATAGAGAATGAACAAACTCTTGCAGATTATTAGCTGAAAACCCAGCCTGGTCTAAGAGAACATGATAGTGGGTCTGCCTCGTGATTCCAATCATTCCAGCATGGGTACCAAGGTAAAAAAATCATTGTTCTTTGGATGGCATACTTTGTTGTCAATGACAATACCATGTAGCACATTTTCAAGAGATCCCTGTTGAAAAAACTTGGTATGATGGTTTTTCGTACAACAACAACCAGAATCTTTAGGGTTCCACTTCTCGTTAAGGAACTTGCAAGCCTCAATAACTTGATCAAAACTTGATTGAATTGAGACTCGCTAACCCCATCCCTGAAAATAATGATTTGATCAGGCTTTCTTTTCTCTGAACTTGTATAGAAGTCTAAGAGAGCTTCCTTCATGATACCGTCATCCATTTTGTCAGAAACTGGTTTTGAAGAAAGAATCTATCATTTTAAGTTGCAGAGACTGTGTACGACCTGATGCCCCTGGAAATCAATGGCCAACGCCTGGAGCTAACCATCACAGCTATTGACGGCACATTAGACTGCTCAGGAGAGCCAAACAATACACCCATTCCAAGGATGATGGCTGGAATTTTTAAAACAACTGGAATTGAAGGTGTTTGCCCCAGCGTAAGCATAGAGAGTAAGAGGTAGTTTCTTATGCCAATTTTTACCAGTCCCGGTCATCTTCTTTAATTTATTTTTTCTTCTTTTTCTTTTCTTTTGGCAACCATTGTTGTACTGTGGTATGGCGCCTTATCTTTGAAAAGACTGCAAACTTTTGGCATTATGCAGTTGGATATGATCTTCTTCTTCTTTTTTTTTTTTTTTTGAAATGGATGACTTTTGACTTTGTAATATTGGCATATGAAGTTATCTCCCCCTCTTAATGGAGTAGTTGACGTCCACAAAGATGAGTCATTTTCAGCTTGAAACTTTTGACGAGCTCGAGCCCATAACATACATGCCCCATAAGTCTTGACTCCTTTAAATTTGGCATTCATTGTACAACTGATGCGATCCCTTTCCATGGTTGACCAACAGTGCCCCAAAACCTCATGTTTATCCTAGCAATTGCAAATCCTCCTGCATGCGTCTTTGGACCACGTTTTTGAATTCTCATAATAGTCTCAACAAGGTCTTGTTTTGTCTCCTCAGCTAATTCCAATTTCGCAATCTTTCCTTCCTCTAAAGCTATATTCCCTACCACCACTTTATGGAGTAAAAACCATTTTCAACAACTTCAGAAACAAGTCACAATTTCTGTCACCTTCAAAGTACTGAGATTCCTCTAAACACATATCGCACTCAAAAGAAACTCGAATCAGAGTATCGTTGTTCGTGTCATTGATATCTAGGGATCTATGATAGGCACACAAAAGAATATACAAGGAATAAATGAATTCAAGAATGACTATTTACATGAAATGAAAATTTATAAAGAATGTCAAAGGTTAAAAGAATCAGAATGAAAGAATATTTACTCGGATAAATAATAAAAGTATGTTTTATTGAAAATAAAATGTCTGAACATGAGCCCACTTCTCAAAAGAAATCTCATTACACCTAGGCTTTAGAGCAACAAGAGTGTTCTGAATATTACTCCGTAAAATTCCTAAAGATTACAGGAAGTTCTTCTGTAGTCTAATTGTTTAAAGAACTTCCTGGTTCGTAAGGGCGAATGCCCTCAAGGTTTCTTTGTTTAGTCCCTTCCTCATGTATGACATTGATGGGATGATTTTCATTTCCAAACCCCCTTCTCCGAGTAAGCTATCCCTCCTGACACAAAAGTCAGGGATATGTAAGGGAACGTCGTTAATTCCCATTCAACTTCTTTTTCACTCAGCCGTGACCCTCTTCTCTCTCTCTCTTTTTCTTTCTCTTTTTAATAACTTTAACCAATTAGGGTCTTTTTATTATTTTGAATGCAAATGATGCAATGAAATGCTATAAGATGCAAATAAATGCAAAAGGTATCGATCTCAATTCAATCTCATTTAGAAAACTTTATTTAGAAAAAGAATAACTTTACATATAAATGGATTACAAATACGCTTTCACCCTAATGCCTAAAGTTTTAACAATAAAACAAACTCTTGTCCACGATCAGATTGTAGCTCATATTGGTGCTCAATATGTCAGCCTGTGCCACCAATGTCTGTAAATAATTAGCTGCCTCCTGAGTTTCAGCTACGACCTCACCTGTGGGGTAATCCGTGCAGCTAAGGGCACCTCCTCCAATACCTGTGAAGTTTTACTGATTATTTTGAGATAGATTAGCGAACAGGTAGGTATCTCGTTCTACAGTGTGCTACCTTAAAATAATATCCTATATCCTCAATGTTTCTTGAGAGCTTTCAGATTTCTACCCACGCAGAGCATCCTGCCTCGGTACCTTCATAGAATAGCTAATCTCTAAAGGTCTTTGTATGATACGGTCTTTTTTAATCGCTTTCTTTCACGCTTAATTGAGCTATCCAGGCCATCGGGGCTTGCATTTCCATTGTTTCTGATAAGTACAACAGTAAACTCAAGCTTGTTGTTTGGTAGTGGTCCTATAGTAA
The DNA here is from genome assembly GCF_025698485.1 of Gossypium arboreum. NCBI lineage: Eukaryota > Viridiplantae > Streptophyta > Magnoliopsida > Malvales > Malvaceae > Gossypium > Gossypium arboreum. The sequence continues at coordinate 47,416,099 of NC_069082.1, forward strand.
ACGAGCTTTTTACCATCATAGGCAAAATTCTTTCCATCCAACTCATTTTTGTAGGTCTCATGCACTCTATCAATCACTTTCCTTCCAATACCCTTACCATCCATATGGCAACCGTCTTCATATGAAAGAGAAATGCTATAATGGTAGAAGTGTCCATCAATACTCCCACACTCACTTTGAATTGCTCATCTATCCTCCTGTCAAGCAAATACTGCAAGTCCCCTTAGGTATTGTAGAACAACTGCTTGGCTTCATTACTCCATTGATCCCATATTTCCTTTAACTCCTGGAGATTATTTTGCACCACGCTGATGCGAGTGTAACCCCATAATTCTGATGTGTATCCTTCAGCGTTTCCTTTGACCATTTATGGACGTTAGCGTTGCCCTCCATTCTATCAAGAAGTCCGTTCTCCATAATAAAACTTTCTAATTTAGAAACTGACCGTGAATCGATACCTTTTAAATGCAAAATGACATGCACAAAAGAAAGAAAATAGTCAGTATCATATGATATTAATAAACACAAAGATAACCTAAGTTAAATTCTATCTATATTGAGCTCTTACTGTTTTTCTATATGTGGTTTGTTTCTAAAGTTTGAGGTACCCGAACCAGCAGATTCCTTGATCCTCACCCATTATAGGCTCATTTGAATCGAGTTCAGTTCAGGGGAATACATTTCCCTATGTTTTGAAATCTCGAAATAATTGTTTAAGTTTTGAAAACTCAAAATCACTTAGAAGGGTGCTTGACTATTCGAATTCAATGAGAAAAGTTGCAACCCAGTAAGTTAGGGCACTACCTTTCTCGAAGTTTCCAAACATCAAGCATTGCCTTTTATTTTTTTTTTTAAAAAAACCTTGGAATATTATTTTAAATGACGTTTTAGGATGACATATTAATGCATCATGAAGCATAGATGTACAAAATATTCTTACATTTCCATACAAACATAAATAATATCATTAAGACAAAACTAAATAACATGAACATACGTTTAATAAAAAAAATCATACTAGGGTAAATATAAGATAATAAACAAATAAAAACATGAGTAAACTAAAAGAAAAACATAATACATGCAAAAATTATACAACAATATATATCATAAAATAGCACATAAAAGAAATAATTAAACATAGCATATAAAAAATGAAACTATGCACAAATAAGATAAATGACATACACTAAAAAATGAATAAATAGAACATTTACAAATTATAAAAATATAATGCAATAGTTCAAAATACATGAAATGATAATATAATATATATACATGCATAGAAAATATATATTTGAAAATAAACTATATAAAAAGGTTAAATATTATAATATATAAAATACATAATCAAATGTATAAAAGATAGGAATAAATATACATATTTGAAAAATGAAGAAATTAAATAAAAAAAAGGTTGAAAAACTAAGATAGACGAAGAATAAAATAAGAACAAACCACAGAGAGTAAGAACGCAAGAGGGAGAGAAATTTGAGTGAATGCTCTCAAGAATTCTTATTGCTTCCCAAAACTCAAGTGTTTTACAATGAAGGGAGAGGCCTCTATTTATAGTTGAACCTCCTCAAATCCAACGGTACAGATCAATTACATCAACGATTAAGATTAAAAGGTATCTACAAATGAAATCTCTAAGATTACAAAATCATATCTTCTAAGATTGCATATCATATCTAAGATTGTATCATATCTAAGATTGCATATCATTGAAGATTATATTTCCATATAAGTCAAGCTTGTAGATGGACCTTCAATCTTTTCAAGTAATAGGCCATTCTAATCGGGCCAAATTATATTTGTAATTCTGGACTGAACTTGGACTTCATTTTTTTTTTGGGTTTATTATATTTTTGTTTTTGGACTTATTTTTGGGCCTGGGCAAAATTGAGTGTCTACATAGGGTTACAGAGTATTACCGTAAAAACATAATTTTAAAACATACATCTCAAACATTAACATAAACATAGCATAAATCATTCATTTACATGCATATCGTCCCTTAATTGAGCTTTTGAGGCCTTAAAAACACTTTAGAAACAATTCGAGACTAAATTGAAAACATGTGGAATATTTAAGAAAAAGTTGGAAAAATTGAACTGTAGGGGTCACATGGCCGTGCGACTCACACGGTTGAGACAAACGCCTGTGCCTTAGGCCGTGTATCAATCGAAATAGGGACATACGATCATGTCTCAGCCCATTTCCGTGTCCGTACCCATGTAACTTTCAAAGTTTGGTCACACGGCCAAGCCACACGTCCGTGTGCCTGGCCATGTAACTCTCGAAATGGCCACACAAACGCGTGTGCTAGGTCGTGTAACTGCTTGAGTTGTAAACCTTAAAACCTACAGAGGACACACGACCGTGTCGCATGGCCTTGTGTCACACACGGCTGAGTCACACGCCCATTGTCGAAACCATTTTTTGAAAAATGGTCGACTTTATTTGAAAACGAAAATTAAAACGGGAGTCACCACCAATCTTTTTTATATGAGGTGTGATTGGGTCACCTCATAATTTGGTCATTTTAATAAAATGTTTCAATATACTAAAATGTCGATTTTGTTCTATGAAATTAGAGAAAATGGGTTCGGGAGTCGGTTACGTGAGAGGAAGGATTAGCATCCTCATCATGCCCAAAATTGATACCTAATCGATTAATTAATGTCTAAATGTCAAAAATTGAAACTTTGAAAGAATTTAAAATACGATCCCTCCTTTTATTAACGTTAATTTAAAAAAAAAGCTTGAATTAAATTGAGATGAGCATCAAAGGCCCACTCGTCCCGAGATAACAAAATGTCACATCCCGTAAGTTAGGATGCGGCATTTGAGCCCTTGAGAATGAGTTTTCCTTTAATTTTTACTTTAAAACTTGTATATTTTAATTTTAGAAGGATACTTGGTTGTTTGGGTTTAATAAGAAAATCGAAACTCTGTAAGTTAGGGTACGACTTCTCGAATTTCCAAAAAAACGAAACATTGCCTTATTTTTTTTGAAGTTTTGAATAATAGCAAATGCGATATTTAAGCGATATGTATTTTTTTGTTTGGAGTATAACAATAAATAAATGCGTCTAAATATGATTCAAAGTATGATTAGTAAAATAAAATAGAATGCTAGTGTATAAAAGTAGAATAATGATATACAAAAGATAAAGTGATAAACTAGTTAATGAAAATAACATGAACATGGTAATAAAAACAATTCATAATGAAGACGACAATAATTACACTATGATTACCACTTTAATATTAATAATCAAAGAAATTGAAATAAAATAAAATAAAATATAAGACAATTTAAAGCAAATAATAGTTTAAAAGAAATGATTTATAAAAACAATTCAAAATAAATAATAAAAGGGTTTAAAACAAATAATATATGAAAAACTTAAAATAATAATAATAAAACAATTTAAAATAAGTAATATAAGAAAAGACTTAACATAAATGATAATAATAAAACAATTTTTTAAAAAACTAACTAACTAAATAAATTAAGTAAACTAAGGACGAGATTGAAATCTAACCGAAATTGAGGTACAAATTGCAAATAATAAAAAAAGCTATCAAGGACCAAAATAGGATGCGCTTAACGAATGAGGGACTGACTGGGAAAATATTCCTAGCCCTCATGCACAGCGTTTTAGCATGGATCAAACTGAAGCAAACAGAAAATTATGCGGCAATATTTAAGAAAAATAAAAGAAACAAACAAAGGCCAAATTGCAGCGCGCCACAAAAGCGGAGGGACTTCGCACACAAATAGCCCATAAACCAAAACGCGCGGATCCCCCCTAGAACGGGTCGGGTTGCACGGGTCATGGCTTAAACGGTGCCGTTTTGGTACATGAGATTAAGGTCCAAAACGGCGTCGTTTCAATCGTTTATAAAAGTTTAATTTTTTTTTCATTTTGTTCTATTCTTTCTAAAAAAAATCTAAGAAGTCTCTCTCCCCTCTCTTTCTTTTCCTCCGCTAGGGTTTTGAACCCCTTCCACGCTGTCGTAGGTCTGCCACTGTATATGGCGGTCGGAGTTCCTAAAAGGAACCTTTTTCAGCAGATCTCCTTCTTTTTTTAAAAAAAAAAGAAGAAAAGGGTTTGAACCCTATTTCATTCTAGAAATAACGGAGGGAAATAATACATGAGGAAAAGCTCGTTGCCCTTTTGAACCCTCGTCTGAACTTACATAGATTCCAAGGATTCAGGCACCCGTGGCGTTCAACGGCGAGGACCGACCAACGCAGGTGAGTTCCCTCTCTTTTTTGTATTTCGCTTAAAAAGAAAAAAAAATCCAAATACTAAAGAAATAAATAAAATCACAGATATATCGAAAAATGTTCACCTTTTATTTCAAAATTTGTTTTTGTATTTTTCTTTTTTTTTTGTGCGTAAAAAAATACAAAGGGATATATTTCGGCTTTTATAGCTGAGTTACAGACTGTTAGCTTCTATTGTTTTGTCTCTTTGCTATTTGTTTCTACTGCCTTGGTTGTGCTTCTTTGCTTGTGTGTTGGCTTTGTTTTGCAGGTAACAGTGTCAGACGCGTGTGGAGGAGGTGTGGTTGCAGGAGGCTTGCTGATGTGCGGCGCTGGAGTGGGCTAGAGGCAGCAGTAGAGAGACCTAGGTGCGACGCACCTAGGGTTTTTTCTTTTTCTTTGCTATTTAGTGTTGTGGGCTAGGGTTTAGTTTGGGCCTGGGGTTAATTTGGGTTATTTAATTTGTAAATGGACTGTCAAAACTTTTGAACTTTTATTTATTATGCTTACTTTTTTGGATTTTATTTTATAAACCAGACTAGGCCAAAATTGGCCTATTACACCCGTGTTTCAGGCCGTGTAGACATGAAATTGGCCAAATTCAAGACATTTCCATCACCATCCCAAACATGTAACTACAAACATTTTGTGCATAACTTCAAATCTTCAAAACCTTACCAAAACATGCATGAAATATTCAATTCAAAAGACCAAATCCATACAACCAATATGTCATACAAGGCACTTCAAAAGCAAACATACAACATACTTAAACATATGCATATTTGACCGTATTTCATTCAACAAATCTAGTTCAATTCCTTTCCAAAGCATAACCTATCTTGACCATTTTGAAACTATTTCCTCACATACCATATTGGCCATTAAAACATGCATCAAACTTAGCCATTTTAACACATACCAACAAGGCATCAAAAGTACCAAAAGTACATTAATCCAAAATAACATATACTTGCCAAACTTATCAACTAACATTCAAACATAAGTCCACCTATACATGCCATTATAACCTTGGCCAAAACATCAAAAACTACCAATATAATCGACGGATAGTGTGATAGATCTCTGATGAGTTTCCAAACTGATCAAGCTTCTAATTATCTATAAAACATAGGAAAGAAAACTATGTAAGCATATAATGCTCAGTAAGTTCATAAAACATGAACATAACTTACCATTTCAAGCATAACATTAAAATTAAGCATGATATAATCCAACCATAAACTTGGCACAACCCTAATTACCCCCAACAACACATGTTAGTGCATTAACAGATAATTCACTTGAATTATCATAAGGTAAGCTAACACATAATTCACTTGAATTATCATAAGGTAAGCTAGGTGTACATAAATATACTACTTTTGAATTCATCCTTTTCATGAACATAGATATACTTTCATTGAATATTTCCATTTCAAATATTTTCATATATTCATGACATAATTCATCTGAACACTTACCATTCCTTCCCTTTTCATGCATTCAGAATAACATCGGATACACAGGGAAGCTCACACAAAGTGTGCTAAACATATAACCTTTCATTTTCTTTTATATCGTTGCTAACACGAGCTATGAAATGGGTCTGCTCACACGAGCTGTAGGTTAGAATGTAAGCTACACGATACTACTCACACGAGCTGTGAAGTATCTGCAACAAATGCGGGACCTCAGCCACCGGTAGGACTTTCAAGACCAGCACCCGAAACATGAAAACCTTAATGACATGTCATTTGTATCTTACGAATTCCTAAGGTTCAAACAGGGATCAATAATCATCGTGACATCATTGGATTTATGTCATTTAGTTACATGAAAAATAACACATTAACATATAGATCAATATAACATTAAAACGTTATTTAATCATACAAACTTACCTTAACAAACAAAGCGTAAAAACGTAGTCGATCAATCCGAAGCTTTCACTTTTTCATGATCTAAATCTGTTCGAGGTCTATCTTGATCTAAATAGATAAATTAAATTCATTTAATATTTCTATTATTCAAGTCAGTCCATATTTCATATTTTTTCAAAATTACAATTTTACCCCCAACATTTTAACTTTTTACAATGTAGTCCTTAAACTCATAAATTGAAATTTAAGCATTTTCATCCTCATTTCATGCTAGTTGAATTTACTAGGGACATCTATCAACTCATACAAATCACCATTTCATGAATTTAACTTAAACTTTTATCATTTTTACAAATAAGTCCCAAAATGATAATTTCATAAAAAATCCCTTTACAAAACTTGTTTATTTAACAATAATGATTCACATTCTTCCATTAAACTTCAAGAATCATGCAAAAAAATCATGGAAAAACCCCAAATCTTTAACAATTTTGCAATTTAATCCCTGGGCTAACTAAATTAAGCTGCAACGATCCCGAAAACATAAAAATAATTAAAAACGTAATAAAAAAAACTTACATGCAAGGGATGTTCTTAGCCGAATCAAAGAACCCTAAAATGGTGATATTTTCTCTTGAAATATTGTTGGAAGAAGATGAATGCAAATAAAAATTTGTATTGTTAAATTTTAACCTTATTTACCGAATTACAAAAATAACATTTAAAAACTTTAGTAATTTAAGATTTAGTCCTTTTCACATAATTAAGCACGCAAACATCAAAATTTCTTAATGAAATTTTAATACGACCTTACTGACATTCCATAGACATTAGAATAATAATAAAATAATAATTTACTCATCAAATTTGTGGTCCTGAAATCATTATTTCGATTTCACTAAAAATTAGCTGTTACGAGAGGAATGAGAAAGCCCTTGGTCCTAACGGTTTCACTGCTTTCTTCTTCAAATCTGTATAGGGTATAGTGGGGTCTCATTTTCTTGAGGCTGTATAGTTTTTTTTTCATCCTCTACTCTTTTGGCTACCTTTAATGCTACTTCAATTTCCTTGGTTCCTAAGTGTGATAATCCTGGCTATGTAAAAGATTTTCAGCCTATTTCTTGATGCAGCGTAGTTTATAAGTGCATAACCAAGGTTTTGGTTAATAGAATGGCTACATGCTTTGATTTCTAATAGTTAGAGTGCCTTTGTTAGAAGGCGTAGTATCACTGGTAATACCATGTTAGCTCATGAGCTAATGCGAGGGTATGGTAGAAAACATATTTCTCCTAGATGTGCCTTGAAGGTTGATCTTCAAAAGCATTTGATTCTTTGCATTTTGGTTTTTTGCTTTCAGTACTTAGAGCTCAAGGGTTCCTTGAAAAGTTTTTGAAGTGGATTGAATTTTGCTTATTTACTCATTGGTTCTATGTCTCCCTTAATGGAAGACTTGTGGGGTTCTTTCGAGGGAGGAGAGGTATTAAGCAAGGAGATCCTCTCTCTCTTGACCTCTTTGTGCTTGCAATGGATGTGTTATCTAGGTTATTGGATGTTGCTTCCATAAATGCTCTCTTCAAGTATCATTCTAGGTGCCTTCGAGTGTGGTTGACTTATCTCATGTTTGTCGATGATCTTTTTATTTTTTTCTGAGGGTACTGCTGATTCGGTAGCTAGTCTTTATTGTGTTCTTTAGAAATTTTGCTGGCTAGTCTTTATTGTGTTCTTTAGCAATTTTGCTTACTTTCTGGGTTGAAACTCAATGCCTTAAAAAGTGAATTGTTTGTTGTTGGGGTACCTCAAGAGGAGTTGGCTCTCATGACTACTTGCACAGGGTTTAAAGTTGGTAGACTGTTAGTGAGATACATTGGTATTCATCTTGTGTTGGTCTGACTGTGCTGCTTTAACCAATAAGATTTTGGATAGGATTCAAGGGTAGTCTACTAAGCACTTGAGTTATGCTGGTAGACTGCAACTCATTAAGGCTGTGATCTTTAGTGTGCAATCCTATTGGAATCGTCAATTTCTAATGCCTAAGAGTGTTCTCAAGAAGGTTTTTCAATTCTATCTTAGCTTCTTTTAGAAAGGGAAGGTTAGCTCGGGTCGAGGGGCTTGTGGTTTTTGGAAAGTGATTTATTTATCTAAATATGAGGGGGGCTTGGGACTAAAAAATATGGTAAAATGGAATCAATCTTGTATTTTACAGCTTATTCGTGCCTTGCTTGCAAGAGAGGCATCTCTTTAGATCGCTTGGGTCAGTGAATATGTGTTAAAGGGTAGGAGTTTTCTAGATGTGACTCTTACTTTAATGAGTAGCTGGAATTGACGAATGATGCTTAAGTTGAATCCTTTGATTGTTGCCAGTTCTCAATAGTTTGCTAATGCTAAAGTGAGTACTTCTCTATTGTAGGAGGCAATTAGAGCTCATGCTATAAAGGTGGAATAACATTGTTTACTATGGTTCCCTTTACATATTCCCAAGCATGCTGTTATTGCTTGGATTAATAGGCTCCCAACCTAGGATTTCTTGCTTGCTTTTGGGATTTCGATTGATACTTGTTGTCTTTTTTGTATGGATTCTACAGATAGACATGATCACATTTTCTTTGAGTGTAGTTTTTCAAGGAAGGTGTGGTAATCAGTTTTGCCCCTTTGCTCCATTCATAGGGCTGTGGGAACTTAAAGGAAAGAGTTAGCTTGGGTGATATTGAAATTGAAAGGGAAGTCCTTACTTGTTGCTATACTCAAGCTTGCTTGGATTGCATATTTGTATGTAATATGAGGATAGAGGAACAAGAGGTATTTTGGTACATCCTTCTTGACTAAAAATGTTGTCTTAGTGTAGATTAAAGAGATTGTGTAGGCTCGTTTAGGAGGAAGATCAATCAATAGAATTAATCTTGTTAATGCTTCACTTTGTGTTTCTTGGGGTATCATTGGTTAATTTGTTTGTATAGCTTAAAGTTACTGTACAATGTTTTTTTTTTCTTTTTTGTAGCAGTTAACTGCATTCTTGGATTAATGAATTTCATCATTCATCAAAAAAAAAAGAATAAAATGCTAAATTTCCTAAAATTTTCTAAAAATATAAATGTTTGTAAAAATATCGTAAAATTCTAAACATTTCTAAAAGGGTCAAGACGACTTTTTAAAAGTACTATAAAATTTTAATTATTGTTTTTTAAATTATAAAAAATTTGAAAATTATTAAAATATATGTCCGTAATGAACTAGACGTGTGCCCGATTCATTCTAGTTTCTTATTAGAGTTTTTTTATATATTTTGTATTTCTTTTAAATTCTTAATAATTTTATGCTTTTCTGTAATTTCAAAATAAATTTTAATTTTATTTTTGACTTTTAGGTTTTAAAATATTTTTAGAATGTTATTGTAACACCCCTTGCCCGACTTGATCGCCAAGTTTGAGTTACAAAATGTTACACTAATTACTGGAGCATCAACAATTAAATAGATATTCAATTCATGACATTATACACTCAGATACAAGCAAGAAAAACATATGATAAGATATATAACTAATTTCGGGACTTACACAGGCTTAAGAATACTTTTATATTAGTCTACTCTAGAATTAGGACCAAATTGTAAAATTTTAAAAATTCTTGGACCAACGTTGCGAATTTGTCATGTCCTCGTCGCGAGTGAGCATTTCAGTATTTCATGTCGCGACGACATGCATATGCTTGTCATGATATCACTCTTTGAGATGGTGACATTACGACGTCAAAAGCCCCAAGTCACGACATTGCCCTTGTTTTTGATATAATACACATTTGGTACCTAATTCAAGATTTGAAAATAATTTCTTTCTAAGTGTTCAATCAACATTATACAAAATAAATTAGTGTTTGGAACATGGTTAATTTATTTGAAAAGTCATCCCAATTATTTGTTCAATCAACAAGTAATAAAGTGACAAGTAAATGTCGAGTTATCATACTCACAGGGACTGTGAAAAGAATTATTTATGAATGCAATTAAAAAACACTTTGGTCAAAAAATATTTTGATTTGAGGAGGTGATTAAAAACTAATATTTTAACTAAGTAAAATGAATAAAAAGAAAATAAAAGTTTCAATGCACGATTTCAAAAGATGATTTTAATCAAGATGACATAACTGTGTTAGATTAATTACATTTCTTAACTTAGAATTATTAAACTCATGTTCATGTTGTTGCGAATAAATTCACAGAAACTCGATAATTTGCATAATCATAAGTATTTTAATTTCATAAGTATGCATGTGCATTAACACATAATTCAATCTGATAAGCATATAAAAGATTACGTGAGGTAACAATGTATTTTTACCTTGAAACAGTTTAATCACAATAATCTTGCAAGTTATGCAAGGCTAATGTATCATTAGATACCATTGCTAATTTAACCCTCAACTACCTTAGATGATTATACATGCACTGATTAAGTATTGTGTCAATTAATTACAATTTCAATCCATTTAAATAATTAATTAATTAGTTACCTTACAATTGAAATGCAAGAATAACTTAGTCATGGTCTTACTTAGTCAAACATCTTACTGAGACCTAGAACAACACAAACACAATTTTAATAATTCAAGTAGTCGAAATGCAATCAACCTAATACAAATTAAATTTAAAAAATATTAATTAAATTAAATATATCAACATCACAAATATTCATAGACATGTTCATAACAACAACAATAAAATTAAAAGGATAAGGAACAAGAATCAAATCCGGTGATTCTCCGAGGCTTAACTAATTTTCTCCACTCCTCCTTCTCCACTTGTTCTTGTTGAACCGAGGCTTCCATGAACACTTGAATGCTGCTCCAAATGGTGGTTGAATGACTCTTTTTCAAGAGGTGAAATTGGCAAGAGAATGGGGAAGAAAATGGGGAAGAAAATGAAGAACAATGAAGAGAGAAAAGTGAGAGAGAAGTGAAGAATGAATGGTTTTGAGATGTGTTTGAAGTGAGCAGCCAATGGGGTATTTATATGTTGAGAAGGCTGCTAAAAATAGCAAAAATCAACAGCCATAGAGTCCCCCCATGGCTGACCACACATGTGGCAAGTTTGAAGGTTTCAAACTTGCTATTTTAAGGTAGGGGCAAATCTAGAAAGACATAAATAGTGGAGGGGCTTGAATGCAAATTGAAGGAATCTTCAAGGGCTATTTTGCAAGACGAATAATTAGCCAAACAAGCTGATTGGGTCAGCATGTGGGACGATTTTGGACTGCCCAGTGCTCGGTTGGATCCGTTTTCTCGGTTCAGCTTAATTGGGCCCCTTTTCACAATTAATTAACAATAATTTATTTAACCCAAATTAAATTGAATTAGAATTAAAATTAATTATATAACGAATTAATATTCGTAATTTGGACCGTCTTAGGCTGAAAAATTAATTTGTCTTGAAGCTTCAACACTGCTTCTTGATTTTGTGCTTCTAGCATTGTCTGCCGAGCCGTTTTTTGCCTTTTGTGCAAATCTATCAAAAATAATCAAAATTAATCAAAATTTAATATAAGAATAATTAAAATTCAACATGTTCAGAATTAAGTGCAATTTAATTATTTTATAATTATTATATATTTTTCTACAAAAATTTTACCGAAACTGCATGAATTTGAATTAAAAAGGGCATGAAAAAATGTGTATAGTTTTGTGTTTCCAATTGCTCAGTAGTCGCCATTGGAACTTTGACCTTTTTCACAAGGACGTCACTAAGTAGGAAAAGAAAATTCCAAATTTCTGGCTAGTAATACATCTCTTCATGTAGTGGTAGATCCATGGCCCTATGCAGACTTGTTTCTTCTCCAAAACAACATATAACAAAAACATTCGAAAAGTATTGACGATAGAAACGTTTAAAGCAGGATCATTTTTGGTACACAAAAATTGCATCCACATTTTAGCGATTGGAAACATAATTGCTTGATTAAAGGACGTGAGAATATTAGTACCAGTGTGATGTTTCCATTCACCCCTACCCTCCGTTAAATAGTTTATAACGTTATCCATATTAATATCTCTAAAATATTCTAAATTCCATATTAATATCTCTAAAATATTCTAAATTGCTTTCTTCCCGAAAATCAGATTTATAATATGAAGTGTTATAAAATTCAAAAATTGCTCTAAGGGCGACGAGTACTTCATTCCCTCGTACTGGTATAGTTTCCCAATTGGCACCCTCTGACCTCCTAGACTCTCGGTCCCTAAGAGATGCATAAAATTCTTGTACTATTGAGACTATAGCAGAGTATTTAGGGGTTACGCAAAACGTTCCCACCTATGGTATTGAACCAATGGTCAGATATCCTTACATAGAATCATCGATGACTTAAACCCCTGTTCTTGTATAAACATCTTTCCTTGAAGTTCTAAAAAGAATTTTTTTACATTTGGGTTTGGAAAGTTTGAAGGGTTTGCAACCACTGATGGTTCGAGTTCGCTAGTTCTTTTGGATTTTCTAGGAGGCATCTTTAATAAAATTTTAAAATAGGAGAACTAACTAAATATCAAGCAATATATTTCAAGATAAATCAAGAACAATAAAATGGAATAGTAAAATTTACGTTGGAACCCTTAACCTTGGCTGAAATCTTTTGATTCCTCGTGAAAATTCCTTGCGCGTTCCTTGTTATTGTAATGTTGTTGTTCTTGCACTGAGTAGGTGAAGACAATTGCAACAAATAGTAAGAAAAAGGAGAAAAGAAGTTTTAGAGTTTAAGGTTTTTGAGGCTAATGAGAGTTTAAAACTCATTAAAAGTGTTTTTAGGTTATTTTTTTTAATATTTTCAAGTTAAAAATCAAGTTAAAACAAGGGTTAGACCTTCGGGTTGTGCGACGAGTCGAGTCAACCTACAAAAAATTGTGGTGATGTGTTTTTAATGAACTTTTGTATTGTAATGTATTATACTGTTTTGTTCTTTAGAGTCTGTTGTATTTCTGAATGTTTAATTTATTTATTTTGTTCAGAAATCTTTACTAAAATAATATGAAATATGTTATTAAAAGGATTCTATGCTAAGTATGTTTATATCGTAACATCTGATATTCGGACTCGATGATTCGGGTAGTGTTGAGTTATTTTCATCCTGTGGTTAGGAAAACGTGGACACGATATTACACTCTTCAAGTATGGCTTATCGACATGGGGATGTTTCAGAAGCTGTCAGAGGTCATTGAACCTTCTGGGATTCATTCTGAGTGCCTAGCTGACTATCACTAGGGCTTTGTGATACATTACTGTCAATGGTATCCTCTTTACCCTTTGGCGTCGGACATTGTTCTCTTTGATGACCCATCCGACCACAGTAGAAACGTAATTTTTCTACCCTTTCATACAAGATGATCTATTTCTTCCCTTCGATAAAGATAAACTGTTTAAGCAATTCTTCGAGATTGATTTGAACGCAGAATCTAGCAAATTTTCCTCTTCTCTCCATACTAGTGGCATTGTCAACATGAAGTAGGCGATGTATGCTCCTACCTATCTTAGCAAGGATATCTGGCTTGTAATATTGTATAGGAAGCTAAGGGAGCCGAATCCACACAGCCACTGAATTAAAAGAGGTCTTTGAAGCTCTAAAATTAGGGTGCCATTTATGCTTAGAAAGGAAGTTCCCGTTTATGAACAAAGGCCCTCCCTTAACAGCGTTATCATATTCTTTAGAGCATAAAAATTTAACTAAAAAAAATAGTCATGTCCTACTTATATTAGCTGGAAGGATCCTGATGGTTTCCATAACCGATTTAGTTTGAAGTTGAGAAACTGGAAACTCTCTGTCTTCCCATAAACCCTAATCATGAGGGTTTTTTTTTCCTAATAGGGAGGAAACCCACTGTCTTTCCATAAATCCACTGATTTAGTTTGTCGATAACTGGTCTAGTTTGAAGTTGAGAAATTGTAACTCCTTGTTCTGCTTCTCTCCTCTTTAGAGAGGAAGATAGAGAAATCTTCAGAGATATCAATTCTCTATCCTTGTTCTTCATCCATGGGAGCTGACGTTTTCCTCCTCCAAGATCCACTGTTCGTAGTTTCCGAACTCATTTCTCATAAGGGAGTCTAAAATAGGAAATAGGTTTCCTATTTTCATGCCCAGATGCGTTCATATTATGTTTGACCTTCTTGGTGCTTCTTAGTAGCTCCTCCACTTTCTCTTTCGGCGACAAACACGATTCTTCTCCATTCATGACTCCAATATTAACAACAGTATTTTGCTCATACCGTGGAGCAGCACCTTTTTGGAATTGATGAATTAGATCAAGAGCTTAGAAGAAGAAATTTGGAAGACCAAGTTGACCCACACCCAAAACTTATAATGGAGGAACACGAAAAGAAAAAGTCTAGTACCAAAATGAAAATAAAAGTGCCTAATCATAAATTAAGCTAAAACAATTTTTTATTACATCTATTTATATATTTAATTTTTTATTTTTTATTACACCCTACAAAATACTTATTATATCTAAAATTCACTTATGAAATCTAAAATATTTTAGAGATAATATATCAAACTTTAATTTTAAAATAACATTAAATTATACAATGTATAATACTAAATCCCAAATTTTAATATGACATGGGAATCCAAAATTAATAACACTAGCTAGTGGGAAACCGGGCCGTAATTGGGCGCCGTCGTCTCCAATGTGTTAATTTCGTCGTCATTCCCTGCTTTGTTTTTGGGGTGCTATGCTTTGTTTATTTAAAAACAGATAGTACCAAGAAAATTACCTCTGGCAATTTTTCAGTTTTTCTCGAGTTTCTCTCCCTCCTCTCTCCCTAGAACTCGCCAGAAAATGTCCAATGGCAGTGGCATGAACATGCCTATGCCAAACAGTAGTATGAAATCGATGAATATGCAGATGAGCTTCTATTGGGGTAAAGATGTAATAGTCCTTTTCTCCGGATGGCCTGATAGCAACCCCGGCATGTATGTATTGGCCCTCTTCTTTGTACTGTTTCTAGGCGCCGCCATTGAAATGATGGCCATGTTACAGGCGGCAGTTAAACCTGGCACCAGACCCATCCTTGGAGCTTTCATTCAGGCAGGTGTTTACATTGTTCGGATGTGCTTTGCTTACATGGTTATGCTGTCTGTTATGTCCTACAATGTTGGAATCTTTATAGCTGCACTTGCCGGCCATGGTATCGGGTTCTTCGTCGTCAAGATTCGTGCTCTGACTAAAGAAACCGAGCAGCAGTACTCGTCTCCCGATTGTATCCCCTCTAAAATTTGATAGAAATTAGTACTGGTCGTGCAAGTGTTGCCTCAACTTAACCCATTTCAATTATAATTGTTCTCGTGATATAAAAGCTTATGTTTAAAGATTCAGAATTTTAAGTTGTAATCCTCTGTTTTTATAAATATATGAGGTTAAATAATGTTGCAGATTCTTTTTCTTAAGGGATCGCAAGGCCCTAATTAGTAGAAGCATTAGAAAGCACAATTCCTACTTAGGCTCCCAGCAAAATATTTCCAATCCCTAAAGGTGGATTTCCGTGAACACAAAGACCTGGGAATGCATTAGTGGCAAGCATCGGCATAAACTCTTGAATTTGTTTATTCCTTGACTGTACCTCAGCATATGTACCATCCCCACATTATCGGTTTCTACTATTAGTTACCTGCAGCCCCTTTACGGACGATACTGACCTATCCTACATCTAATCTGCCTGGAAATTCTGTTTGGTTTTAAGTTGCCTTCACATGGAGCTGAAACAATGTGTTTCCACCGGCTCAAACTTTGAATTCACGCATTACCAACGGGCAGAGTATTTGTTTGTTTCCAAATTTTCCAGTATAGAATTCCACATAGGGAGATCGAATCGGCATCATCAACCAAGCATTCTTTCACAGGTATGGAAAATGTTAGGGGAGTAGCACAACAGGCTAGTATTAGAAAAGTAGTCTGTGTTGGCATGCTGAAATTTTATTTTATTTTTCTAAAGCAGACATTTATGGTAATATATATAATAATAAATTTGATCAAATTAATTATTTGTATATGATGCAGGGAGATATCTAAATCGCAATTGGGCTCAATAATATTCCTACATTTATTCTCTTAATCAAATTATAGTTTAAAGTCTTCAAGCTATCTCGCGAATGTTTTTTATTATTCTCGAATTCTCAAATGCTTAGAGAGTAAATTTTAATTTAAAGAACTAAATATAGGATGAAAACTCTAAATTTTTTAAAGCGTAAAGTCGACTTCCTCTATATATAGGGATTTAATTTCTAAATTTGAATTATAATTCTAGATGGTCACAATTATAATTTCACAAACTTTTAACTAAAATTTAAAAAAATTATTTGAATTCGAAGAAAAATAATTCAAATAAATTCACCAATCATCCATAGAGTTTTCCCTTGACATAAGCACACATAACTTTCTACAATCACACACTGCAAGAGCTATACATGAATGCAATATGTATACAATAATTATTTAATAAGAATTCAGCTCCCCAACCACGAAGTCAGTGGTACTAAGGAAAGTACTCCTCATGTGCCAATGCACTGTATCTCTTTTGGGCTACATGGGTTGATCTAAGTTCAATTTAATTATATGCAATTATCTCTTTTGAATTAAATAAAAAAATTAAGCTTATATAATTATCCAACCTAACTTTTAAATACTCTTAACAAATGATTATTTTAAAATTAATTAATTAATTAATTAATTTACCCAACCCATATTCAATTTCTTTAAAATAATGACAAATTTATCGTATTAGAATCAATGTGCAAATTAATTTTAATAGTCCAAATAAAATATAACTACAACAATTATTTAATTCAATTCTCACTTTGAACTCAATTGTTTGATTTATTCATCTAATTAAATAATAATCCAAAGGAACTAAATTAAATCCCAAGTCATCTTTTGCCTTCTCAAGAAAATGTCATCTTTTGCCTTCTCAAGAAAATGCATTTACCATCGAGAGTAATTCATATAATTTATTTCTCATACGTTGATTTCATCCAATTTTCAATTAGTTATTATGCAGTCTATACAAGTCATAGTGAACTAGTGAAAGGAGTAATCGAACATATATAATTGGGGCTTAAAAAATTGTAATTAAGTATTGACTATTGGCCTACTAATCATAAAGTATTTAGTCACTGAGTCAATTCACTAAAAGTACCATGACTAATCCCCTATTGTATACCATTATGAAACTACTTATCTTAAGCTTCTTTTTCTCAATAGCCTTGTTGTATAAGTGTTACTCTCATAGGATATCCTTTATCTCTTTAGGTTAAATTCATTCACTAAATTTAACCCATTTTATCTCATGATCACCATTGTATCTTCCACCATGAAAATGATCATTACTTACAGTAATGACTAGTAATTCATCCCAAACAAACCACCCATGGCCATAATCCATTCTAATAATACATACAATATCAATAGGAACGTACCATTTACTCTTTTATTTGAGCTATGATGTAATACCTGTGACAGTCCTATTTTGACCTTAGTCGGGAAGTGGTTTTGGGACCACAAAAAAATCGAGTCTAAAATAATTAAATGTTATGTTCTATGCTTATTATATGTGAAAGTGTATGTGTGAAAGTATCGTGTCTTAACTTTGTCATTTGAATGCGGAATTAGCTAAAAAAGGACTTGTATGTTAAAACTTAAAAATGTGATAGGAAGAATTTAGAGGGCCGAATAATGCATGGTATATTACAAGGAGGACTTGCATGTCAAATGGACCACTATTAAATTAGTGGATGGCAATGATGAATGTTGATAAGTAAAATATGTATTTTGTATTATAAAATAATAACCTAATGAATATTATATGATTCCATGTTAGTATTATAATATTTAATGATATTATAAGAGGAATTATATAATTAATAAAAGAAAATAGGTGAGAAAAACAAAGTTTTCATCCATTCTTCTTTCATTTTGCTGAAATTTAAAGAACAAGTAAAACAAAAGGTTCTTGGATATTCGGCCTTGGTGTTTCTAATTGGAGGTATGTTTGTTTTTATTTCTTGATAATTTATGTGAATTTGAGTTAATTGCTAAGCTCCTTTCATAGCCCATGAATTAATTTTTGTTATTGGTTTGAAATGATGCATTCGGTTATGGGTTGATTGGGTGTCTTTGAAAGTGTTATACGTTTTGGAAATGGTTTGATAACGATGATAGTTATGAGGTATAATCGGTCATGTAATTAGCTCAATTTGAAAATTTTGTTTAATGTTAAGTGTGTAAGATACTTGGGTAAATGAATCGGTTTGAGTAATGCTTTAGTTGGGAATGTGTTTTTGCTAAAATGCAAAAATATATATATTCGAGTGGGTACTAATTATTATGAAATGGATGTAATGACAATTATGTGATTGTATCTTACATTGGAATGATTAGTTTGTGCCTTAATTGTGGTTCCACAAGAATGTATATTAGGTCATTATGGGTTTATTTATATGATAATGCTATAATTGTAGTATTGAATAATTGTAGACTTAGTTGGGCTATGACATTTTGATTAATGCATCTGACTTTTGTGTCGGTCTTCAAATGGTATATTAATTGAAAGTATTGGTCAAATATTGAAGTAGCAGAATTGGTTAATCTGATGATATATTCAATTTATAATAAGTAGGATATTATACGTATATGTATCTGTGTTATGTAATTGCTGCAGATAAATGAATAAATGACATGATGGTATATGTTATTTATATGAAATGAAATGATGTATATGGAAATATGATAAGAGTTATGTTTTGATTTTATTACACTTTGTAATTCGGCACTTGTTCCATGATATAATATTTGGAGTTGTATGTATATTAATTAATGAAATTCGGATATGCAAGGTAATGAGTTAGTAAAATGTTCCCTGATGGTTTTAGTCTATTATTTGGGAATAAATACAATTGTTGATTGTAGCCTAGTAATGTGTTCGGTTGTGCATGAGTAGGGAATATATATATATATATATATATATATATATATATATATATATATATATAGTGTTTAAATAACTAGTTATTAAGGTCATTTGTACCTTAACTATATGATATACATGTGTTAAATTAAATTGCCTATTTGATAAGTGATTAAATAGTAAGATATTGGTTAAGCAATTAAATAAATTTATTTGTTTTATATTAAGCTCAAGAGCAAAGAGGGTCGAAGTTGGATAGGGGAAAAGAGAAAGTAATTGATTAGCCTTTCCGCAACCGTTCAAGTATATCCGAGGTAAGTTTTGAATAGTCACATTTAGTACGTAATTGATACTGTCTTGATATGTGTATGATAACTGTACTGCGATCTATTGATTTTATTTGAATATAATTGAGTGACAAATAATTTATGTTTAAGGCTTAAAACTGAATAGACATTAGAAGTTAAGCTTGGAAAGTAAAATGGACATATATTCTTATGTAAGTTATTGAGCTAAAAGTTATATGAATGGTGCCCATGTTATGCTATTATTCGAATGGAATAAATGAACTATGATTATGAGATGTTATGTGAATTGAATTTTCTTGAGAATAAGTATGCATGACATTCAGTGATATTTATCCGGACTTAGGGTCCGCAGGCTATGTGCTGGAATTATATCCGGACTTAGGGTCCGCAGGCTATGTGCTGGAATTATAACCGGACTTAAGGTCCGCAGGCTACGTGCTGGTAATATGTCCGGGCTAAAGTCCTGCAGGCTTTGAGCTGGTATTATACTGGGTTTAAATTCCTGCAGGCTTGTGCTGGTAATTGGTTTCAAGTTCTAAGACCTGTCAGGCTTAATGCCAGTAAGTTAAGTAAGATTACGATATTGAATGTTCGCAGTAAACCTTCGTCGAGTAAGTATTATACATTTAAGATGTTCAGGTACGTATTACTTACTCCTAGGTGAATTGATTTCTAAGTGAATCATCAGCATCAAAGAAGAATATATATATATATATATATATATATATGATTGATGGTTATATTTATGAATATGAGAATGATTTAATCGGTCATGGTATATTTGTATATGAATTATATGTTAAAATTACTTTATGTACTCATGTACGCTCACCAATGATTTTGTGAATTATTAGTATTAGAGAATGATTGTTATATCTAATAGTAAAACAATGACCTATTCGGTCAAATACTGTTAATATATGAGATTATTTGATTTAAATGCATCGTATGAACTTTAAGTAGAAGAAAAATATGTGCTGAGAAATCTATGTATATGTATGTGCATTCGGCTATGAAGCAATTTGAATTGAGAATAAGTCTGTTTAAATGAATGTTTCAATTTTTGATAAGTCTTTAATTGTTTGTGATGCTTAAAACTTACTAAGCTTTGAAAGCTTACTCTGTTCTTTATTTCTCTGTTTTATAGATTGTTGATTTTGGCCACCGACTCGAGGATCGTCAGTAGTTCATCACACTATCGATCTTTTTGGGTACAGTTATATTTTGGACTCAATATGGCATGTATAGGTTAGGCTGATGATAACGATGTTTTGAAATTGTAAATATTTTGGCCATACGAAAATAGCGTATAACTTAAATATCAATATGTATTTCAGCTCGATCTCTGTTTATGTTTATTTACAATGTGAATGAGATAATTAAATGTTTAGTTCGGTAATACCTCTTAGCCTTAATCTGGCAATCAGATTCGGATTAGGGGTGTTACAATACCACCAAAACTGACCTAGGAGACTAGTCAAATCCAAAATATTATTGGTCACCTCATTGACCCACTCAATCAATCATTTATTCATTAATCATAAAAATAGTAATGTTTGAGCATATAATAACAATTCGATCATACATTTGTAATTTTGAACATATGTAAGATATAAATGGCTTTAAAAAGACATTTGGAAGCCCAAATAAGTCAATTGTGACCTAGGTACTGACACCAAGGTTGTAGGCATTGATACTTGGTACCAAATTTTGAAATAGTAAGCTTCGATTTTTGAAGTCTTGATACTCCAAGGTTTGTACTAATTCTCGAGCACGAGTACCAATAATCATAGGTCCATGTACATATAATTGACCTTGAGTACCAATACTTTGTTTGATCTGGTGCCCTAGTGTAGTATTTTTATCTATGTACACTTGTATTTTTCGAACAAATTGGTTAAATAAAAATATCCATAAATTACATTAATAGCCTTGTATGTTGTCTTTAATGGTTTTTGCATGCTAAGTAAAATGGAAGCAAATATTGGCTCATTGGAAGGAGAGAAAAAACATTGTTTCATCTTTATCCCTCCACCAAAAGCACCAATGAAGAAGAGCTCACAAGAGTTTGAAGTTTCGATCCTTGTATTGGTATGTTAACTAAGTCCTTTTCTTATAATCTTTATGTTTTTGAGATCCCGAGAGCTTGATTTAGCTAACTCGTGTACCAATTTGTAAAACTTTTAAAGTTTCTAAAGTTGTCATTGTTGAATGCTTGATGAAATTGATGTTAATTTGTTAGATTTTAAACTTACAAGTGAAAAATGACTAGTTTGCAAAGTTTAATTGCTAGTTTTTGAACATAGGGACTAAAGTGTAATATTTCAAAATTAGCATGAAAATTCTGTAATTATGGACAGTAGAGGACCTATAGAAGGATTTATTTGAGCTCAGTTTCGAAATTGAAGCTCAAATTTGGAAGTTATAACAATGTCGATTTTAGGGACTACATTGAATAGAATGCAAAACTTTAAGGAACATTCAAAAAGTGAGATTAATTTGTCATATGCATTTAATAGGATGTTATAAAGTATTTGGTATTGATAAATTGAAATGAATTATTATATAGATTGAGATTTGAACCAATTAGAGGATAATAAAAAAAAGGATAAATTTCAGATTAGTCATTGACATCTTGTTTGTTGTTGTTTTTGCGAGGTAAGTTCATATGGAACTTAATATGTTATTTTATACTATGTTTGAATTATACTTAATGTAAATTAGTTTAGATTTACTATAATTTTGATAACTTTTGCATATAATGGATTAAATTGTAAAATAAGAAATATATGAAAAATACAAATAGGTATATGAAAATGAATGGATTTGAATTGTTGTTTGATTGAATGAAACGTGTATGATGATGTTATAAAGCTTGAAATGATAACAGTAATTGCTGAAACCTAGTAAATGTTTCACGGTCCAAAAAGAATCGGGTGTTTGATCAAATATTTTGTAACACCCCTTACCCGTATTCGACGCTAGAACAGGGTACGAGGTATTACCAGACTTAAACTCAAGCAAACATACAAAATCGGGCCATAAAATTTTGTTCAAATCAAATTCATTCATACATATGCAAATTGTCCTTTATATGGGCCTACAAAGGCCAAAACATATATCGGGAGTAGTTCGGGACTAAACCGAGAACTTTAGAAAATTTTGGGAAAACTTAAAAAAATTTTCATGAAACAGGGGCACACGCCCGTGTGGAGATAAGAGACACGCCCGTGTGCTTTCGACACATCTGTGTCCTCAAGCTGTGTAACTCACTGTTTATGAGGTTAGCACCAAAATATAGTCACACGGCCGTGTCACACACCTGTGTGGAGATAGGAGACACGCCCGTTTGCTTTCGACACATCCGGTCCTCAGGCTGTGTAACTTTCTGTTTATGACGTCAGCACCAAAATATAGTCACACGCCTAGTTGATTAAAATTTCATAATTTTTCATAAAATGGTGCAGACTTCACACGACCTGGGCACACGCCCATGTCTCCAAGCTGTGTCCCTCACACGGCCAAGACACACACCAGTGTCTTAGCCTGTGTGTTTACCACTAGGCGTTCTGCTTTGCAAAACTAAAGTACATGGGACACACGGCCGGATTACACGTCCATGGGGAAGGCCGTGTGTCACACATGACCTACACACATCCTCGTGTGTCTACCCTTGTGGACAACTTTGAGGCTATTTTCCAAGCCATCTGCCACCCTCAAATGCTCACTCACTTATACATTTTTGATGGCATGCAACATAGCATATTTAGTCACTCAAATACTCATAATCATGATTAATCCATGACTTTGTAATGTCAACATATCACATGCTCAAACCATCATGCTTTCATATGGCATTCCACACCAATTTCATATTTATTCATCCTTATGAACCTACCTTCAATCTACTCAATTATACCATAGCTATGGTCATACCTATTAGTCCAATTCATTCATTAAGCATATGTGCCATTTATCACATTCATTACCAACAAGTAACCACCAACCACATCACAAAGCATAAACACATTGCATGCATGCATAAATAATTAGGGTTACAACCCGAGAAGTAAATATAAGCCACATCTCATGGCCTTATACAAAATGAATCATAATACCATCATGAGCTAGCTCATTTGGCTAATCAATATGACACATTATAAAAAGACCAAGTCCCCTATGCATGCTATACTTGAAATATTAAGACTAACTATACCCAAATGTCCAATTGATAGTATGATCGAGTCTCCAACGTCCTTCAATCCCCGAGCTAGCTTTGTGACACTATAAAATATGGAAAGGAAGGAGGGGTAAGCATTAAAGTTTAGTAAGTCCATATACAAATAATATGCAATCTAAACAAGTATTTAACATACATTTAACATAATGAACATAAATTTGTATTTCATCAAATCACTTAAACTTACTCATCACATTAACAACCTTCTCATAAGTTCATCACATACCAAGGCATTACTCATGAATTCGGTATACATTCCTGGATCAACTCATAATATAATCTCTCACTTTCTCGTCTTTGTCATATACATCAGTTTACACTTTGAATTACCCGTTGAATGCTTAGAATACTATCAGATACACAGAAAGCTTACACATAGTGCCTCATACGTAGCCAAAGCTACCTCATATCTCATAACACATGAAGGCTCATTCTCGAGCTACTCACGGGTCTGCTTACACAAGTTTCCGGTCAGGACGTAGCTACATGGGCTGCTCACACAAGCTGTCAGGTATCCGCAACACATGCCGGACTACCTAGTCACCAGTAGGACGTACAAGACCAGCACCTAGAACCACATAAACATATATCACATATCTCATGAGTTCATAAATCACAGGGTTCCTAGTGACATGTCACTTGTATCCTAAACTATTCCTAAGATTCAAATGGGATTCTTCGATATTACATCTCTGTCAAGCTTGCTCGTAATGTCGATCTTAATGTCCATAATACCAATCACTTACTCATGGAGCAATCAAAACATAACTCATAATAGCATTAAAGAATTTAAATTCACATAATACTCAAGCATCGAGAATAATATATAACATCACATTATTTGTATATGAACTTACCTCAGTACAAAATGATGAAAACGAGCTTATTCTTCGTAAACCTTGTTTTTCCCCTGATCAAGACTCGAATCACGTTTTCCTTAGTCTATAATGCTAAATTTAACTTGTTTAATACATACATTGTCGAATCGACTCATAACACATACTTTGGTAAAATTACCTTTTTACCCCTAACTTTTCACTTATTTACAATTTTATCCTTAGGCTCGTAAAAAGAAATGCATGCATTTTCTTTGTTACCCAAGCCTAGTCGATTCATATTCCTACTCTTAGCAACCCACATTTTTCTTTATTTCACATATTTACTACCCATTTTACAACTTTTACAAATAGGTCCTTTTTAGGTGCTTTCATGCAAAATCACTTTGTAAAAGATGTTTATCACATATCAAACTTTCATATTCTTCCATTAAACATCAAAATACATGCATGTTATACATGGATAAATTTTTTAACATAAACTCTATTTCAAAATAAGGGTAGGAATGGATAGATCATGCTTTAAGGATCTCAAAAATGTAAAGAACATTAAAAACGGGCTTGGAGGTACTTACAATCAAGCTTGAAAAGTTGAAAAACCCTAGCTATGGATAGCATGGAAATTTTGGCACTTAGGGAAGAAGAAGGACATGAATTTTGCTTCTTTTTCCCTTTTTATTCTTTTAATTACTAAATGACCAAAATACCCTTAAGGCTTATCTTTCAAAATTTTCCTATTCATGCCCACTTTTGTCCAAAATTTTAGAACTTGGTTAAATTGTTATTTAAGACCTTCTAATTTATAATCTATAGCAATTTCATGCTTAAAGCTTCTAGAACTCAAGTTTTGCAACTTATTCAATTTAGTCCCTAACTTCAAATTGGACACTTTAGGGATAAAATTTCTTCATGAAAATTTCACACAAACATGCAATCATATCATGGATCATCAAATAAATATAAAATAATAATTTCTATTTCATATTTGTGGTCTCAAAACTACTGTTTGACTAAACCCTAATTCGGGATGGTTACAACTTTTCCCCATTTAGGGATTTTCGTCCTCGAAAATCTTAACAGTGAAAAGGTTTGGGTATTGGTTTCTTATAGCCTCCTCAGGTTCCTATATAGCTCTTCAACCCTATGTTATTTCCATAACACTTCCACAAGGGCATACTTTTGTTTCTCAATTGTTTGACTTCTTGAGTGAAAATCTTACTCGGTTCTTCACCATAGGTCATATCCGATCGAATCTCAACCTCTGTCGATGAAATCACATGTGAAGGATCAGATAGGTAACGGCGCAACATAGACACATGGAATGCATCATGAATCTTTTCCAATTCGGATGGTAAGCTAACCAATAGGCAACTGGCCCTACTCTCTCGGTCATCTCATACGGCCCAATAAAATGCGGACTCAACTTGCCATTCCAGCCAAATCTAAGAACTTTCTTCCATAGAGATACTTTCAAGAACACCTTATCATCGACCTGAAACTCAACCTCTTTCTGTTTCAAATCCGTGTAGGAATTCTGTCTATCCGAACCGGCTTTCAAACAATGAAAAATTATATTCACTTTTTCTTCAGTTTCTTTGACTAAGTCAACCCCGTGAATTTGATTTTATATGAGTTCAGTCCAATATAGAGGTGTTTGGCACTTATGCCAATATAATGCCTCATAAGGCACCATTTTCAAACTCGATTGATAGTTGTTGTTGTAGGAAAACTCTACCAATGGTAAGTACTTTTCCCAACTACCTTGGAATTCCAATACACAAGAACGACAATGTGGATAATTTAAACGAGTCTATAATCCTGTTAAAGAATCAAATTGAGCATTTGATTCAAATACTTAGAAGAATTATTATGTCGTATACAATTCCAATTGGGGAGATGGCTAGTCTTGGCTATCGAAACAGTTGACTACATGGGTAGAGACATAAATGTATTCATTTGAAGAATGATACATCGGACTGGACCCAAGATGAATTAATTCTGAACCCGTTTGTGAATTAATTTACTTGTGACATTCATGGTGTGTTTACTTAAATCCTGACTTAGTCACTGATCATGCGTATGTAACTCATATTCTTTTTTATAAAGATTATCGAGCTCAGAACACCCCAAACCCGCCCAGCACGTTATGGCCGAATCGACGTGCACATTGGAGTTGAAAACCCACGCCCGTTTTAGTGTTTTAAAACCATACATTTTATTGAGTTAACAAAGTGTATGGAAGCCGGGCACCGTGTAGGTATCCGAGACAGAGGAGGTGAGCCATGAAGGTCGCTTAAGTACCAAGCTCTTTAATTGGATCCAATCCTAGACATGCCCACAACCATAGCCACACTTTGTTATATCGAGTTTAAATTTGTTTAAGTGGACGTCTTTGATAAATCGATTAATTGTGGTGTTGAGATATTTTGAAAACAAGTATCATTTTGAAAACACGCCCTAAGTCTAGCCCATTTGAATAATTATTAACCAATTTTAAAGTTATTAAAATTAGTATAATTCAAAAGAAATAAAAGGAAAGTTAAAATTGGCCTTATTACAACCCAAAAATAAATAATAATTAAAGGAAATTAAATGAAAACCAACACTTATTTAAAAGCCCAAAGATGATCACCGTGGCCACTCAAATCCTCTCCTACCAAGTCCCCACATCAAGGCTCACTGCAAGGTTAAGGAAAGGGGTGAGTTTGGAAACTCAGTGTGCAACAAGCCCTTTCAGAGCCCAAAACAATAATGACTGTTGGGCCTAAGCCCAAATCCAATCTCAACATATACTGGGCCATAGTCCTTTTCATGTTTCATATTCCATAACACTGGGCCGAAGCCTTTTCATATTTCATATTACTGGGCCGAAGCCTTTATTGTAAATGGTATGGCCCTTAGGCCCATTTCAATATCACATATAATTTCAATGAAAGAATGCAACCCATTTGGGGAGACTACTCAACCCACCATCCGCTACTCTCCACCCGTACCAACCAACACACCATGTGGGGATTAACTCGACCCACCCCGCCATACTTCTCCATCGGCAAAGATAGTGCTTTATCATATAACCGGAGGCCTAGCCTCTTTTAATAATCGGGGCAAAAGCCCTTTCAATAATCGGGGCATAAGCCCTTTTATAATCGGGGCATAAGCCCTTTTGATAATCGGGCATAAGCCCTTTTCACTTCCTCCATCCATATAAAACCCAACCCAATGCATTTATGATTACCTCATGTGCATATCATACATATCATGTGCATATCATACATTTCATGTGCATATCATACATACCATATTTATCAAAATCCCATGTATTAAAATCATACATAAACCCTAGGGGTATAATGGTCATTTTTACCTAGGGGCAAAACGGTCATTTTCATATTATAAGGGTAATCTCGTAATTTTACCAAAAATTAGGGTTTCCATGTTCATTATCGATTACTAATAATCCATGGGTGCAAACAGTGATTCTGGCCCATTTTTAGCGAAATCGAGTTATTGGGCCTAAAACCCCTAATGGGCCCTACTTAGCCAATTTCATCATCTAGGCCCATTTAGCCTATATTCCATAACGGTTTTAACAATCTTATCATGCCATATAACAGATTTCTGTTTTCTACCAATTTTACCCAAATGGGCCCGAAAGCCCAATGGGCCCCATTTCTACCGAGGCCCAACTTACCAAGAACGCCAAAAATCACATTCTTACCGCTTTCCATCATTCTCGATCACCGTCTCATCGATTCTAACTAACTAGTGAGCGTCAAGCTTGCTCATAAGTCCTCGAAATGCCGTAATTTGGCATTTGACTTTTCTACATTTTATCGCTTTAAGCTATGAAAGGGTTCGTTACACACCTGGTTTGTGATATTCCTCGACGAGATCTCCTACACGATTTCTCCTATCATCAGTTGTTAAATAGATCAGCTCGCAATAATTGAACCAAATCAAGAACTATCCAATATTAACACTTACACATTCGGCCACCATCCATAATGGCCTTAGGCACCTTACCTTTGTCGCGATTGATGACTAGGCCTAGCTACTCCGGTGATCCAAGCTACTCCAAGTCGACACTACACCTTGCTGCTCCTTCAATAAATAAACCAAAAATATTAAAAGAAGACCCCATAAAGTCTATGCCCATATTCGGCCATCTCCCTAAATTAGAGAGGTTTCGGCTTTTCTTAAACTCCCTAATATTGAATTGATTAAAGCTACGAGCACTTACCAAGGTTCACTTACCCAAACGGTTTCAATCTCGTGTTAACTCCGATTCAACGCAATGCAGCTCTAAAACACTAGCGTAACCTGCACCCACAAGGATCCTACGAATCGGCCACCAAGTCACCCAAGGGTGCTGTGCTTTTGGCTTTTGGGTCACGATTTAAAAAAGTGGTTATGGACCAAAAGGGTGTTGACAAAAGAGTTGAAAGGCTTTTAAAATAACAAGAATCGGCTAAAAAGAAAAAGAACAAGTGTATACCTTTATAAAGCAATCGACTTCCTTTGACTCCTTCGGGATTTGGCTTGTTGATATTCGGTTAGCAATGAAAAGAATGATTGGTTCAGCTTTTACTATAAATGAAAGAGAGGAAGAATGAGAGGTAGAGAGTTTGTGGAAGAAATAACGGAAGAGAAACGAGAGGGATTAGCTTAAGAACAATTGGCAAGAGGAGAAAGAAAAGAGAAGAGAGGAATAGATGAGAGAAGGAAAGAAAATAATTAAAAAAAAAGAGAAAATTGTTCAGCTTTTGGGAAAAATAGAAAAGAATAAGAGCAAAAAGAAATAAGATTAAGATTAGAATAAAATAAAATCCTTTTCCAATTTTAATTCCTTCCTTATCTCCTTAATTCATGGCCATAATCAAAGTTTGAATTTAATTCAAACTCCCACTGCTGAGCAGCAGTCCCCCACTCACTCCTCCTACAGCTGGTACCGTTTCAATTCCATACGGTCCTTCCCACGTACGTTCAGCAAAAAGAATCACCCTTTTGCGCATAGCGTTGATCGAACCTAGGACCCCCAGGTTGCCCAGCACGCTGCTGGCCACTGGGACGGGCATTTGTTTTCAATAATATACCGTCACCTTTTATCTTAAAGGTTACCTACTGAAGTCCCGTTCATTTTAAAAATATAACATTAAAACATACCTTCGCCTGGACTCGAACCCCAGACCTCCGTCCGCCTAGCGCCCACACCCATGCTGCTGGCCACTGTACCAGGCTTCCTTCCTTGCTAATATATGGTCACAATAAATTATAAACCTTACCTGCTTCAGTTCTGGCCCACTTTAAAAATAAAACAGGATTCGCTCACGTACGGAATCGAACCTGCGACCTCTTTAACACACACATACGTTGCTTGTCACTGCACCACAGGCTCTCTTTGTGTCAAACTTCATTCGTAACTTCCTTTAAGGCCTATTCCAACCGCAACCTGTATACTAAAAAAAAAACCCAATTTGCGCACGCTGGGTATCGAACCTCAGTTCCCTTTCTGCTGCCCAACACTCCTAACCACTGGGCCAGACTCCTCCTTATGTCTAATTTTAGCCTAACTTATTAATAAACCTTAATGTCCAGATCCCCTAAAGGAACAAAAATAATTATTTTTGCTAGAGTCTTGAATCGAATTTTTCCCATACTTTAAATACTTCTAAATTTATTTAAAAACTAAAATAATAATAATTATAATTTCCATAAATCAATAAAATAGATACAAGTAAAATTTTTTAATAATATGTTAATTTAAACACTAAATTAACAACAATAATTTTATAAATATATTTGTATCTAATAATTATAATGATAATAATTTTCATAAATATTTTATCAATATATATATATTTAAACACTAGTAATATTTAAAACTTCTCAATATTCAGGTTTTCTTCTATCTGAATCCCAGACTCAAAGCCCAACTCTTCTAGGCCCAATTTTTGGGGCGTTACAGAGCCCATAGCCGGTGTGTTCAGTACATGACTTTGTGTATGGCATGTATTTACTAAGAAAAATAGAATTCATAGCTTGGTTAAAGAGTTAATGATATCCTCTCATTAGCATTGTGTAGATTGATAAATATGGAACTGGCCATGGGTTGCTTGTTCTCGAACAAGCAATTTATCACAGTCATTTGTTGATAGTGATCATATTAATCATTTAGAAGACATAATAATGAATATAAGATAAAATAGGATTGTATTGAGTGAACGTATTTAACTCAAAGGAATCAAGGATATTATATGAGAGTAACACACATGCACTACAGGAAAATAGGGCTTTAGCGGCGTTTTATCAACAAACGCCGCAAAAATTTTAAAATACAGAGCAATAGCGGCGTTTTAAGAAAAACGCCGCTAAAAATAGAGCAACAACGGCGTTTTTTACTAAAATGCCTCTAAAAACATATCATTAGCGGCACTTTAGGTAAAACGCCACTAAAAACCAGATCATTAGCGGCGCTTCGGGTAAAACGCCGCTAAAAACCAGAGCATTAGCGGCGCTTCGGGTAAAACGCCGCTAAAAACCAGAGCATTAGCGGCGCTTTGGGTAAAACGCCGTTAAAAAACAGATCATTAGCGGCGCTTTGGGTAAAACGCCGCTAAAAAACAGAGCATTAGCGGCGCTTTCTGTAAAACGCCGCTAAAAACCAGAGCATTAGCAGCGTTTTGTGTAAAACGCCGCTAAAAACCAGAGCATTAGCGGCGCTTTCGGTAAAACGCCACTAAAAGTCATAGAACCCTTAAACCCGAACAAAAATCATAAACACTAAGCTTATAACCCCTAAAACAATAATTATTAAAATTTATGGTTATACAATATATTAAACATTCTTTTATATAATCGTAAAAGAGATATATAGTATTGAATTTAAAATATTAATTAAATTAATTATCATTATAGTTTAAGATATATGGTTTAGGGTTTAAGCGAGTTTATGAGTTAACTATATATGGTTTAAGATTTACGGTTTAGGAGTTAACTAGTAATTGAAGGTTTATGATGAATTATGGGTTTAGGGATTATGATTTAGGGTTTAAAGGTTAGGGTTGAAGTTTACAATGGGACAATTATTAACTTCTTAAGAGATAATTTTCTTTCCAGATTCTTATAACATGCATAGGATGCTATTAAGAAAGGGTGATTTTGAATGTGGAATTAGCATTTGTTGAACTATTAGCTAAAAATTAACTGAAGAACATTTAAGATTCATGCTATTTTGTATATACTCATATTATTTAATATAAGAATATAAACATATATATATATATATATATGTGTGTGTGTGTGTGTGTGTGTGTGTTTTAATTTGTACTACACTAACATTGCCCACACAAATTCCCAATAATATGTATATGATTATGGTTTAAGGTTACCGATTGATTTTGGGGTTTAAAGTTTGGGGTTAGGGGTTTTGTGTTTGTGGTTTAAGGTTTAGGGGTTTAGAGTATCAGGTTTAGGGTTTTAAATATAGAGTATAATTGTGTACATGAATTCTGTAATTTGATGTAGATCTTGTAAAATATTTACGCGTTATTGATATAATAAATAGCATCATGTATTTAATTTTAAATTAATTTATATGCATACATAATATGTAATTTAAAATGTGTAATAAATAAAAATTAAGTTTCAACTATAGTTAGGGTTTAGAGTGTAAGTTTATTGTTTGAGGTTTAAAGTTTAAGGTATAATATTATTATTATTGAATATTTAATATTTAGAATTTTATGAGATTCTTGGGAATTTGTACTAAACCTAATATAAATATATGAAATATAGATATTGTACTACACTAACATTCATCACAAGAATATTATTTAGATATAATTTAAAAGAAATTCTAAATATATAGTTTTAAATTTTGATCAATGTTTATAAAATATTAAGGTATTAGCGGCGTTTGCTAAAGATCAGAAATAGCGGCGTTTTTCAAGAAAACGCCATAAAATTTCATTATACAATACAGTAAAACGGCGTCGTTTCCTCTGAATAATAATGGCTTTAACGGCGTTTTTGTAATAAACGCCACAACTCGTATTAGAACGGCGTCGTTTTGTAGTGTAGATAAAAGAGGCATTAGTGGCGCTTTACTGAAAACGCCGCAAAAGGTCTGATTACCGGCGCGTTGCTAAAAACGCCACAAAATTTCCATATTTTAAACAACGTCTTTTTTTTTCTCTCCCGAGGTTTATGGCCTTTACCCGAAATCAATTTCATTTTTTGCTAAGTAATTTTCCCCCATTTCGTCTCTTGCTTCCCTAAATCCCTAAAACACCTCTTCTCTTTTTTCCCCAAATCATCCCCTAATTCCCTAAACCCGAAATCCCTAACATTTTCCCCAAGTCCCCTTTTTTTCCCCTATTCTGTTCCCCCATCCCCAGAATCGCTAACATTTTCCCTTTCCTCTCGTCGATGGTCATACGCTTCATGGGTTTGAAATGGTTAGTTTTTGAGTCCCCTTCAGATAAATGTTTAGTTACTGTATTACTTGCCTTTTTTTTTGTTTGAAATGGTTTGAAATGGGTTTGATCTCGATGATTATACCCTTGTTTTAAGTAAACCCAATACCGGGTCTGGTGCTGTTTTTCGAGATGTTGATTAGGTTTGCGGTTTCTTGTAAAGCTAGGGTTTTGTCTGAGATTTGCATAATTGTCAACAATGCAGGTGTCCTGATAGTTTATTTGATTATTATGGGTGATGTTATGTCTGGTTCGGTTCATCATATTGGGGTTCTCGATCAGTGGTTAGGACTGGTTTTTGGGTTCATTCGGTTGCAATCTTTTATGTACAATTTTTTGTGGTTTATGATATAGTTTGGTTTTGTGAGGAGGGGGCTTTCTTTTTCTTCTTTTTTTCAATTTGTAATCAAACTCTGTTTTCTCTCCTTTGCTGATTTGGTTTAACTTTTGATTCTATTGAAGGAGAGAACTGTACCTACAAATGTTTGAAAATAGTGATTTTGAATTTATTGAATAGGTATTTAAACTGAGTTGAAATCATTATTATAAAAATTTTAATTGAATATAATTTTTTTTCCAAATAAAATTAGACTTAGAATATAAAACAGATAAAAACATTTATGATTATCTACATGCATAGCTAGTGTTATTGTTGAACTATGTTTAAAGTGAACTGAATTTGAATTTGAATTTTAATATTTGATTCAAATAGTTGGATAATATGATCCATTTTATTTTTAATATATTTATTTGATATTATTTAAATTTAAGCTAAGTTGTTTAGGGTAATTCGATATTTACTTTAAATTAAAAATAAATTGGGTCAGTCTCGAATTAAATTTTAAGTGAATCAAAACATTTTCATTGGTTGATGTTAGGTCAAGAACACCTTATTACAACGAAATAGAGTGTGAAAATAAAGGATCCTCTTTCCCATCCATATAATAATAATAATTAGGCTGAAGCTTGAATGGTTTAAAAACTTCTTTTGGACAGAGATGTTTACCTCATAGTTTATGTTCAATGAATCAATCCTATCTAACATGCAACAACAGCTTATATATATTGGATCTACTATGAGGACTATGAGGTAAAAACTTCTTTTGGACAGAGATGTTTACCTCATAGTTTATGGTAAAAAAAGGTCTTTGGCATTAACAGTAATATTGTTAGTGCTTATATATATTGGATCTACTATGATCCCAAATATATGGACAGCTTTCAAATTCTTTGGAGCAATAATACTTCTTGTCTTTTAATATGTATACAATGTAACTTCTTGTCTTTTAATGGTATTGAGCTTGGTCCTATTTATCCTGTTAATGTTATACCAAATTGCTGGCTGTTTTTTTAATCATTTTATTTGTTTATTCCCACCTGTTATTATGCAATATAATTAATATTATACCAATCATTAAATGTTGTTTATTTTTAGAACTCATTTGATTGTTTTGTCGACCAAAAATAGACTTTTGTTCTTCAAATGCAATGAGTAGGGAAGTCTCTCGACATTATTAGAGATCAATCCCAAGCATCTCTAAATAAACCCTCAAGAAAACATTTCCGTTTCAATCAAGGTAACATGTTTTTCCTAACATTTATGTTTCTTTCAACATGTTTTTCCTTTTATGTTTTCAATGTTTAATTAACATTTAATTACATTCCTAAATTTTTAATGTTTTTCCTAACATTTAATTAACATTTTAATTACATTCCTAAATTTTAAGCTTATTTCATCCACTCTTTTTGTGTTTTGTCTCGATTTGGCTTCCTTCGTTAAGTTTCCTAGAAGCTTACTTATCTTTTATTTTCAAGAAATGATTTAGGTAATGGAAGATGTATGCCCGTGTGTTTGTGTCTCTATATATGTATGTATTTGGTACTAGATGAAAGCTTTATTCCGCTTTTGAAATATAGACCAAGTTTTGCATACATTGATCAATTCTCGCTCTTTTCCTTTGAATACATGGTTCTCTTGATACTAAATACTCGTGTACTTTCTGCATATTCTCGTGATTCTTATTAGATAAGTTATATATCAACAGCTATGTTAGTTTCCATCAAGGCCTCTGTAAACATAAAGTTGGTATTCGTTAGGAGAAGTTAATGTTTATGAGTTTTGTGGAGTATGATTCGCACATGCAAAGTTGGTTTGTTTCAATCTGCATTTTCATGTTTACATAATAATGGTGATTCCATTTTGGTTATTTAGATGTTCTTTTGGTCTGCTTTTCATGTTTCTATCCAACTTATGTGTTTAGTGTGGACTTAGATTGATTTAAGAGTTTATTGTTTGTCTTGTTGCTCATGTTTTATATAATAAAATTGTTATATTTTGGTTATTTAGATGTTATTTTGGTCTGCTTTTCATGTTTCTATCCAACTTATGTGTTTAGTGTGGACTTAGATTGATTTAAGAGTTTATTGTTGTCTTGTTGCTCACGTTTTATATTGTTGAATTCCTCTATTCATTTTCTTTCGCTTATGTGAAGAAATTGGTCGTGCTTTGACCGCTTTCTTATCCATTTGTTTATTATTTTTATTGTTTGAATTGGAATTGACCTAGGTAGTTCTGCATTTATTTGCTCGGTCTTCGAATGTTAAAAACGCGATTTATCGCTCGCGTCTGAAAGGGACCTTTTGAGTTTTGAGCTTCTTGGGCATTGTTTGGTTTTCAATCTCTGCAGAAAACCAGGTTTATATGAATTTACAGTTTTATTGACAGTTTTATTTTAGCATGCAAGAAAAAGACACTTTACTTGCTTGCGAGAGTAATTTTTCATGGTCTTTTGGGAACCTACACATTGGGTTGTTAACCTGTTCATGTCTAGTTCTGTGTGAATCATTTTATCCTCACTTGTTTCCTGTTGGATTCTTTTTAGTTTCATACCCTCCATACTACCAAAAAGGAAGTGCTCTGTGAGATAAAGTCAAAAGTTCTAAGATATTTTTTTCATTATATAGTTTTTGTTCACCAAACCTAGAACTTAATAAAAATGATGGTTGTGAAATTTTATAAATAATGTTCCTGAAATATTGGTAATGAACCAAAAAAGAAGAGAATTGCCTGCCATGCTGAAAATTCTTGATGAGAGTCAAGAGAACAAGAGGTGGTTGTTGTCCTTAAACGAAATTGTTAGTATTGGAGTTTTTCTTTTGCTTTCATCTTTAGAATATTGATATTATTTCCTATGATGCTCGATTCATGTGTGAGTGGGAATGAGCATGCTAGTATTTGCTTTTACTTATTCTCAAACCTGCTTTTCAAATGTAGGATAATGTGTTCGATTTGGGCACTTTAGGAAAGTCAAGGTTTGAAGAAACAATTGATTGGATTTGCTAATTGTGTTATGTGCTTGTATTTACAATTTTTTGCAGAGATGGAAGTCATTTGTATGCTCATAAAAGATTTTGTATTTTTTGCGAAATGGTTTGAAAAGATGTGCAATTTTGCGAGATTTTCTTGAGGGTACAACTTCATTTATCGCTTCTGCTCCTCCCGCAAGTATTGGTTCAATCAAGTCGCCATTTAATCTTCAATTAAAATTTGGTACTGATATAGATAAAGTTTTTATATTTTCTTAAACTGAAATATATTTGGTGCTACTCTTATAATCTTACATCTGTTCTAGGTACTATCGAGCACCTGAAATAATATTTGGTGCAACTAAATACACCACAGCCATTGACATTTGTTCTAGGTACGTACAGCCGTTTAGTTGCTAAATTTTTTTCCTTATTTCTATGCATTTTCACTTTAAATTACTTAACAAATATTACTTTTTGGACTCCAGCCTTTGTTTGCTGGTGAGAGTGGAGTAGACCAGGTACGTTTTATTAAGGTACGTTTTAAATATTTTAAAGATTCAAAGTATATAGGCTGGAAACTTGACCTTATAGTATTAATTATTTGAAGTATGAATAAGTATGAATTAATTTTATTACCATATATGTAGCTTGCTTGTCCATTATAATTACAACAATAGCTGACCTTCTCTCCAACCTTATTTTAAATATTTTAAAGATTCAAAGTATATAGGCTGGAAACCTGACGGGTTGCCTTATATCGAGCTGCAAGATATAATGGATCCTCCCTAGGTGTAACAACGCCACGTATGATGAATCTTAAAAATTCAAAAGAATTGAAAAAGTTCTATCGCTATTGAATATTTATATAACCTTAATTTATTTCCACTTTACTTATAAAAATTAAACTACGATTCTTTCTTGATATTATTTTATTCAAATTACTATTTTGTTATATTAAACATGTTTGATTTTAATATTTATTATTTTTAAATGTCTTTAAAATTTATAACTAATTTTTATCAAAATAGTATTATTAATTATTATTTGAAGTATGAATAAGTTTTTATATTTTGGTTCAACTTAAGTATTATTTGATTCAACTTAAGTATGAATTAATTTTATTACCATATATGTAGCTTGCTTGTCCATTCCTTATTTTAAATATTTTAAAGATTCAAAGTATATAGGCTGGAAACCTGACGGGTTACCTTATATCGAGCTGCAAGATATAATGGATCCTCCCTAGGTGTAACAACGCCACGTATGATGAATCTTAAAAATTCAAAAGAATTGAAAAAGTTCTATCGCTATTGAATATTTATATAACCTTAATTTATTTCCACTTTACTTATAAAAATTAAACTATGATTCTTTCTTGATATTATTATATTCAAATTACTATTTTGTTATATTAAACATGTTTGATTCAAAGTATATTTATTATTTTTAAATGTGTTTAAATTTTGTTATATTAATAATATTTCCAAGAAAGTTCTATGGAGCTTATAAATAATTCTATTGACCTTAAAAAGAATTAAAAATTTCAATGACTGAATGGCCAATTATAAATTTCATTTATCAACATAACATTATTGATCATTGTTTAAATATATTATAACTAATTTTTATCAAAATAGTATTAATATTGATCATTACTTAAATAAATTACATAACTCACATAACGTACATAACAACTTACATAACTTAACTAATACATGTAGTTTAATCTAATAATTTCCTTAAAAGCATATAGTTTAAAAGTTCAAATTTCATAACTTACATAATCTGCATAACTTACATAAAACATAAATATATATCATATCAAGACTTACATAATAAACAACTTACCCGTGA
Organism: Gossypium arboreum; assembly: GCF_025698485.1. Classification (NCBI taxonomy): domain Eukaryota; kingdom Viridiplantae; phylum Streptophyta; class Magnoliopsida; order Malvales; family Malvaceae; genus Gossypium; species Gossypium arboreum. Next base: position 47,454,216 of record NC_069082.1, read on the forward strand.
AACTTATTGCCAACTTTAGACTTCAACAATTACGAAATGGATAGGACTTGGATGAATTTCTCAAGGGCAAGCAACGAGTATCAAAATGGAGTGCAATCTTTTTTAGATTTTGCATTTCACAATTCAAGCCAAGAGAATATGATTCTTTGCCTGTGTAAGAAGTGTGGCAATATCTATTGGCATTATCGTGAAGTTGTCTACGAACATCTAATTGTTGATGGCTTCATTCGGGGGTATAAAAAATGGAATTTCCATGGAGAGTGTACAACTAGTGGAGCCTCTTCGACGATTAATCCGGGTTATCCTTATAGTGGTTACCGTTAGCATGTTAGAGAATATGACATGGAAGGTATGATGCGGGATGCATTTAATATGCGGAGTGAAAGTTTCCAATCATTTCCACCAAACTATGTTGCATCTGATGATGTCAATATCGGTGGGAATACTTTTATGGAAACGAGAAGAAGTGTACCGGATGAACAACCAAATGAAGAAGCGGCGAAGTTCTACACGTTACTTGGTGAAATGAATGAAGAACTTTATGAGGGATCAAAATTTTCGAAAATGTCATTCTATATTCGCCTTTTCCACTTAAAATGTTTGGGAGGGTGGACCGGAAACTCTTTGACAATGCTGTTAGAGCTTTTGAGAGAAATGTTCCCATTTGCAAAAATCCCTCAATCATGTAAAGACATGAAGAAAGTGATAAAAGATTTGGGCCTTGGGTACAACAAAATTCATAGTTGCCCAAATGATTGCATGTTGTATTGGGGTGATCGGAGAAATCAACAATCTTGTCATGTTTGCGGTAAATCTCGTTGGATGAATAGAGATGCAGAAGATGTTAATGAGGATGAATATGGGCCACAGTCAAGAAGGAAGCGAACAAGATTTTGCGATATTTCCGCTAATCCCAAGGCTTCAAAGGCTATTCATGTCGTCAAAGACAATTGAGTTTATGACGTGGCATCATGATCAACGAACGGATGATGGATTATTAAGGCATCCAGAGATTCTTTTGCATGGAAATCATTTGACAATAAATTTCCAAGCTTTGCAAGTGATCCTCGAGTGTAAGGCTCGGGTTAGCATCCGACGGATTTAATCCTTTTAAAATCATGAGCACCTCGTGCGATTACTTGGCCCGTGGTCATTGTTCCTTATAATTTGCCTCCATGGCTCGCATGAAGCAATCTTCTTTGATATTATCTATGATTATCCCGGAGAGAAAGGCCGGAAATGATATTGACATATATCTGCAGCCACTTATTGAAGAGTTAAAACAATTATGGGCGGTGTTGAGGCGTATGATGTATTGAGAAAGGAGAACTTTTACCTACATGCCGCTTTGATGTGGACAATTAATGATTTCCGGCATATGCGAATTTATCGGATTGGAGTACCAAAGGACGTTATGCTTGTCCTTGTTGTGCTGCTCAAATGTGTTCATAGTGGTTATATAATGGGAAGAAGTTCTGCTATATGGGGCATCGTCGGTGGTTAGATGAAAATCATAGATATAGATTTCAGAAGGCTTTATTTGACTGATCAAGAGTTGAAAAAGCTCTGAAGCGGACCATTGGATCTGAAATCTTATTCATGTTAAAAGATATGGATTTCAATTACGGGAAGCTGAATCAACCATCTAATAGGCAAACAAATAGATGATCGAGGGATGAATCTGATGATGAATTTGACGAGGAGGATGACCCTAATAAGGCGGACTTGTGGAAGAAAAGAAGTATTTTTTTTGAGTTGCCTTATTGGGAGCATCACATATTACACCACAATCTTGATGTGATGCATATTGAGAAGAATGTCTGCGAGAACATCATCCGGACAATTTTGAACGTCGATGGTAAATCAAAAGATAATCTTCAAAGTCGACTTGATTTAGTTCACATGGGAATTAGGCGTGATCTTCATCCCCAAGTACTTCCTAATGGGAAATATTGGTTGCCGCCTACAATTTTGCAATGTCAAAGGAAGAGAGAAATGTTTTGCACGGTGTTGAAGGATATAAAGGTTAGGATGCGTATTCATCAAATATATCTCGATGTGTAAGTCTTAAAGATCAAGACTATATTCATTAAAATCACATGACTATCACATCCTCGATGCAAGATCTACTTGATTGCTTTACGGTCTTTGTATGTCAAAGAAGGTAACGTCTGTATAATTGAGTGTCCAATATAATGAAAGCAATTTGTGGCAAAGTTCGAATGTTGAAGAACTTGAAAAAGTACAAGATTGAGCCGCTTTGACATTATGCAATTTGGAGAAGATCTTTCCACCTTCCTTCTTCACTATTATGGTGCACCTTGTCATTCATCTCCCTCGTGAAGCAATAATTGGTGGGCTGGTTTTCTATTGTTGGATGTATCCAATTGAAAGGTGCTAATTTATTTCAAAGGCATTCACCTTTATACCTATAGTTACCGCTTTGATAATGTTGTATATGGTGTTTAGGTTCCTAAGCAAATTGAAGTCTTATTGCCGTAACAAGCGTTATTCGGAAGGATCAATTCTTTGAAGGCTACTTGGCGAGAGGAGTGTATGACATTCTTTCTAGATATTTAGATGTTGAAACAAGATTGAATAGACCAAGTAGAAATGCCGGACTCAATGATCCTAACTTGGACAAAACTTATTTATTTCAAAGTTATGGAGAACCAATCGGCAAAGTTGAAATTGTAGAATTAGATGACCGATCTTGGATACAAGCACATAGATATGTTCTTTTCCACCACGATGCACTTGAACAATTACGCAAGTAAGTTCTAGAATATGATAAATATTCTTCTTTTTTTTGATTGTTTATTTTTTAACGAATTAAACATGTGTTTAACATAGTGAGTACAAACAAATCTTAAGATCTCGTCCACGTTCACGAAGATTACAACATCGCGAGATTAATAGGTTATTCGCAGAATCTTTTCATGAATGGTTAAGCCAAACGGTATGCAACTCAACATTTTGTTGACAAATAATAATGTTTTCTCATAACATTTATAATTACTCAATTTACTTTCGATTCAATAGGTTTGGAGTGGGAATATCATTAATGACGAAGTTAAATGGCTTTCCCAAGGTCCGAATCGAGTAGTAAAGAGATATAGTGGCTTCATCATGAATGGATTCAGATTTCATACCAAATATTGCGAGAGATTGAGGAGAACTCAAAATTGTGGAGTAGTTGTTAATTCTTTAATTACAAGTTACGCTAGTGCTAGGGACAGTAATCCTGTCGAGGGAAATGTGGAGTATTATGGACTTCTAACCGACATTATTGAGTTGGATTATTATGGAAAATGGAAAGTTGTCTTATTTCGATGTGATTGGGCTGATGCTAATACTGCTTGCGGAATTAAAAAAGATCAGTTTGGTTTTACAATGGTGAATTTCTCTCGATTAATTCACACTGGAGAACATTTGATAGACGAACCGTATGTATTTTCTTCTCAAGTTAAACAAGTTTTTTACTCAAAAGATCCAATTGATGAGGGTTGGTACGTTGTACTCCGAAACACCCCTAGAGACTTGTTTGACATGGGGAATGGAAGTAGAGATGACATCGGTGAAAGATCAGAAACTTTGCCTTTTCCAGAACAAGACTTAGATGAAAATATCCCTAGTACTAGTACACAATTTCAATGGGTTCGTCAGGATGTAGACGAAGATATTTACGATTTATGATGTAGTAAGATTTTATGATTTTTATTTATATGTATTGTTACAATATTAACATTGGTCATGTTATATAATTTAACTATTTTATATTTACTATTATTGTTATTTCTTACTAAAATTTTATCTATTTTATGTGTTGCGGAAAAATGCCTAGAAGAAGATTAAGAGATCTTAGTATTGTATGAATACTAACAATTGAAAGAAGTAAGTCTTGAGCAATGAGACAGTTTTTGGATCTTCAAGCGTGCCAGAGACACTTGACGAGTCTGTGGAAATTCAAAGTAATGTTAAGTTTATTTTACAAATTGTATTAAATTTTATTACTAATTTATTTTTAAATTTCAATATAGTAATAATTTATTATTTTTCAGCTGAAAATGGTGGGACGCAGCAGAGGTCGAGGACGTCGCTCCTAACGATTTATATAACTTAAATTCAGTCGAACGTGTCAAAGTAACTAGAAACAGCCATGGTCAGCCTGTTGGACAAGAAGCTCGACTTTTAGCAGGCTATTTGGGTATTATAGCACGAAATGCCAATCTGTTGCCCATCAATTACGAATCATGGCATAACATGCCTGATAGCAATAAAAATCAACCTCTCTCTAATATTAAGGTAACAAAACATTAATGTAATTATAATACTTTTGTTTAAGTTTCATTTATATTTACTTTCTAAACTTGTGTTTTTTAGGATAGGTTTGCTTTAGAGGTCTCTGATGCCTATATCAAGAAGGCATTGGGTAAAAAATGGAGAGACAATAAAAGCATTTTGAAAAAAGAATATTTTAAAAAACCCATAAGCCTCGAAGAAAAATTGCAAAATGTCCCACCGGGAATGCTGAGGTACCAATGGGAAGATGAGGTTCGATTTTGGAATTCGAAGAAAGGAGAGGTATTATGTACTTGCAAACTCTTAGAAATTTTTCGGTTTATAGGATTTACTATATACGTAATAATAATTTCATTATGTAGGACCGTGAGCGAGTTGGAACATGTAGCAGGCAAAAACAAAAATTTACGCACACGGCAGGGTCGAAAAGTTTTGCTTATGTTGCTCAGGCCGAGGTACTATGGATTTATTACATCTATCAAGTATTAATAACTTTTTACTATTAAATAATATTTTTACTACTATATTGTAGGAAGCCTCGTCTGGTCAAAAAGTTGGACGCCTTCAACTTTTTGACATTACACACAGGAAAAAGGATGGAACTCCGATGTCATCTGAGGCTGCAAAAATTATGGTATATTTAGCAAATAAAAATTGATTCATTATAAATATTTATAATATTTAATTATAATGTTTTAATTCGTCATTTTTATTAGTTTAATTTAAATAATGTTATGTTGTATTGTTTTTTATTGTATATTTCGTTTCTAACTCTTTAACTAATTTATTAGGAGAAACTAAAAGATAAGAAGGCAGAGTATGAAGCGACTGCTTCGACTGATAGTTCTGTTAATTTTGAGGATATTGATAACAGAATTATTAATGAAGTTTTGGGTCCCGAAAGGTGCAGTCGGGTTAGATTTCAAGGATCCGTGTTAACCCGACCCAATATTTTGGATCCACCTCGCACCAATACATGCCTTCCGGGGTCAAAGTCAAGTCAAGTTCAGAGGTTAAAAGATCGATAGTTCAGATACAAGCTAGCACAGATAAGCAAATTTCTCAACTTAGAGCAGAGGCAGCAGCGAGGGAGGCGGAGGCAAGAAGAGGGAGGCGAGCGAACAGAAATACGATGAACTCCAAAGCAGACTTTCATCTATGATGACTATGTTCCACCAATTTCAAAATCTGCCATCATAGACATGTTTTCTTGTAACTTTTAACATTATTTTAAGAATATTTTGAATATTCATTTCCAATTTATATAATATATTTTTCGTATAATTTTGTATTATTTAAATTTTGCGTGTTTTGGTTGGGTTGGATTTTATGGTAGATTTGCTGTTTTTTATTGAATTTCTTGCAGGAAGGTTGGATATAGGTGTAAAAATATATATTGCAAAACTGGGCAAATTAGCGGCATTTTTTTAAAAAAGCGTCGCTAATGTTCTTGGACTATAGCGGCGTTTTTACTAAGCGCGCTAAAGACCGTAACTCAGTGGCGTTTTTATAAAAGCGCCGCTAAAGTTCTTGGTGTATAGCGGCGTTTTTATAAAAGCGCCACTAAAGGTCCTGATCTTTGGCTGCGTTTTTTACAAAAGCGCCGCTATAGACCAAGAACTTTAGCGGCTTTTTAGTAAAAAAACGCCGCTATAGACCAAGAACATTAGTGGTGCTTTTTTAAAAAAACGCCGCTAAAGGTCCTGGTCTTTGGCGGCGTTTTTTAAGAGCGCCGCTAAAGGTCCTGGTCTTTGGCGGCGTTTTTTAAGAGCGCCACTAAAGGTCCTGGTCTTTAGCGGCGCTTTTTTCTAAAAAACGCAGTTAACTTTTGTGGCGCTGCATATAGCGACATTTTTTTCGGCGCTTGGGAAAGCGCCGCTAAAAGTATTAGCGGCGCTTAGAAACGCTGCTAAAGGCAAAAAAAAAACGCCGCTAAAAGTCTGTTTTCCTGTAGTGATGATAAGGTTATTGGACAAAACAGTTGGATGAATTGTTTTTGTAAAGAGTATATAATAAGGAGTTTTCAATCATGTTACTTCTTGTTGACTGACTTTATGATTAAGTAATTTTTAAATTATAGGAACGATGCTTTTGGACATAATTGCAATTACTCAAGCCTAATTGTATATGTCCGATTGGTCCCTCTACTAGCTCAAAACAAACTTTACCAGATTGCATTTGAATCAGAACAAAATTATATGACTTTGGAAATAATTTAATTAAGTCGATTTATTCAATGTGGAATTAAATTAGGTGGTCATGATAATTGTTCAAGTAGAAATTTTTATTATAGAATTTTCTCGAAAAATTAATTTTGAAAAATCTTAATGATTTTTGGGAAAATTAATTTTGATCAAGTAAAAATCAATCAAATTAATTAAAATAAATATGATATTTTTTTAAATTAATTTTCAGGTCAAACAATTGGCCCAATGGGTCATTGAACTTGAAAATTGATCGAAATTGGGCCCGAAAACTCAAAACCAAGATTGAAACCCAAAAATTGGTCGAACTAAGCCTAGTTTGTGAAACCGGGTCGACGATCCAATCGATGGCTAGACTGGACTGATCGAGCCATCACTAGACCCCAACCAAATTGACTTGGGGTGTCGTGAGGGTGTCGCACCTATTATGACACCAGCAGACACAACGGTGTCGGTGACGGTGACGACAACATTCCGGTGGCCGGCAGTTGGTCATTCGGTAGTTGAGTAGTGGAAGAATCACACTACTATTGGGACTCTACCGGATAATATGATTTTAGATTAACTATTTCAAAAATAATATTATTTTAGTAGTTTTAATATTAAATTTAATTTAATATTTATCTTGTAGATAAGTATTCTATTAATTTAATAGATTTATTATTAAATTTATTCTAATATTTATCATGTTAAGTATTATATTAATTTAATATTAAAGTGATTAAGTTTAATCATAGTTGAACTCTCTAAACTCTTCCTACACAAAGAGAGCTATGGGTCATTATTTTACACTCTAATTCAAGAGAAAGTTGTAGAGAGACTATTTTAGAAAATTTCTCGTCATATTTTTCATATTTACAACTTGACTCAGAAGTTTAGAGAAATTACGAAACTACCTCACTAGTAATTTTGTGGAAATTTTTTTGATTCGAAGCAAGCCTAGACTCAACAGACGTGAGTATAAGGATAGTGAAGAAGACTACTCAGTCAAAGCATTGATTCTAGACGAATCGAAAAAGAACAATTTTGATTAAATGTTTATTACTTTAGATATCTCACAACCAAGTTCTTGTTTTGGAAAAAATTTAGAACTTTGGTTTTCCCCTTAAACTTATTTTCCGTTGCATTTTTCAAACTCGATTTTCCTACAATAGGTATCAAAGTTAGGTTATGCTCTATCTATAAGTATAAACAGATAATCAAAATAGATTTCTCTTCTTCTTGAATGATATGATTACATAGAAAGTGACATTCTTTAGATCTTATGCATATTTTGAGTTATATATGGGAATGGATGTGATATTATATATTCATTATATAATTGTTATTTTTTGCCAAGGTTGTGGTTATTAGGAAATAGACTATGGACTATCATCTACAAGTAAGACTGTTTTTTTCAAATTCATAGAATTCTTATGAGTCGAAAATGGACATAGGGCTTAAATGTAATTTTTCCAAAAGGAGTCCATGACAAGGAGAAGATAGAGTGATGGCGATTGAAGACCCACTGTGTAATACCCCACTTGACGTAGTCTTAGATTGGTGAATTATTTGGGCAGATAGTTGTTTAAGATTAAACTAAGGAAAGGTTTAGTTGTGTTATATCCTCCAATTTTGTATTTTGTACAGTTTGATACGTCATGAGTGGTGGACTGTTAGATTAATCTGGTATGTTTATCTTGATTTTGATTGAAGGGTTAGCCATTTGGAAAAGTGTTAGGTTTCTAGTTTTGTGTCTTGGCATGTTTGTGGGGAGGAACCCGTTAATTAGTATCTTCTTCTAGTAAGATGTGTGATAGATCCTTCTATTAGTATATATTAATAGTGGATTGTGAGATTGTGGACCTAATTACTTTCTGTTTGCAAATGTGTGTTTACTGTTTAGTTTTAGTTAAGTTTTTATTAGGACTCAGTTAGAAATTAACTAAAGTTTCTGATTATTTTATTATGTGAGATTCTAAGAATGATTATGTTGGCCATAATAGAGTATGAGTTAGCTTTGCATATTAGCCACGAATAAGTTGTACGAGAGTTGTGTAAGTTATATCAGTGAAACTTTTATATTGCGGGTTCTTCTTCCCTCTTTTTTTGTTTTGTTATACCCTGATATCTTGCTTAAGAAAGAGTTCTTTGTTGGAGAGGAATCAACAAGTGATCAATTAGTAAGAAAGGGTTATGCATGTAGCAATAGAGATACTGTAACAAACCTCGTTGGAATTATCTCTGAGTATGCAATTTCTGTAATGGCCTAAATTCAAGGTTATCGGAACAATGGTTTCGTAACCATAGATCCGATTTAAAGAGAAATTTTTTTTCAATATTTTTTCTTGAAAATTGATATGATAGGAAAATCGTATGCAAATATTGATAGAAAAATTTTACCAATTTAGTGATTAGATAGAAAAAGAAATTATTGAAGAAATTGGGTAAAAACAAGGTATCGAGACTTCTATCTCGTAAACCGAGTCAAAAATAATTTTATAAATATTTATGAAATGTTATTAATGTGGTATTAAAATTTCGTTAGGAAATTTTAATGTTTGGGTAGTCAATTAAATGAAAAGGACTAAATTGTAATAGGTGTAAAAGTTGCTAGAGTGATTAAATAGCTTAAGAGTCTAATGAGAAAGGATTTAAAAGGAAATTAGACCCAAAAGTTATTTGGGCTGGACGGCAAGGGTATGAAATCAGCAGAAAAATTGATAAATTAAGGGTAAAATTGGAATATTACAAAATTAACTAAATAAAGCTAGGACTAAATAGGAAATATATAGATTTCTCTTCAATTCCAGCAGCTAAAAACGCCATAGGAGGGTTCTCTAAGCTGATATTTCATAATTTTTGCACCAAGTGAGTTAGTCCTTGCCTTTTTCTTGTAATTTTTGTGTTTCTAAGACTTTTACAACTAAGTCCTACTATTAAATTCATTAGTTTTTGATTTCATGGATGAAATTGAAAGTCACCATGGTTGAGTGCTGTAAGCTTATGATGAAATAGAATGAAATTAAAGCTTTAATTTGTTTATGAGATGATTTTATTAGGTAATTTCAATAGAAATTGATTTTTAGGACCTAATTGTGAAAATGCTTGGAATTAAAGTCTATTGCTAAAATTCTGATTCCTAAAGGTTGTAAACTAGTTTAAGGTGATATAATAAAATGTTAATTGAGAAAAATCATCTCAATTGAGAGGCTAATTGAGTAGGGACGAATTTATCATTTATTAAAACCTTAGGGGAAAAATGGTAATAAATAGCTTACACAAAAACAGTTTGGACAGCAGCAGTAGACTAACTTTGAAAAATCACCATAAATTGTAGAAATCGAATTAGAAGATGAAAAAAATATGGAATTAAAGCTTATTGAGTCTATTTTCTCATAGAAGAAATAGTGTAAGCAATGAATTTGTAAATTTTGAGATATAATTAATTTTTTGAGACAAGGTCAGAATGAATTCGGGTTCCCCTGTTCTGACTTTGAAAAATCATAAAAAATTTAAGAAAAACAATTATGGTTTAAATTTATATTTATAGAATCCTTAATGAGTCTATTTTTAAGATAAACAAACTACAACATTATTTGAATTCTGTATGAAGAGATAATTAATTTTTAGTGAAGAAGGGTCAGAACTGTCAACAGCAGAACAGGGGTTACTTTAAAGAATAAACTGTACTTATTGGCTAAACCAAAAATTCTGAAAATTTTATGGTAAAAATATATATGAGTCTAGTTTCAGGTAAAATTAATGTAACTTAATTTGGAGTTTCGTAGCTCAAGTTATAAATAATTTAGTGACTATGACTCAAGTAGACAGCTTTGAATGAACTATAAATAATAGTTGAATTATAGAGAATGTTGCATATGAACATGAAATGTATTAAATTGATAATTAAATTTATTTATTTAGATCTGGAAGATTCAAATAAGAAGCTAGATCGCGGAAAGGAAAAAGTTCGGGATTAGTAGATTTTTATTGTTTACAAACAAGTATCAAGGTAAGTTCGTGTAACTTGAATTATATTCTTAAATGCTTGAAATGCATGTTTTTGATATGAATATGATTTGAATGTTCATTATATGGAAATTTATGAAACATTGATATATTTTATAAAATGGGAAGAAATCCGGTTGAATGAAAGGAAAATTCGATGGATCTCTGAAAAGGAATTGACGGTAAAAGGATCTAGCCTGACGGTGATCCTATCTGATATAGCCCTCCGAAGAATATGTGTAAAATGGATTTAGTCCGGACGGGTAATCCGAATTAGGGTCTGAATTTAGCTTTGGTGGTAATTCAGATCCAAGCTCATTAGAGTAATTGTCATTGCGAGGATTTAGCTTTGGACTAGTAATCCGGCAATACTCTATGAGTTTATATTACGAGGATTTAGCTTTGACTGTAATCCCACCAAGGTTGAGGTTCGCGAGTGTGCTCTCTGAAATGGAAATGTGCGCACATGAATATGAATTGACGGACCCGGAATTGTACACTAAAAGTTTTCCTCTGAAAATCCATCGAAATTACGATAAATTCAACGAGATAAATATGGAAAAATAACAAGGAAATGGAAATCATGGTATTGACAAACTCATCAATCATGGTATATATATTATTGGTACATGGAAATTATTGTACTAACTTGAATGTTGAGTTTGTGCATGTTAGGGTAATAATGCATTGAATGGATATATGAATGTTTATTATATTGTATTGAAAATATTAGGTAAGTATAATTCTTGTTACATGAGCTTACTAAGCACAAAGTGCTTACCCCGTTTCCTTTTTCCTTGTTTTGTAGTGTTAAGAGCTCGGAGGTCGATTTGGTGGGAGACACATCACACTTTATCAACCTCGGGATCTCGGTATATAAAGAAACTTTGTTTTGGAAATCAATGGCATGTATAAGCTAACAAAGTAAATGTTAACGTGAAATGAATGTAAAGTTAGCCATTAGTATGGTTAACAAACCTGGTTTTAGATATGTGATGACGTTATCTTATAAATATGCATGAATTTATCTTGAAAATATGTTGAATTGATTTGGTTGATGTGGATTGGTCTCGATTTAATATTGCATGGAAGGTTAGATATTTATAAAGGGGTTATATTGAATATAAAAAAAATTTAATTCATAAACTCCGGTAATGCCTCGTACCCTATTCCGGCAATGAATACGGGTAAGGGTATTACAATTTCTTTTTCTCTTTTATGAGTTTCCTTCTATCTTCTGTATATCACTAGTTGTGGTTGTCATATCTTAGAGTTTAAGTGAACCCATCGGTATGGAACTTTGTGGATCTTTTGCATGTAATCTTATGTGTGTGTGTTTGTGCCATGAAATGGATACAACTTCCTTGGGGTATAAAGTTAGTGTCTAGATATGAGGAGCCACTGGTAAGGCATGTTAGTTGCTAACCAGATTGGTTTGTATGTTGGGTCACTGGTAGGACATGTTAGATATTAACCAGGTTGGCGGCCATTGGTAGGGTATGTTAGTTACCAACCAGTTGACATGAGTGCTAAGATCGATAGGGAATGTTAGTTGCTAACCAGCCTAGTGAGATGGGTGCTGCCTACAATAGGATACGTTAGTTGTTAACCATGTAAAAGAGCTCTTAACTCACAGAAACACGCATGTGTTGAAATGTTAAGAAATAAGATATCTGTTCTGATATGTGATTGGGAGATCTGAGGTTTAATCCAATAAAATATTTGAAAAGAGTATGTTAATATGACTCTATATGTGTTATATGTTATGTATTGGAAAGAGTAAGTTAATATGATTCTGTATGTGTTATATGTTGTGATATTTGCTTATAGAAAAGAAAATTTGATTGTTAAGTATTGGTATTTGGCGTATAGAATTCCCCATAATGAAAGTGTGTATTGTAACATACTGAGATAGGGTCTGGAAGTTTTGACCTTGCGACTGAAGGTTCACCAGTGCTTCGATGAACTGGGAGTTCACAAAGATTTAGGCAAGTTGGATTCATCAAAAGAATACCAACAAAAAGTTTGCCAAGTGTTTCAACGAAGTAGTGTACACCAAAACATATGGTAAAGGGTTCACTAATCTGTTTCGCGAACTGATGTTCACCAATTGAGTAGTGAACTGAGGGTTTGCCAATCAGATATTGAGTCATCTTCAAATTATGAAATAAAGATCTGGTGTATTTAGGAATACTTTAAATGCAAGTAACACCTTTTCTAGGTCAAGTAGGGTATCCTAAGATTTCCTGGAAACTTAGTGCCTATAAATACGACACTTAATCCATGACAATTCTCTCATCAATATTCTGCTGTCAAGTGTTTGTTTTGAGCCAAGTTTGTAGCACCGACAATTTTCAGAAATAACAATAGAAATTGCAAATGCAGAATGTGACCCCCACCTAAGTGTGAGCTGGTGCTTATGGGCGAGGTTGAGGCAGAGGCAGTGATACAAGGCAAGTTGGGCAGTGAACATTAGCTCACATCATTTCTACCCAAGATGAGTCAGAAGGCCTCACACGAGTATATGCTGTGAAGGAACCCCAAGAACAGGGTTCAACCAATGTTATCACAGCCTTTACTCTACGAACTATTCCATTATTTTCCTTGATTGAATCTTGTTCCAACGTACTCGAATGTTTTGAGTGAACTATCCTGTTAGTTGGTGAGAGTATATTGGTTAATAGAGTGGACCGTATGTGTTCACTAGTAATCCAAAGGTAAGTTCTCTATGCAAACTTTATGGAGTTGTCATTTTATGGGTTCAACATAATCTTGAGCATGAATTGGTTGTCTAAGCACAAAGCCAAGATTGACTTCGAGTTGGAAAGAGGGACTTTGCAAAGCAGTGAAGGCAGGGAAATTGTTGTGGTTGGTGAGCGAGTTCAATTTATGTCCAATGTGGTCTCAACAATGAAAGTAGAAAAGATGTTGGGTAAGGGCTGCAAAGCCTATCTTGCATTTGTAATGGGTTTATAGGGCAAAATGATAGGTGTTCACGAGATACGTACTGTGAATGACTGTCCTGATGTGTTTCCAAATGAGCTATTTAGTTTACCACTAGATTACGAAGTGGAGTTTGCCATTGAGTTGTACCCTAGTAGTTCACCAGTGTCTATTACACAGTATCACATGACACCGAAGGAGTTTAAGGAACAAAAGATACAACTTCAGGAGTTGCTTGATAGATGTGTCATTTGACCAAGCATATCACCATGGGGATCGCTAATACTATTCGTGAAGAAAAAGGATGGTAGCTTAAGAATGTGCATTGCCTATAGGTAGTTGAACAAATTGACTATTAAAAAAATACCCTTTGCTAAGAATTGACAACTTGTTTGACCAAATGCGAGGGCTACAGTGTTTTCAAAGATAGATCTTTGATCTGGTTACTACCAACTTAAAGTGAAGGAATCTGATTTGTTGAAGTCTATGTTTAGAATAAGGTATGAGCACTATTATGAATTTCTAGTTATGCCTTTTGGGTTGACAGATGCACCTATTGCATTCATGGACTTGATGAATCCAATATTCCATCAATACTTGGATCGATATGTAGTGGTATTCATAGATGATATTTTGGTATATTCGTAAACTATGAAGGAACAGAATGCTCATCTATGAACTATGTTACAAATTCTGCAAAAGAAACAATTGTTTGCAAAATTTAGTAAGTGTGAGTTTTGGCTTAAGAAAGTTGCATTCTAGGGCACGTGGCTTCAAAAAAAAGGGGTAGGGTAAACCCAAAAAAGACTGAAGCAATTGTGGGGTAGAGATTGCCAAAGAGTGTTACAGAAGTACAAAGATTTTGGGGCTCACAGGGTACTATTGTAGGTTTGTTGAGGGGTTCGCCACCATAGCAACACCCCTAGCAAAGTTAATCCAGAAAAATGAAGAGTTCACTTGGACTGAAGAAAGGCAACAGAGCTTCAACAAACTTAATGCGATACTCACCAAAGAACCTATGTTGATTCTACTAGAAATAGGGAAGGATTTTGTACTCTACAACGATGCCTCGCACACAAGGCTAGGATGCTATCGAACCCATGACCTGGAGTTAGAAGTAAGGGTTTTTGCACTCAAGATTTGGTGACACTACTTGTATTTTGAGAGATGTACCATTTACATAGACCAAAAGAGTCTCAAGTATTTGGTCATGCAGATGGAATTAAACTTGCGACAAAGAAGGTGGATAGAGTTACTTAAGGACTATAACTATGTAATAGAGTATCATCCTGGCAAGGTGAATGTGGTAGTTGATGCACTCAGCAAGAAGTCATTATGCTAGCTACGAGTTCTATTTACACAACTGAGTGTAACGAGTGATGGAGGATTGCTCACAAAACTGTAAGTAAGGCTAACCTTATCACAAAAAATCAAAGAGAAAAAACTCATAAAAGAGGAATAGATGAAGAAGGTTCGACGAGTGGAACAAGGAGTGTGAGGGGACTTCGTACTAAATGATGAAGGAGTACTATGTTTTCGTAGAAGACTTTGTGTACCAAACGACTACGAGCTTTAACATTTTATACTTAGTGAAACTCACAAAAGTCCCTATAAAATGCACCTTAGAGGTAACAAGATCTATTGTGACCTCTGCTAGTTGTATTGGTGGCTTGGTTTGAGGCGAGCTGTTACAAACTTTGTGGTAAAGTGCTTAATCTGTCAGAAGGTGAACACAGAACATCAATATCCTCCAAGATTACTTCAACCAGTCAAAATTCTAGAGTGGAAGTGGGAAAGGATCACCATGGAATTTGTGTTAGGTTTAACATTAACTTCGACAAAGAAAGATGTTATATGGGTGATTGTGGATCACCTTACCAAGAGTGCACATTTCTTAGTTGTTCGCACAAGTTATACTTTGCAAAGGCTAGTAAAAATATACATCACCGAGATAATGAGACTTCACAGCATACGAATTTCTATTATTTCTGATCGAGATCATCTATTCACGTCGAGATGTTAGAAGAACTTGCAAGAAGCTTTGGGATCAAATCTTAATTTCAGCACTATATATCATCATCAAATAGATGGCCAATCTGAGTGACTAATTTAGGTGCTTGAAGTTATGTAATGAAGTTATGTGTTAGAGTTCGCAATAAGCTGGGAACATTAATTACCTTTGGCAGAATTTGCATATAAAAATAGTTATTAAGCAAGCATTCAGATGGCACCCTTCAAAGTGTTGTATGGAAGGAAATGTCGAACACCTTTATATTGGGCTCAGTTGGATGAAAAACAAGTGGTTAGACTTGGTTCGTGAGATAGAGGACAAAGTGAAAATGATATGTGAAAAGTTGAAGGCTGTGTCAAATAGACAGAAGTCTTATACTGATTTGAAATGGCGAGATGTTGAGTACCAAGAGGGTGAATAAGTTTTTCTTAAGGTCTCGTCATAAAAGAAAGTCCTAAGGTTTGGAGGTAAAGGAAAGTAAAGGTTGAGGTTCATTGGTCCCTATGAAGTGGCTAAAAAGATTAGTCTAGTATCTTATCGACTTAATTTGCCACGCAAACTTGATCGAATTCATTATGTGTTCCATGTGTCTATGTTAAGGAAGTATCGTGTAGACCTATCCCATATTGTTCAACAGATGAAATTGAGGTGCGACTTAGTGTAACATATGATTAAGAATCAATGAAGATTTTGGCTGACGAGGAGAAATTTCTACGAAACAAGAAGATTCTTTTGGTCAAAGCGTTGTGGCAGAACCACAAGGATAGCAAAGCTACATAAGAAATAGAAGAAGCAATGAGAGAGCAGTATTCGCAATTGTTTAGCAAAGAACATTTCGAGGACAAAATGGCTTAAATAGGGGAGAGTTGTAATATCCCAAGCTAAGGTCCTGGAAGTTTGAACTTTCCAAGTAGGGGGTTTGCCTGTGGTACAACAAACTAAGGGATCACCAGTTGGTTTGGCGAGTTGGGGTTCGCTAGCAAGTTTAACAAGTTTAGTGTTTTACGGTTCACCAGTTAGTTTGGCGAACTAGGGTTCGCTAGTATAAGTCAGGTTACACTTGAGTTACAAAGTTGACTTGTTTTCCAATTATGACACTATCCATGCGTGTAACATTTTCCTAAGTCAAGTAGAGTATATACTAAGAGTACTAAAACGCATAGTGCCTAAAAATTAAGTTATTTCCATGAAAGGTTCTCTCATCGATTATACTTTTGTGTACTTTGTTAAGTAATTTGTGCATGTTTATGTATGTTGCGAACCAGCATGATCATCCACCAGCAAGGACAAAGGAAAGTCAAAACTTGTTTTAATTCTCAGGTAATTGATGAGTGTTCAAGGATCCTCATTTGTGTGCGAATCATTGTGTTTTTAGGAGCTTGGAGTTTTTGAAACTAAGTTCCAAGAGTAAGTCTTTCAATAATCTCAGTTTTCAAGATATGTGATTATGTTTTTAAAAATATGTTTTATGTGTGCTCCTACGCAAGCTTATGTTTTAAATGTTTTAAGATAAGTTTTAAAAGCATGATTTTATAAACTGTGTTTTGCGAGCTTTTATGTTAGCTCTATGTAAACAAGTATTTTGTGCGAGATCCTTCTGTGAGCCTTAAGTTGGATATATTGGCAAGCTAAAGGGTTGTGAGTACTCACCTATAATTTTTGTGATTTGGGCATTGAGGCCTTGGGACATGTGGTATGGAGAAATAAGGAACGTCAAGCTATGCTTCATTCAAAGGGACATGTTGGTGTACAGGAGAGTGTTTAGCTTTATACTACACTTAAGGGACATGTTAAGGACTCTCTGAGCTGTGCTCTAGTATAAGAACATGTTTTATGATCAGTATAAGAACAAAAACAAGAACAAGCACATGGACATGTCAAGTACATGAATATGTTTTATGTTTTCTTACGAAAACATGACAAGTTTTTAAGTATGATTTCCAACAAGTGCATGGGAAACTATTTTGCAAACTTTTATGTTATTTTTTTGACAAGAAAGTAACTCCGAACTGGGTCTCGCACCTTCACAACTGAACAAGCTCACAAAATGGCTTTCAGAATAAGTTTTTTTTTCAACTTCGTATTTTAAGCATGCTTTGATGTTTCCTATATATTCGCTGAGTTCTCAATGAACTAACCCACTCCTGTCTTACTTCACAGGTAAATAGATCGTGGAAGGTAGTGGCAAGGTGATTGATCCAAGTAAGGTTAACCAGGACGGGTACCAGTGAACCTTGGAAAAAGGTGATGTAGATAATTCCTTAGGATTAAAATTACTATATTAGATGAATTTGTTGTTATAGAACTCAATTTTTCTAGGGTGTTACATATTGAGTCGATATGATGATCGTATACATATTGAGAATCTGTTATGCAAGCCTAGGTGGCCAATATGAAAACATGACAAATTGGTGAATGTGATTCAAAATTCATACTATGAAACAAAGTAATGGTTGACATTAAATTGACATTCAATATCCATTTGGTATAAAGATTAATTGACATGATACGAGAATAAAGTTCATGTGGTGTAATGTGAACTGGATTGAAAATTCAAATTATGAAATGAAAACAATGTTTGGCATTAATTTGAAATGGGATGTATTACAGATTAGTCGATTGTATAATATGATTAAGAAAGTGAATTGATTAAATGATTTTTTTTTTTTGTGTATGGTAATGAAATGATGTATTAGTGAATTGAAAGGTTATATGATTAAGTTACTATATGGTCTAATAAATATTTGACATACCTTTTTTATATTTGATTTGCCATGATAGGCAAACTTTAACAATCTAAGTATCATGTAGTGTATAATTTAAACCTAAGGTAAGTTACTTGGATTAATACTTGTGAACTTACCAAGCATTGTATATGCTTACCTTATTTGTTTTTCCCATTTCCTGTAGATTTCCAACTTGCGGAACATGTCAAATGAATCATCCAAAGTTCACACTATCTATGGTAATGATATGTTGTATCAGTGAATTGAAAGGTTATATGATTAAGTTACTATATGGTCTAATAAATGTTTGACACACCTTTTTTATATTTGATTTGCCATGATAGGCAAACTTTAACAATCTAAGTATCATGTAGTGTATAATTTAAACCTAAGGTAAGTTACTTGGATTAATACTTGTGAACTTACCAAGCATTGTATATGCTTACCTTATTTGTTTTTCCCATTTCCTGTAGATTTCCAACTTGCGGAACATGTCAAATGAATCATCCGAAGTTCACACTATCCTAATAATGATTCAGTAGTCTTTCTATTGTTTAAAACTTGGTTTTGTGGCATGTATTTAGACGATTTGTTTTTGGTCCATCCTAAATGTTGGTACTTCGGTTATTGATTGTGGTTTATATTTTGAATGGTTATATGTCATGTGTATAGGTTATATTGGGACTATGTGGTAAATGTTGTAATGTGATTTATATGGTATATTGTAATGTATTCTTCAAGGTTATTTAGCATGTTTGATGGAATTAATTGTTTTCACATGCTTTTGGATGTGTGTTTATCCTTGAACCATGAAAAAGATTATGAAATGGTAATGTTTTGATGAATGGTTACTTATCATTTATATGATATGCCTTCAATCATGAATGGCTAAATGAAAATTGAGGTTTAGATGAACATTACATGTTATAAGTTTAATTGTTTGCTTGAGACATATACAGCAAATATTAGTTTGTATTAAAGCATATTTTAGGTTGATAGAAATGTAAGATTTGATAGGTATTTATGGTAAAATGCACAATAATGTTTATTTATGCTTGTATAAATGGTTAAGTTGTATGTTTAGTATTTGGATGTGATGGTGTCATAATGGTATATTGGTTAGGCACTACTATAACTTCTCGTTTTCCAATGGTGTTAGAAATAGTGATTTCGAGATCACAAATCTAACGAATGAGTCTGTAAAAAATATTATTTAAAATTTACGAGTCAAATATAGTATTATATAGAATTTTATCTGATAATTTTTGCTATTTGAATATATAGTTAAATACAAGTGGTTTGTCCCTAAAGTCAAGTGGTTTTAGAAAATGATGTTTCACGACCTCGTTTCTAAAAACCAAGCCCATAAATATTTAATTTTATAGCTATATTGAAGTATGGTCCGAAAATTTGAGTGATTTTATAGCCAACTAAAGAAAAAGGGTTAAATTATAAAAGTGGTAAAAATTAATTTGTATTTAGTATTATTAGCTAAAATGTTTAAATAGTTAAAGTGAGAGGATCTTTATGGTAATTAGAACGTAATTTGTAATAGTGGGCGGATTAAAATAAAGTTGAAATAAAATAAACAAAACTTAAAACATAAAAAAAAAGGAAACATCACCTTCTTGTTTTAACTCTTGTGATAGAAACCATGGAAATGAAAGTTTGAAGCATTTTGTTTGTTTGGCCATTGCACATAAGTGTTATTTTTGTCGGTTTCACATAAATTTTATGTTTTTAAAATTATTGTAGCTTAAACCATCTAGCCCCAGGGTTAATTTGTGAAATTGTCAAAGTTTGGAAGTTTTCCCATTGTTGTTTTTGAAGCTTTTTAATTGCTAATGTTTTGGTTAGAAGCTTGATAGTTAATTTGAGCCAGTTTGTAAAGTAATTTGTGTAGTTTTTAAGTTAAAGGATTTAATTAAAATCATGTGAAATTTGGAAGGGTTTTATTGAAAATTTTTAGAATTTATGGGTTGCTTTTATATGGTTAAAGGTTTGGTAAAAATTAGGTTTCTAATTGTGAAAATAGACTCATTTTAATATTAAGGACTAAATTGAATAAAGTGTAAAAGTTTGGGGCAAATGTGAAAAATTGTAAATAGGAAATCATTTGCATGAAATTGAATATTATATGAAATTGAGGCTAATAAGTTGAAATAAACTATTTTATATATCATGAACAAGTAGATAATCAGGGAAAAGGGTAAGTTGTTGATTAGTCCCTAAACCTTTACCATCTCTGAAATCTAGCCCTGGTAAGTTCGTACGATTTAATTTAGAATAATTTGTAATATTATATTGAGTTGTGAATTATGATTTGTTGAATATTTGTATATATATTTATATAATGCTATAAAAATAAAGGTAATTCAATGCGAGAAATGTAATTGATTTGTAAAATATAATGCGATTACTTGTATCGAGCCCGAATGAACATAGGATAGGATACAATTGGCATGCAAATACGTTATATTTTGCACTGTATGAGATTGACTTGTAATGAGATGATGATTCTTGACTTGTTACTGTTTACTGAATATACTAGAGTCCAGCATTTCTTGCGGACTACTGTGTTATATTTATAGTGATTTTGACGTGTTACCAGGGCAGATGTAAAGCCTTTGAGCGCTGCATATAGTGCCCAGGTGTGTTCCAAAGGGATGCTAGCCTACAGGCTAGGCACTTGGTGCCCATGTATGTTCTCGGTTGTTTTGGCTCGTTTAAGCGTTCTGGTGTGTTCTAGTTGGTTAACCGCGGATCCAAATCTGTTTATATCGTTCATCTGGCAAGTTTTCAATGGTTACATGATTCGTTATTTAATCTTATAAATGTCTACATGATTTTCTAAATGTATAAATGAAGTGGTATTAACTTATCTAGTTTAATTGTATAGATTATAAACTATGTGTATAAACATAAAGTGTAACACCCCTTACCCGTACCAGAGGCTGGGATAAGGTACGAGGCGTTACCGGACAAACATACAAACATTAAACTAAAATACGGGCCATAAAATTTCATTCATATTTCAAAACGTTCATTCACTTACACATAGTCCCTTATTTGAGTCTACGAAGCCCAAAACATACTTTAGAAAGGGTTCGAGACTAAACCGAGAACTCACGAAAATCTTGGAAATTTCATGCTTTAAGGCTCCACACGCCCGTGTCCCAAAGTCGTGTTCCATAAACGGCTGAGACACATGGTCGTGTTTCTGCCTGTGTGGAATATACCTAGGCTATTTTCCAAGCTTTGGTCAATCTTAATCTCTTACACACTTACACAAAATCAAAAGCATATAACATGGTATTCATTTAATGATTAAATATTCTCAATTAAACCACAAACATAGCATTTGTATGTCATCATACATTGTCTCTCATACTCATTTTACCTTGTTTATTATAGTACCACTTATACATTTATACCAAGATTATCATCTTACCAACTATCTTCAGCTTAATCATCAAGCATTCATATTTAAAACTAGATCATATCTTTATAAAATACCACAATTCAGATGCGCAAAATAACATGTTTTCCTGAAACATTTCAATTCAACTCCATATCCAACAAGCATTACATTGAGACTAGTCATATATATATATATAAATGTCATGATACATATCATTCTCTTTCTGTTTTCTTATAAACACATATCACTTATTTCATTATATCAATATTTCATATACCATAGTTTTCATGTATTCCACATATATTTATTTTCCTCCTCCTCCTCTCCATTCCACATCCTTAATGTATATAGGATTCTTATAAGTACGATTTCACAATTTACTAATAAATGCTCACATCAATCTATCCACACGAGTCATAGTCACTTACTTCTATATAATTCGAGCTACAGAGCTCCAAATTAAGATCTGTAAATTTCGCCTGAAACTAGACTCACATATCTTTCCACCATAAAATTTTCATAATTTTTGGTTTAGCTAATTAGTACATTTTATTCATTAAAATTTCCCTGTTTCACTTTCGTGATTCGACCTCTCTTCACTAAAATTAATTATATCACGATCAGAACTGGGATAATGTTCTTGTTGATTTATCTTGAAAATAGACTTATTAGGGATTTTAAAATATAAGTTTAATCCTCTAGTTATTTTTATTGAAATTGTTTTGATTTTCCAAAGTCAGAACAGGGGATCACGTAATCATTCTGAACCAGTCTCACAAAAACATAAATATCTCAAAATATAGAACTCCTTTTCTTGTTCTGTTTCTTTTATATGAAAATAGACGCAAATCATTTTCCAAAGTCAGAATAGGGGATCATGTAATCATAAATGTCTCTGATTCAATTTCGACTATTTTTGGTTATTTTTCAAAATCACATCACTGCTACTGTCCAAAACAATTTTATTGCTAATTCACTCTTTCACACTTTCTTTGTATTAACCTCATTTTAACATACATATCACAAATCATTTTCACCACATTTCATACATCACAAGTATAGGCCCATGATCACAAGGTCACCATGAAATCATCCTCATGTATAACTTACTTGTTTATAACCTTACCACATCCTGGTCACTTAATGAACACATCATTCACATAACCAAGTTCCTGCACTTATTCATCACAAAACTCACAAAGCAATACATAGAGAGTCTCCCGTTCAACACTTCAAATCAATCCTCGATACTTGGTGGTTTCAGCACATAGCTCCACCCATCATATAGTTCGGCTCTCTTGTACACAAGGTGAACACTTAGTACCACCCATGTGATCTAGCCAATTTATCTCGTAGCTCTCTTGTCTACATGGTGTCCTTCACCTGGAACCACGCATGCGACCTAGCTACATATATCCCATAGCTCTCTTGTCTACATGGTGTACACATAGTATCACCCATGCGACCTAACTACATCATGATGTCTTGTAGCTCTCTTGTACACATGATGTGCACTCAGCACATTCATGTGACCTAGCTACATACTATCTGTATCATCCAATCTTTCCGAAGGTTCAGTCGGGATTTCTCTCTCTTTTCCAACAATTTCACTAATCAAGTAATTATCTATAAACATATTTCCAATATTATTATAAAATATCATAATACAAGTAATATTGATGTATTATTTACATATAAACTTACATCTCATTTAATATCAAGGCAATAACATTAAATTACACATTGCCTTATTAAAAATCATATGAACTTACAATTTCCGTAATAACCATAATCATAGAAATCATATTTATATATGATAATTCAATGCACTTCATGTACCATAGACATATTTTAAATCAATTCATAAACTTGGCACCATAATCATTTAATTTAACATAATTCAATTAATTCACTAAATTTAACTTTCAAATATAAATTACTGACATTATTGTCAGTATTATTATCATACCAACTTACATACTTTCAAAACCTCGAAATTATAATAAATATATCAATTTTACATTGAAACATGCATAAATTAATGCTTATTATACATATGAACTTACCTCGATACTAAAACGACCATTTTACCAACTTTCCCAATTTTCGATTTTTCTCTCATTCTAGGTTCAAATCTCGTTTTTCAGGATCTAAAACATCATATTTTACTTATTTAATTAATTTACTATTCAAAACAGTCCTTAACTCAAACTTTTACAATATTACAATTTTGCCCCTAAACTTTTGCATATTTACACTTTTTCCCCTAGGCTCGGGAATTAAAATTCATCCCTTATTCTTATGTTTTATGACATGCTGATCACTTTTCCCTTCTATGGAAACATCAAATTCTCACTCTAACATATACTTATGACTATTAGGTATTTTTACCGATTAAGCCCTTTTACTCGTTTTCACTCAAAACCGAGTAGCACAAGTTTTCTAACATAATTTAAAACCTCATATTCTATCATAAAACAGAAAAATAAACACATTTCACCTATGGGTATTTTTCCAAATATGAACCCTAGCTTAAATTATTGCTAGAATAAGCTTAATCAAATTACTAGGATTCCAAAAACGTAAAGAACTTGAAAAACGGGGTTAGAACGGACTTACTATTGAGCTTGGAAAGCTTGAAAACCCTATCCATGGCTTCCCCCATGCTAATTTCGGCCTCCATGAAAAAGATGAGTCAACTTTGGCTTTATTTTCCCTTTTTATTTCTTTTAATTACCAAATGACCAAAATGCCCTTCCTTACTAAACTTTCAAAAATTCCATCCATGTCCAATTTTTTTCCACCACTTAGAAATTGGTAAAATTGCTATTTAAGACCTCCTAATTAATATTTCAAAGCAATTTAATACTAGAAACTTCTAGAATGCAAGTTTTGCAACTTATTCAATTTAGTCCCTAACTTCAAATTGAGCACTTTATGCATAGAATTTCTTCACAAAATTTTCACACAATCATGAAATCATATCGTAGACCTCAAAATAATCATAAAATAATTATTTCTATCTCAGATTTTGCAATCCCGAAACCTCTGTTCCAACTAGACCCAATTTTGGGCTATTACATAAAGACTCATCTGTTGAATAGTTGTGGTTGACAGGATTATTGTTTATTATTGTTTGTATAATTAATATGTTTATAAGGTAAGTCTGATCATTTTAACCGTTGAACTTACTAAGCTCTTTTTAAGCTTATGTGTCATTTTTCCTGTTTCTTTGTAGATAATGTTTTGTGGAATCGGGCTACCGGATCAACCTAAAGATCACACTATCTAGATATCTATCAGTAGATTTTGACATGTTTACTTTTGGTTTATATGGTCTATATGTAAATTATTTGGTCATTCTGGGTTATGTCACATATGAGTGGATAGATTGTGGTAGAATTGAACATGAATGGAAGGTATGAATTGGAAACTTTAGCATGTGTTTAAAGTATGTATGTT
The DNA here is from genome assembly GCF_025698485.1 of Gossypium arboreum. Classification (NCBI taxonomy): domain Eukaryota; kingdom Viridiplantae; phylum Streptophyta; class Magnoliopsida; order Malvales; family Malvaceae; genus Gossypium; species Gossypium arboreum. The sequence goes on from NC_069082.1 coordinate 47,479,275, forward strand.
TTAGATTTTAATGTGAATTGGTTGGTGTATAAAATTGGTGCCATTGAAGGCATATTGGTTATGTAACACCCCAAACCCGGCCCAAACGTTATGGCCGGATCCGACGTGTCACATTGAAGTTTTTAAGAAAACCCATGCCTCTTTCAACGTCCTTCTTAGTGTTTTAAAAGATAGTCTTTGCTAAGTTAATAAAGTGAATGGAAGTTGTGCACCAGGTAGGTATCCGAAATAGAGGAGGTGAGCCATGAAGGTTGCTTAAGTGCCAAGCTCTTGATTGGATCCAATCCTAGACATGCCCACAACCATTGCCACACTTTGGTGCAAGGTTAGGTTTTGAGAAAAACGAGTTGGAATTCATTTAAGTAGATATTTTTGATAAATCGATTAATTGTATCGTTGCGTTATTTTGAAAACAATTATCATTTTGGAAACGCGCCCTAAGTCTAACCCATTTTGGATTGTTATCAGTAAAATATAGGGTATAAAATAAAATAATCCCAAAAAATAATTAAAATGGCCTTATTACAACCCAAAACCAAATAATAATATTAATTAAGATAAAACTTATAAAAAAAATAAACCGGTTACTTATTGTAATTAAAAGAAAGCGAAAGCGATGAGTGTGGCCATCTCCGAGTCCATCGCAACTCCAAACCATCTAAGCTTAGGGATTACACGCAGTTAGAAAGCGGGTGAGTTTACGAAAACTCGGTGTGTAATCCCAACAACAAACAAGCAGTGAATAACACGATTATCAAGACAATCCGGCCAAAGCCCTATTCGATAATAATGCAGATGCAGGCCTTAGCCCTTAAACGATGTGATATTGGCCTAAGCCCTAATTCGGTCTCGACATATCTTTGGGCGAAGCCTTTTCATAAATCATATCCTTTGGTAAAGCCTTTTCATAAATCATATTTACGGCCAAAGCTTTCTTTAAGCGGTATGGCCCATAGGCCCATTTCAATATCACATGTAATATCAATGAATGTATGCAAGCCCATTTGGGAGACTACTCAACCCACCATTCGCTACTCTCCACCGTACCAACCAACACACCATGTGGGAATAACTCAACCCACCCAACCAAACTCTCCTTTGGCAAGCATAGTGCTTTATCATATAACCGGAGGCCTAGCCTCTTTTAATAACAGGGCAAAGCCCTTTTGATGGCCGGGGCATAGCCGTTTTAGCACTTCCTCCATTTATAAAACCCAACCCATGCAACATGTCATGTATGCAAAATGTCATGCCCATATTTGAATCAAACAATCACAGTCAAGTCATTCATATCACCAACATATATTCACAATCAAATCCATCAACCACACAAATTAAGTCACCACTTGCCCATAAGGGCAAAACAGTCATTTTTCATATTATAAGGGTAATTTCGTAATTTTACCAAATATCTGGGTTTTTCATGTTCATTAACAATTATCAATATTTTCGAGTGTTTAAACAATGATCTTTAACCCACTTTATCAAATTCGGGCTTTTGGGCCCGAAACCCGTAATGAGCCTTACGAATGCTGATTTAGCCCACTAAGCCTGCTTAATCCAAATTTTACAACAGTACTAACCGTGTTAACATGCAACTTCTCTAGATTCCATTTTCTATCAGTTTTACCCAAATGGGCCTGAAAGCCCATTGGGCCCGATTCCAGCCCATTGAGGGCCGACTTACCATCGTGCATAAAGTTGTGCTCTTACCTGCTCCATCGATCCAAACACCGATCATATCGTATCTATCGCATCTTTAATCAAAGGCAAAATCACAAGTTCCCGAAATGCCGAAATTTTAGCATTTCGGCTTTTCAGCGAATATTAATCTAAGCTACTGTGAGGGTTATTACACACCTGTTATGGGTTGAAGTTGAAACATTTCCAAAATCAATCACCTCGATAACCACCACCTATCACTCAAACTTAACTAATCCAATATCAATATATGTAAATCCTAAGCACATCACCATACGGAACATAAGGGCATATTCGTCATTTTACCATACAGGGGTATATGGTCACTTTACCCTACAGGGGCTTTACGGTCTTTTTACCTATTAGGGTATTTTAGTCATTTCATCCTACAAGGGTGTTTTGGTAAATCTACAAACCAAGGGTATTTCAGTAATTTTGTAAACCAATGGTATTTCTATAATTTTTAGAAAGTCAAGGGTATTTCTATAATTTTGTAAATCAGGGGTATTTTGGTAATTTTACAAATTGAGGGTATTTCAGTAATTTCCAAACCAGTGGTATTTTGGTAATTTTACAAACGAGGGGTATTTTGGCAATTCTACCCTATAGGGGTATTTAAGTAATTTCACAATCGAGGGTAAAATGGTAATTTTGTAAATCGAGGTTAAAACAGTAATTATGTAAATCAAGGGTAAAACAGTGATTCTATAAATCGAGGGTACTTTGGTAATTTTACAAGTCGAGGGCATTTCTGTAATTGGTAAACTAAAGTATTCTAAACAGGGATAACAATACGAATGGCCCTAAAGCCTATTCGTGTGGCCTTTTTAGCCCAAATCTAGCCACAAATATGAGATTCACCTAGCCTAGTCCAATATTTACTACACAATCAAACAACTTATCCAATTGGGCTCGTAGGCCCATTGGGCCCATATAGCCCTTCATTATCGCGTCCGAAATAGCCATCCTACAACTAGAGTAGTGAGAAATACACACCTGAAAAGAGACTGGAGTTAATCCACGCTCTGAGCACTCTTAGCCGACGCCCAACCTAAACGAGCACGCCATACAGCGAAAGGGATCAGCCAAGAAAGGTACCTTTACTCTCCTCATGGTTCTCTCTATTTAAAGCCGACCGCATCCACTCTTATGTTAGCTTCCTGATGTGGGATCCTTCCAACATCGGGGTTTAAATCAACACCAACTCTTGCCCCCATTAGCAAAATAAATGCTCTTTGATTGCCATGAGTTTCGAACCCTGAACCTCCTTGCCAACTCTATGACGCCACCTTGCCACTTCACCATAGGCTCTTTTTGTGTCATATTTTATCCCCAATTAATTATAAGGTCTAAAGGCCAAAGTCCAGGTTCCCTTAAAAACAATAGAATAAATTGCAAGAGCCAAGGCTTGAACCCAGGCTCCCATACAACCTTAATTACGCCACTTCCACTAGACCACATTGCTCCTTGTGTCATTTATTTAACACAACAATTTAAAAGGCCCTCATCCAAGCATCCAGGTTTTCTTCACTTAATACCAAAATTTTTTCTAAAGGCCAAGTTTGAACCCAAGATTTCTCCAACACTTCTCAAAGCCATTAACCACTAAAGCAAATATTTAATTGTTTCATTTCATTGCACAATTAAATACCTATATACAACCTCCTTACGAACCCCCACTCAAGGCCCAATACTTCTAGGCCCAAATTCGGGGTGTTATAGGTTAGGCACTTAGGTTGTATGTTTTGGTCTGTTTTTAGCTTGATTGAATGTGTTTTGAAAGTATATGAATGCTTGTTTTTTGTTTGGCTTGCCACTTAAGAAATTGGATTAATTTTTCTTGTTTTGGAAGCTATTTTAGGTGCACACAACCTAGGACACGGGCTGTCACACGGCCATGTGCCACACACGGTCAGATCGCATAGTCGTGTGGACTATTTAATTTTGATGAAAGTTTATCACACACGGTCACAAGTTGTTACACAATCTAAAGACACAGCCATGTGACCATATTTCGATTTGTAAATAAACAGGCACACGGGCTGCGACACGGTCATGTGACCCAAATTTTGAATTGTACACAGTTGGGCCACACGATCGTGTGACCCTTGTTTCCAAAATTTTCAATTTTTTCCATATTTTTCTATTTTGTTTCAAATTAGTCCTTAATTGTTTTCAAACCATTTTTTAGGTCTCGTAAGTTTGATTTAAGGCCTATAAGTGTATTTCAGTTATGCTTAATATGTGGCTTGAATATTGATATTTAAATTAATGTATGAATGGTCTACTGATGTTATTTGATTTGATATGTGACGTAATGTAATAGTCTATTTTCAGTTAAATCGGAACAGTGATTTCAGGACCACAAATTCAATGAATAAATTATTATTTTAATGTCTTTGAGAGGATAGTAAGGTCGTATTAAAATTTCGTCAAGAAATTTCAACGTTTGCATGCCTAATTAAATAAAAAGGCCTAAATAGTAAAAGGTGTAAAAGTAGAGTTCTATTAGTTAAGGGGGTTTAATGGCTATGAAAATTAAAAGTAAGAGGACTTAGATGGTAATTAAAAAATTTATGTAGTTAGTGGATATTCATGGCAAGGTTTTATTGAAATTTTGAATGTTTTTAAAGGGTACAAAGGTAAATGAGTAAATAAAGGTTAAATTAATTAAAAGAAGATGTCCATCTTCTTCATTTCATTAACCTAAACTGATTTTGGAAATTGGAGAAGAGGGAGCATTCAATTTATCTTTGGTTGTGTGCATGGTGAGTTTTAAAGCCTCGTTTTTAATGATTTTTATGTTTTCGGGATCGTTGTAACTTAGTCTAGCTAGCCCCGGGACTAATTTGCAAAATTGTTAAAGCTATAGGGTTTTGCATGAATGTTCTTGCATGATTTTTAATGTTTGATGGTATATTATGAGTCTTTGTGGACAAATAAATAAGTTTTGTAAACTGATTTTTGATGAAAAATGTCATTTAAGGACTTATTTGTAATAGTAGTAAAATTCATGGTAAATTTGTGAAATAATGGTTTACATGGGTTGATATGGGTCCCTAATGAATTCAGCTAGCATGAAAGAGGGATGAAAATGCTTAGATTTTAATTATGAACTTAAGGACTAAATTGTGAAAAGTTAAAATGTTAGGGGAAAAATTATAATTCTGCATAAATGTGAATTATGGATTAAATTGAATGTGGAGATTGATTGAAATACTTAATTGAATATAATTATTTATTTAGATCAAATAAATCTCAACCAGATCTAAATCGAGGAAACGCGAAAATCACAGATTAACTCGATTGTATTTCTACGCCCTAGTTGTCAAGGTAAGTTCATCGTATTTCTCTATATAATGGAATTTTTACATGTATTTTCACATTACAGTTATGCAATTAAATTCTCACTATATAATGGAATTTTTACATGTATTTTCACATTATAGTTATGTAATTAAATACTTATAGTTAATTATTCCCTGAATTGCACATACATGCCCCTGTTTATAATTCGGTACCCCTAAATGACACATATGTGCCCCTGTTTGTACTTTGGAACCCATTAATTGCACATATGTGCCCCTGGTGTTACTTTGGTACCCCTGAATTACACATATGTGCCCTTGTTTGTACTTTGATACCCTTAAATTGCACATACATGCCCATGTTCGTACTTCGAAACCCTCGAATTGCACATACGTGCCCCGGTTTACACTCCGGTAACTTTGAATCAAGTAAAATATGAAATGTATTCAGTTTTTGTTAATTTAAATGATATATTATGTTCTTACTAAGCTTCATAAGCTTATTCATTTTTTTGGACTGTTTTGCATATTATTGTTGCTGACTTTTGGACGGATCGAACCTTCAACTCACACTATCCATTGATGTTGGTACTTCTTGTGCTCCTTAGGGTAGTGGCATGTATATGTGGCTATATAGGTTGTTCTGGTACAATATAACAATATACTAAACTAAGTTGTTAGGTACCTTATTATGATTGTAAATAGGTATCTTTTTGGTACAATTAGAATGGTATGAAAGTGAACACTTGTGGTTTGATTTGGCTTGTGAGTGAATTAAATTGCTATGCTAGAAATGAATCAATGTTAACATGTTTTAGTTGTTGATGTTGGATATAATTGCGGTGTCTATGAAGGGCACATTAATTGGTTGTTTTTAGGACATTAAAATTGTAACATCCCGAATTAGGGCCTAGTCAGAATAGTGGTTTCTAAACCACAAATCTGAAGTAGAAATAATTATTTTATGATTACTAGGAGGTCTATGATATGATTGCATGCTTGTGTAAAAATTTCAAGAAGAAATTTCATTGATAAGGTGTCCAATTTAACATTTAGGACTAAATTGCAAAAGTTGCAAAATGTGAGTTCTAGAAGCCTTAAGCATGAAATTGCCATGGATTATTAATTAGAGGTCCTTAAATACCAATTTTCCCAATTTCTCTTTTTATGGACAAAAGTGGGCATGAATAGGAAAAATTTGAAAGAAATGCCTTAAGAGCATTTTTGTCATTTGGTTAATAAAAGAATAAAAAGGGAAAATAAGTCAAAATTGTGTCCATCTTCTCCCACCTTGGCCGGAAATCTCAAGGGTTCCATAACTAGGGTTTCTTCAACTTACAAGCTCAATCGTAAGTGCATCCTAGCCCCGTTTTTAATGCTTTTTACATTTTTGAAACCCTCGTAACCCAATTTACTTATTTCTAGCCATATTTTTTAGTAGGGTTCATGTTTAAAATTTGACCCATGTATAACATGCATGTGTTTTGATGTTTAATGGAGGAATATGAATGCTTGATGTGTGATAAGCATCTTTTACCAAGTGACTTCTAGTGAAAATGGCTAAAAATGACTTATTTGTAAAGTTTGTAAAATGGGAAGTAAGATACATGATTTAATGAGAAATGTGGACTTCTATGAGTATGTTATAAGTCCAGCTAGTCTTGGGTAACAAAGAAAATGAGCACATTTCATTTTACGAGCCTAGGGACTAATTTGCAAATATGTGAAAGTTTAAAGGCAAAACTATAATTTTACCTAAATATAGTTTTTGGACTGATTTGAATAATGTGATGATTAAATAAGCTGAATTTGCTATTATAGATCAAGAAAAACAAAGTCCGGACCTAGACTGGGGAAAGAACAAGGTTTTGGACTAAATCAAATTAATTGTCCATATTTTGCACCGAGGTAAGTTCACGTGTAAATAATGCAATAGTGTATCATGTTTTAATGCTTTATTAATGTATGAATTTCTATGTTTGATTTTTATAATGAGTGTATGAACAATATTATGGTCAATGAGAATGACATTGTGAACGAGTTCGACGAATATGTGATATCGAGAAAAATCCCATTTGAACCTCAGGAATAATTTAGGATACAATGTGACATGTCACTAGGAACTATGTGATCATGAGCTCATGAAATTATATGTATATGTGATTATGTGAATCCGGGTGCTAGAATTGTATGTTCTACCGGTGGCTAGGTAGCTCAGCATGTGTTGCGAGTACCTATCAGCTTGTGTGAGCAAGCCCGTGATTAGCTCGAGAGCGAGCAATATGTGATTGTGATATGAGGTAGCATGTAGCTACGTTTGAAGCACTATGTACAAGTCTTCCGTGTATCCGATAGTATTTTGAGTGTTCAACGACTAAACCTGTGAGTTATTTGACAAGTAAGTCAACGTTGAGGAAGTATGACAATGTGTTACGAGTTGGTACAGGCATGTATGAAAAACTCATATAAATGAGCTTGGTGTGTGATGAACTTTTGGTAAGATTGAAAATGTGTAAGTTATGTCTACAAATTTAAGTTATGCCTATGAATCTATGATGACACAAATGTAAACTATGTTATGTCAATGGTATATATATTTATGATTATGTTTCTATTTATTTGCATGTAAACTTACTAAGCTTTATGCTTACTCCTCTCTCTTTTCCATTTTCTTATAATATCACCAAGCTAGCTCGGGGATCGAAGGACGTCGGAGACTTGATCTGTAGCAGCCCAATTTTGGGTCTAGTCGGGACAGTGGTTTCGGAACCACTATTCCTAGGCCAGAGAAATTATTTTTAATGTTATTTTATGTGTTATAGCATGATTATATGAATGCATGAAAATTTTGGTGAAATAATTTTAGCGATTGCTTGCTTAATTTTGAAAAAGGACCAAATCGCATAAAGTGAAAAAGTTTCGTTCTACTAGCTAAAGGTGTCAAATAGCTATAGAAAATTAAAATAGGGGTCTTTATTGAGTAAATAGACCATAAATATGTTAGTGGCTGATCAAGGAGACAAAAATATTGTAGGGTCAAAGTTAAGTGAAATGTTGGTGACTAATTTGACTAGTAATATAATAAAATAAAGAAAAAAAGGTATAATCTTTCATCTTCCTTCTTCCCCACTAAAAAACCAAAAAAGAGGGGGTTTTGAAAGCTAAAAAATATCAGAACTTATATCTCTTACAAGTAAGTGATTTTGATGGCGTTTCTTGATAATTTTTGTATTTTTGGGACCCTTGTCGCATAATCTAGCTAATGAGGGGACTATTTTGCAAAATGTTTGAAATTATAGGTTTTTCTATGAGAGTATTCATGTTGTTTTCTGAATTTTTATGGAAGAAAATGAATCTTTGTTGTTAAATAAACAACTTTTGTGAAAGGATTTTCATGAAAACACCTAATATGGACCATTTTGTAAAGTTTGTTAAATGGACGGGAATTGTGTGAAATAATTGGAATTTAGAGTTGCTAAAAGAGTAAAAAAGTTTGGGCTAGGCTTGGCTAATGACAAAATTTGATAAAAATTATTTTACGAGCCTAGGGGCAAAATCGTAATTTTTGTGAAACTCTAGGGGCAAAATGGTCATTTTTCTAAAGTATGAATTGTGGAACGCTTAATTTAATGTGATGATTAAATGAGTAAATTTTATTATTTTAGATCAAGAAAATCAAAATTCGGGCTTAAATCGAGAAAGTATGTGGTTTAGGATAAAAAGGGAATAATTAGCCATTTTTGCATTCAAGGTAAATCCGTATGACTAAATAAGCATATTATCCATATTATTGTTAATATACTTGAAATCTATCTTGCTATGATTGTAATGAATTATATGTTGATGATATTCAGCATGAGAAAGTGATGCCAAATGTTAATAACATTTATGTGATGATTGGATACATTGGAAATTTGATTGAATATGATATTCCATTGAAACGAGTAAGATATGTGTAAATATTACAAATTTATCGTTATTATGCATTTAATGATTGATTTTGCATAAAATGTTTGAATGTGGCTATGAGTAATGTATGATGAGACTAATACGAGAAACTCTCGATTGAACTGTAAGAATAGATCAGATATTCATGCCATGATGCTAGGGAGATATGAGAGCTAGTGTAAGACCATGTTTGGGACATAGCATCGGCCTCGAGATATGAGAGCTAGTGTAAGACCATGTCTGGGACATGGCATCAGCCTCGAGATGTGAGACCTAGTGTAAGACCATGTCTGGGACATAGCATCGGCACTAATAGATGAGATCCAGTGTAAGACCATGTCTGGGACATGGCATCAGCCTCGATATACGAGAGTCAGTGTAAGACCATGTCTAAGACATGGCATCGACTTTGATGTGTGATCCAGCGTAATACCATGTTTGGGACATGGCGTTGACACCTTACCCTATGCTTGAGGCTTATTGAATATCCTATAATATTCCAAATGGTTCAACAGGAAATTTACGGTTTGTGTCAGTATAAGAGAGGTTATGACCATGATGTGAGTAATATAGGTACTTACATGAAATTCATGAAATGCGTACTCAATGTATGTTGTATGATTAGTAAGAAGTGAAAATGAGTAAGCTATGTTTATGATCATGTTGAAAGGGTAGAGGTAGATACTAAAAATTCATGAGTGATGAGGTCGATGTATATTGGACTTTTGGTAAGAATGTAAATGAGTAAGTCATAACTATAAGAATGACTTTGTGACGACCTTATAAATATTAGGTCGATACCTATGGTGTAATTATGTGGTAAATTTGATGGATGATTATGTGTGAGGATTTTAGGTCGAATTAAATTGGGACATGATATGTTTATCCCTTCACCTTGTGGCCTAATGAATATGAAAAGAGAAATTGTTTGGCATGAAAGCCTATTTAAAGATAATTATGAAAGGGTAAAATTAGCATTGAAATAGTTTTGGACAGCAGCAGCTGTCCAAATTTGAAAATCCACAAAAATTTTGGAAATGGAATTAAGGCTAAATAAAATATGAAACTAAAGCTTATTGAGTATGGTTTCATATAGAAGAAATGGTGTAAGCAAAAGAAGTTCATATTATGAGATATTTGAATTGTTGTGAGACAGAGTCAGAATGATTTTGAAATCCCCTATACTGATTTGGGAAAATCATTAAAAATTGTAAAAAAATAATTATAGGTTATAATTTGTATTCTTAGAATTCTTAATGAGTCTATTTTCATAATAAATGAAAGGAAACATCATCTGAAACTCGTACGAGTAGATAATTAATTTTAAGTGAAGAGGGGTCAGAAGTATCAGATAGCAAAATAGGAGTGGCTTTAAAGAATAAAATATACTTATTGGCTAGACTAAAAATTCTGAAACTTTTATGGTAAGAAGATATGTCATTCTACTTTCATAGAAAATTATCGGATCTTAATTTGGAGTTCTGTAGCTTTGGATATAAACAATTTAGTGACTGTAACTTGAGAAAATAGCTTGACTTGAACATAAGCAAAAACACAAATATTGTGGTATTACCTTGAGAAGCAAGTTGATAAATTGCTTATTAATTTCAAATGGTCTTACTAAGCTATAAAGCTTACTCCCTTCCTTTCCTTTTCTTTAATGTTGATAGGTTAGCTCGGGGTTGGAGGTCGACGGAGGCAGCACCACATTATTAAACCATCACCTTTGGAATATTGATATATATATATATATATATATATATGCTAAGCGCCTTCAAGTGAGTGGCATGTATAGGGACTTGGTTTTTGTTTTTGTGTTTTTATGATATGTGCTAACATGACTAGCCAAATGTATTGGCCTATATTGAGTTATTTGTATATGGCCATGAAGGGTGGCTCATATTGGTTATGGTTTGTGAACCTATCTATCTATGCTATGTTCTAATGCTTGTGATGTGATTATGCTTGTTGGCCATATATGGTTGGTGTATGAAATATGTGCATGATGAATGTTTTATGACCAATCTAAATGGTCATGACCATGAATTAAATGTGTAATATGGTAATAAAGATGTGAAGGATTAAGGGTAACTTAAAGGCTTGGAAAATAGCCTAAGTGTTGGCCACACGGGCTGAGACATGGCCGTGTGTCTCAACCATGTAAGGGACATGGCCTTAGCACACGAATATGTGGCTTGGCTGTGTGGTCTAAATTATTTGCTGACGTCAAGGTCAGAGAGTTACACGGCCTGAGGACACTGGGATATTATGCATGTGTATGAAAAGTTTTGATACAAATGAAATTTTGTAGCTCGATTTTTGTATGATTGTGAACGATTAAGTCCGATAATGTCTCGTACCCTGTTCTGAAGTCGGACACAGGTAAGGGGTGTTACATTTAGTGGTATCAGAGCTATGGTTTAGTCGGTTCTTAGACTAACCTAGCACGTGTAAGAGTCTAGCTATATATGCCACAAATTGGTGATAGTGTGATGTCTCCCGACGCGAATAAGAACTATCTTGTTAAGATAAAGGTACTCTCCAACTGAGCTACACCCGATCACGTAGATGGTGATACTAAAGTATTCAAATAAGTGCAGTTATGAGGAGTTGAAACTCAGAAAGGTACGAACAGAATTTGTGAAATATATATGTACATATTTGTGATATGCGAAACATGAAATAGAATGTGTACATGGCATAATGAGCTTATGGCATAATGAGCTTATCTATATATGATTGATTTATTCGAGTGAATGCATGTGTTTAAATAACTTACTAAAAATACAGGTAGAAAGAATGTTCATGTATAATTATTTGAATGATTACGATTGGCAAGCTCGTATAACTTAAGTAAATGCGTTAAATTGTTCGGATAGATTTATATGATTGTAATGACATGCATATGATGATGTGCAAAATCAAAGTTTCAATTGTAATGTATATTCATCCATGTTTGTTGGCCCTCATATGATATGATGTGCTTGATATGTTTAATTAAGTGAATGTGACGAGAAAAGTTATCCAAAATTCATAGAATGTGTGCATAAATGAACTTGAGTAAATAAGATAATCAAAAAATTGTGAAATACAAATATGAACGATAATTTCCCTAAAATGAATGACATGATTGTGATGGTGTCGCTATGATGATGACAGTTGTGTCATATGCATATGTATATGCCAGTCGAGTTAGAGGCCCTATGACCTCACCCCCTTACTGGTGTGGTGTTTTGTAATGGAATTTCATGAAATTTGCACTGAATAAACTCACAGTGTCAAACCAAAGAGTTCAGTTGGGGAATAACTATAAACATGATTAGAGATTGAGAATGAGTTGATAAGTAAGCCAGAGCTAGAAAAGTATATGGTTGACATAATGATTATTTAAGATATGCACTGCCACAGTTAGAGAAGAAATTTACTTTGGTAAATCGAATTACTCAAGTGCGAGGTCGAGAAAATGTAATGATTGTGACCTTCTCAGAACTGATCTTCTTTAGTTAAGAGAATAATATGGGATTTATAATGACAAAAATAGTTGGAGAAATAATATTTGAAATATGAGATTTCTGAGTATAGTAATTATAGTGAACAAATGATGATTGCCTCTCTTGATATATTCTAAAAGATCATTGTTCTCGGAAGTGTTATAGTAGCTATCTATCTTCTGATGAAATTCTTGTTATATGAGAATGCTATTTGATCTAAATGTCAGACGAAAGCATTGTAGGTCTGACCGGTTTATAATATGTTTTGCTCTACTCTCTGGTATTCTGTTATATTCTGTCTGTTGGGAACTTATGAGAAAATGCATATAATGCTATGATTCTATTTCCTTTAATTGTTGCATTTGATTCCAGTAGGCTGAAATGATTTTTTCTTCTGGACTTTTTCTCTCTGAGGAATTATCGAGGTCTTTCATATTTTCTTAAGAGTTTTTTTTTTGTCTTCCGATATAGTATCGTATCTCGGGATTTCTTTATCTTGGATTTCTTTACTTGGTTTTCTTGTTATCTTTGTTCCATAATCTATCAATTATGACTCATGTTCAAAGTGTGTTCTTTAGCTTGCGATAATCATGTCATGTGTGACTATGCTCCTGATTTGATCATGGTAATGCAGTGATTTTAGTATTTGGATTTCTCTAATTTCCTATAAGGATTTGACATCGGCAAAGGCATAAGTGAAGAAATTTTGAATTTCAATTGGTATGATGGATCTCTTTTCTCAAGTAAGTTAATCAAAGCTAATGTCTTCAATTAAGATATATTGGTTATTTGAGCTAATGCAAGTGAATGGTCTTTAATTAGCATGATGAGTGAATTCTGAATGATTGTATGATAAAGTTTTCATCTTATGAATGTCGAATGGCTTATTCCATGATTAGCAAAACTTGGACAGATGAGAATATTGTTAACTGAAGCATTTGAACTGGTCTAGTTTGCAGTTAGGCAGAGACTTCTTAATTTTTGGTGATGCACTGTTGTATGAATTGTGATGTATTTTAAGACAATAAGATAATGTTATAGCTTAGAGCTTTCGATGCTACAAAAAGATCTGAATTGTTAACCGGGTTAGAGCCGAGCATCAGGTTTTACCGGAGCTATCTTCTCCAGTGCTGGTTTTAGAATAGAAACGAGAAAGGATTATTCCCGAGGCCATATCAGAATTATTCCCGTCTTGGAAAGAGGAAAAATGTGATGTAGTTTATTGCTAGATGCTTGATGAGATTTGTGAATCATGCCGGTATGTACTGAATCCTCACTCATTGGATTTATTAAATTTCATGTCTATATGATTGTTGGATTTCTTGGAATACTAGTCTCCACTAATCGAACTGAGATTCCGGTTATTTATTGTGATTTCTTAGGAAAGCTAAAGGAGGCTTTGAGATTTAAAGGAAACTAAGAGTTACTTTGGTAATCAATCGGACTAAGTGAAATTATAGAGAGTGTAAGGCCTAGATGAATTGGCTAGTTTTATTATTAGAATTCGAAAAGATTCAAGTATGTGCGTATATGTGACATGATGGCATAGATTGGACCATTTTGTATATGAACTCTCGGATGGAGGTTGAAATTCAGCTGAGGTGGGGTTTAGCAATGAACCGATTATGACATTGATATGAGAAAGTAAAGAGATAAGTATTAGAGGCACAGTCGAGTGAAAGTTCTTTAGCGATGATTATAGGAAAGATAAGTTTATGTGAATACCAAAACCACTTTTCCGGTAAGATTTTCGGGGACGAAAATCCCTAAAAGGGAGAGAATTGTAACAGCCTGATTTTGGGCCTAGTCAGAATAGTGGTTTCGAAACACACTATTTCGAGGCTGGAGAAATTATTTTTAATGTTATTTTATGTGTTATAACATGATTATACGAGTGCATGAAAATTTTGGTGAAATAATTTTAGAGATTGCTTGCTTAATTTTGAAAAATGACAAAATCGCATAAAGTGCAAAAGTTTTGTTCTACTAGCTAAAGGTGTCAAATAGCTATAGAACATTAAATTAAGGGTATTTATTGAGTAAATAGACCATAAATATGTTATTGTCTAATCAAGGAGACAAAATTATTGTAGGGTCAAAGTTAGGGGAAATGTTGGTGACTAATTTGACTAGTAATATAATAAAATAAAGAAAAAAAAGGTATCATCTTTCATCTTCCTTCTTCCCCACCAAAAATACCAGCAAAGAGGGGGTTTTGAAAGCTCAAAAATATCAAAAACTTATATCCCTTACAAGTGATTTGGATGGCCTTTCCTGATAATTTTTGTACTTTTGGGACCCTTGTAGCATAATCTAGCTAATGAAGGGACTATTTTGCAAAATGGATGAAAGTCTAGGGTTTTTCAATGAGAGTATTCATGTTTTTTTCTGAATTTTTATGGAAGAAAATGAATCTTTGTTGTTAAATAAACAACTTTTGTGAAAGGATTTTCATGAAAACACCTAATATGGACCATTTTGTAAAGTTTGTTAAATGGATGAGAATTGTGTGAAATAATTGGAATTTAGAGTTGCTAAAAGAGTAAAAAAGTTTGGGCTAGGCTTGGCTAATGACAAAATTTGATAAAAATTATTTTACGAGCCTAGGGGCAAATTTGTAATTTTTTTGAAAGTCTAGGGGCAAAATGGTCATTTTTCTAAAGTATGAATTGTGGAACGCTTAATTTAATGTGATGATTAAATGAGTAAATTTTATTATTTTAGATCAAGAAAATCGAGATTCGGGCTTAAATCGAGAAAGTACGTGGTTTAGGACAAAAAGGGAATAATTAGCCGTTTTTGCATTCGAGGTAAATCCGTGTGACTAAATAAGCATATTATCCATGTTATTGTTAATATACTTGAAATCTATCTTACTATGATTGTATTGAATTATATGTTGATGATATTGAATATGAGAATGTGATGCGAAATGTTAATAACATTTATGTGATGATTGGATACATTGGAAACTTGATGGAATATGATATTCCATTGAAACGAGTAAGATGTGCGTAAATATTACAACTTTATCTTATGCATTTAATGATTGATTTTGCATAAAATGTTTGAATGTGGCTATGAGTAATGTATGATGAGATTAATATGGGAAACTCCCGGTTGAACAGTAAGAATATATCGGATATTCATGCCATGATGCTAGGGAGATATGAGAGCTAGTGTAAGACCATGTCTGGGACATGGCATCAGCCTCGAGATATGAGAGCTAGTGTAAGACCATGTCTGGGACATGGCATCGGCACTGATAGATGACAGCCAGTCTAAGGCCATGTCTGGGACATGGCATCGGCCTCTTATACGAGAGCCAGTGTAAGACCATGTCTGGGACATGGTATCAACTTTGATGTGTGAGCCAGTGTAAGACCATATTCGGGACATGGCGTCGACACCTTACCCTATCTTTAGGCTTATTGAATATCCTGTAGTATTCCAAATGGTTCAACGAGAAATTTACGGTTGATGTCAGAATAAGAGAGGTTATGACCATGATGTGAGTGATACAGGTACTTACATGAAATTCATGAAATGCGTGCTTAATGTATGTTGTATGATTAGTAAGGAATGAAAATTAGTAAGCTATGTTTATGATCATGTTGAAAGGGTAAAGGTATGTACTAAAAATTCATGAGTGATGAGCTCGATGTATATTGGACTTTTGGTAATAATGTAAATGAGTAAGTCATACCTATGAGAATGACTTTGTGACGACCTTGTTGGTGTATAATTATGTGGTAAATTTGATGGATGATTATGTGTGAGGCTTTTAGGTCGAATTAAATTGGGACATGATATGTTTATCCCTTCACCTTGTGGCCTAATGAATATGAAAAGAGAAATTGATTGGCATGAAAGCCAATTGAAAGATAATTATGAAAGGGTAAAATTAGCATTGAAACTGTTTTGGAAAGCAGTAGCAGTCCGACTTTGAAAGTCCACCAAAAATTTTAGAAATCGAATTAGAGGCCGAATAAAATATGATATTAAATATTATTAAGACTAGTTTCATATAGAAGAAATGGTGTAAGCAAAAGAAGTTCATATTATGAGATATTTGAATTGTTGTGAGACAGAGTTAGAATGATTTCGAAATCCCATGTTCTGATTTGGGAAAATCATTAAAAAATGTACAAAAATAATTATAGGTTATAATTTATATTCTTAGAATCTTTAATAATTCTATTTCCTAAAGAAATAAAAGTGAGCATCATCTGGATCCCGTACAAGGATATAATTAATTTTTATTGAAGAGGGGTCGGAACTGTCAGACAACGAAACAAGGGTGACTTTAAAGAATAAACTGTACTTATTGGCTAGACCAAAAATTCTAAAAATTTTATGGTAAGAATATATGTGAGTCTAGTTTCATGAAAAATTAGCGGATCTTCATTTGAAGTTCCATAGATCCAGATATAAATAATGTAGTGACTGTAACTTGAGAAAACAACTTGACTTGAACATAAGCAAAAGCCCAAATATTGTGGTATTACCTTGATAAGCTAGTTGATAAATTGCTTATTAATTTCATACGGTCTTACTAAGCTATAAATCTTACTCCCTTCCTTTCCTTTTCTTTAGTGTTGATAGGTTAGCTCGAGGTTGGAGGTCGTCGGAGATAGCACCACATTATCAAACCATCACCTTTGGAATATTGATATATATATATATATATGAAAGTGCCTTCAAGTGAGTGGCATGTATAGGGACTTGGTTTTTATTTTATGGTATGTGTTAACATGACTAGCCAAATGTATTGGCCTATATTGAGTTATTTGTATATGGCCATGAAGGGTGGCTCATATTGATTATGGTTTGTGAACCTATCTATCTATGCTATGTTCTAATGCTTGTGATGTGATTATGCTTGTTGGCTATATATGGTTGGTGTTATGAAATATGCTCTTGATGAATGTTTTATGACCAATCTAAATGGTCATGGCCATGAATTAAATGTGTAATATGGAAATAAAAATGTGAAGGATTAAGGGTAACTTAAAGGCTTGGAAAATAGCCTAAGTGTTGGCCACACGGTCTGAGACACGGCCGTGTGTCTCAATCATGTGGGGGACATGGCCTTAGCACACGGGCGTGTGGCTTGGCCGTGTGGTCCAAATTATTCGCTGACATCATAGTCAGAGAGTTACATGGCCTGAGGACACGAGCCTGTCGAATGCACATGGGCGTGTCCCTATGTCCAAACAGGCGTGTCCTTATGTCCACACAAGCGTGTGACCTTGTATCATGGGAAAATTTTCTAAGTTTTTCCAAAAATTTCTAAGGTTCTCGGTTTAGTCTCTAACTACTTTCAATGCATGTTTAGGACTTCGTAGGCCCGTGTATGGGACATTGTGCATGTGTATGAAAATTTTTGATACAAATGAAATTTTATAGCCTAATTTTTGCATGTTTGTGAACAATTAAGTTTGGTAATGCCTCGTTCCCTGTTCCGGCGTCGAATACGGGTAAGGGGTGTTAAACGATCACACTATCAACTGGGCATTTGGTATAGTTAGTCTCAACATTTTGAGTATGGCATGTATAGGGACTTGGTCATTTGTTATGTCATATTTGTTTAGCCAAATGTGTTGGCTTATGGTAATATTTGATTCATTTTGTATATAGCCATGTGATATGGTTCATATTGATTATTTGGGTTGTAACCCTAATTAATTATGCATGCATGCAATGTGTTATGCTTGATATGGTTGCTGGTGGATGAAATGTGTGATGAATGGTGTGACAGCCCTATAGTGACCCTAGTCGGCAAGCGGTTTCGGGACCGCTAAACCGAGTCACCAAATTATTTGAATGTGATATTTATGGTCTAAAATATGTGAATATGAATGTGCGAAAATTTTAAGCTTCGATTTAGTTAATTGCATGTGAATGTAGTACATAGGACTTGTGTGACACTTTTGAAATGTGATAGGCTAATCTATAAGGATCTAATAGTGCATGTAATCAAAAGGGAGGACTTGCATGTCAATTTCCCCCCCTAATTAGTAGTGGCCGGCCATGAGCATAAGGGTGGACAAAATGTTATGGCTAAAACATGTCATAAACATGTTGGGTTGATGCTTTATGTTAGGAATAATAAAATAAAGAGCATGGGCAATAAAATATTAGTGTTAGTAGGAGGAGAAACAAAAAAAAAAAGAATGTGTGTGGTTGTTTCCCCCCCCCCCATTGCCGTGAGTTGAAGAAAAGAAAACAAAAAAAAAGTGTCCATCCTTTTTCATTTCTTTTGGCCGAAAGTTCTAAGGAAGAAGGAAGGAGCTCTTGCTTCATGATCGGCTTGGAAGAGGATTAGGAAGAGGTTTGGCTAGGTTAAGGTATGTTTGATGTTGTGCCATGAGATTCATGCATGTTTTTAGTAGTTAGCTTGAGTTCTAACTAGCCTATGGTTCAAATCTTTACTATGTCATGGAGATGATATTCGACTAAGGTGGATTTGTGTTGATGTCATTTGCATGCTAAAAGTGAAGCTTTGTAATGATGCATGTGATGGTGGATTGATGACTCTTGAATCTTTTTTTTTAGCATTTTTGAGTGAGACATTAAGTTCTTTGTTTAACCATGACCAAAATTGAAATGGTATGGTGTTGTGATGCATTCGGCCATGGTAGGAAGTAGAAGAGAAATATGGTTGTTGTTCACGTTATTTGGATGAGAAATGGTAGTAAGGTGAAGTGCAAATGTTAGTGTTTGATTTACTAGTGTATATATGTGTATTGGCCAAGTTTTGAACTTGAAACAAAATGGTGTTTAGTCAATACAAGTGACCATACTTGTAGAATGTATTAAGTGTTGCAATCGGCCTCAACATAGACATGCATGTTCGGCCACATGAATGAGTACATAAGTTGATGTGTATGTCGGCCATAGGTAAGCATATTGATGGCTTTATCTTGACTTAGAAAATTCGGCTATGGGGAATATTAGCTAATATGTTGAATTCGATTCGTGATTTCGTACATAAGTGACTCTAATGTCTAATGTATATATGGGCTAAGTACCTTGAGCCTCTCTTTTGATGTTCGAATGAATTGTATTAAATTGCTTAATGTGATTAAAAATACGTATGACCATTTTGTATTTGAGCTAAAGGGGGCCATATGACCCATCAAATTCATTGTCATGTTAAATATAAGCTAGCATAATGAGACTTTAATAAGTTAAATTTGTTTGAATTAGCTCAAGAGCTTAGAGGACCAAAGTTGGATAAGGGAAAGGAAAAAGTGATCGAATAGCCGCCGAAATCGTTCGACAACATCCGAGGTAAGTTTTCGAGTAATGGAGCTTAGATTATGATTCGATTAGATTATGTCTTAAGTAAATCAAAATCATGCTCTTTGTATGTGGCTATTGAGCCGAAATTTGTAAGTGTGATAAGTGTTTTGTGTTTGAGCTTTGGTAATGAAAATGAAATATGGATGTGTCATGATTTATTGATATATATGCATGGTTATTCGAATGATATTCGGGCTAAGTCCCGAAGGCTTTTGTGCTAGGTGACTATAACCGGACTAAGATCCGAAGGCATTCGTGCGAGTTGCTATATCCGGCTAAGACCGAAGGCATTTGTGCTAGCGATTATATCCGGGCTAAAACCCGAAGGCATTTGTGCTAGCGACTATATCCGGCTAAGTCCCAAGGCATTTATGCTAGTGACCACATCCGGGCTAAGACCCGAAGGCCTTGTGCAAGTAGTTATATCCAGCTAAATCCAGAAGATTACTTGAGTTTGGGAATGAGCGATCTGCTGTAATAATTTCAATTAATACGCTAGTAAAATCTCAACAACGAGGTATGTGTTGTACATGCATTGGATTAATCGATTCCTCTTAAATAGCATTCGCTCGATCAATTAAGGAGCTTAGGTTTTGGTTAAGTTGATCCCTTATGTATGAATATAAGGGTTGGAAATGTAAGTAGGACTGATTTTGAGAATATATGTGTATATGAAATTATCCGTCTAGTTATATGAATGCTATACTTGATTGAGCCTAAATCCATTGCTCAAAACTTACTAAGCATTAAATGCTTACTCCGTTCTTTGAATCTCTATTTTATAGATTTTGGTTAAATCACTATCGGACTCGGAGTGTCAAGTCAAGTCGCCCACACTATCGAAGCCCTTTTGGTACACTTTTAGTTGAACTTTGAAATGGCATGTATAGGACTACCCTTTTTGTTGTTGGTCATGGACCCTTTGGTTTTGTATAAATTTGGATAGCCATGCGAAAATGGCTTATATACACTTTGAGCTTAATATTATAATCGTCTTGTATGATGTTCATTAAGAGATATGGAAATGTTTGGGAACGATTAATCATTGGAATGGTTAATCATGATCATATTTTGTGCTATTTATGCAAAAGGGCTAGTTGAATCATGGAAACTATGTAATAGGTAAAGTCTACCTTAAAAATAGATGCTGATAGCAGTAGTGATGTGAATGTGAAAAATCACTAAAAATAGTAGGAATGGAATTAAATAGTGAATAAATTATTTAATCGAACCTTGATGAATCTATTTTCATAGGAAAGTAACGAAACGATCATATGATCAGTATATTATGAGATATTTAAGTTTTCGTGAGACAGGGCCAGAACGGTTTCTGGATTCCCTGTTCCGACTTTGGAAATTCATTATAAATTAACCAGAGATAATTAGAAGTCATGCCATATATGTATAGATTCCTTTTCGAGTCTAGTTTCTATAGAAACAAACAGCATCAGTATTGAAGCCCTGTACAGGGAGATATCCAAGTCGTAATGTGCAAAGGTCAGTGTAGTCGAACCCTGAAATAGGGGAGACTTTAACTAATAAACTATACTAATTGGATCGACAAAAAATTCTAGAAAAAAATTTTAGATGAACATATGAGTCTAGTTTCAGGAAAAATTTACGGAACTGGGTTTCGAGTTTTGGAACTCGAGATATGATTTTAAGGTGACAGTGATGCGTTAGCCACGTGCGGAAATTTAAAATAGACTGTGCAAATAAGTGATTTAAGTCTGCGAACCCCTCGTGTCTGACTCCGGCAATGGTCTCAGGTACGGGGTGTTACAAATGGCATATATGCTAAATGAATGGATCGTGGGTAATAAGTATGACCAAAGCTATGGTATAATTAAGTAAATTGGAAGTAGGTACCATGATGAATAAATATGCAATTGGTGTGGAATGCTATATGAAAGCATGATGGTTTGGATAGGTGATATGTTGACATTACAAAGTCATGAATTAATCAAGTTTATGAGTATTTGCTTGACTAAATATACTATGTTGCATCCCATCAAAAATGTATGAGTGAATGAGCATTTAAGGGTGACAAATGGCTTGGCAAATAGCCTCAAAGCTTTCCATACGGGCAGGCATGTGTCTAGGCTGTGTGTGACACACGGTCTGCCCTATGGGCGTGTGATCTGACCGTGTTTCCCCTGCACCCTAATTAATGCAAAACAGAATGCCCAGTAGTAAACACACGGGCAGAGACACAGGCGTGTGTCTCTGCCTTGTGAAGGGCACAGCCTTAGGTCATTGGCGTGTGCCTAGGCCGTGTAAAGTCTGCACCTGATTTTGGAATTTAATTCGCCACACGGTCTGAGCACATGGGCATGTGACTTGACCGTGTGATCCTATTTGTGTTGATGACATCATAAATAGAGAGTTACACAGGCTGAGGACAAGGGCGTGTCCCAAGCCACACGGGCATGAGTGACCACACGGTCTACCCACACGGGTGTATGACCCTATTTGTGTATGTTTGCTGGTGTTTAAGTTCGGTAATGCCTCGTATCCTGTCCCGGTGTCAAACATGGGTAACGGGTGTTACAAAAATGGTATGTTTTTGTTGAGTTACTTATGGTCTTAATTATGTTATGCTTTAAAATGATATTGAACTACAAGTGTATGTTTTAAATGTGGTAATGCATATGTTTAAATTAGTTTGTATGTTTCTTCTTGAGGTGCCTTATATGGCATATTGGTTGAATGATTTTAGACTAGTGAATTGGTCATTTCATATTCGTTTTGGTCATGTTATGAGGCCTTGATCATGTGTACAAAATGGTTTTAGGTACATGCTTGATTTGGTGATGGAAATGGCTTGATTTTAGCCAATTTCATGTCCACACTGCCTAAAACACGTGCATGTGATACAACCATGTGTGACACATGGCCAAGTGACACGATCATGTGTCCCCTATAAGTTTTAAGGCATGCAAGTCAGGCTATTACATGACCTAGCACACGGCCTGGTACATGAGCGTGTATGGCTATTTCAAGAGTTACACATCCTAGCACAAGGCCATGTGGGTTAGCCATGTGACCCAACTTAGAGAGTTACTCGGGCTCAAACACGAGTTGGGACACGGCTGTGTGTCCCTATTTTGAAAGTTGCACAGCCTGAGACACGGACGTGTGTCTCAATCATGTGAGTCACACGGCAGTGTGACCCCTACAGTTCAATTTTTCCAATTTTTTTCTTAAATGTTCCAAATGTTTCCAATTTAGTCCCAAATTGTTTCTAATTTATTTCTAAGGCCTCGAAGGCTTGGTTAAGGGACAAAATGCATTTATATGAATGGACTAAATTATGTTTACATTAATGTTTGAAATGTATGTTTTTAATAGAAATTTACACAGTAATGCTCCGTAACCCTATTGTGGCGATAGATACGGGTTAGGGGTGTTAAATTTAATGGTATCATAGCTACAGTTTAGTCGATTCTAGGACTAACGTAGCAGAGTAAAGTTTAGTATATACATGCCACATATACCCTATGATAGTGTGATCCTTTTGATCCATTCTAACATTGTAATTTCTTATAGATTCAAGATGTCAGCTGAATCGAATCGAGCTATAGTTAATGAAGCTGAAAGTAATGTTCAAGCTTCGAATATCAAAGAAAGTAATAGTGCATCTATTCCACAATCGTTAGTGATGAAATGAAAAATGTATTTCTTGTCATGATGAACCAATGGTTCAACGAGTTTAAGCAAGCAAATCTTTCAACTTTGCCACCTCAACCCCCTGTTGTGCCACCTCCAACACCCCTAAATACTCCAAACCCTGTACCTGTGGTGGTTACTCGAGTATCTATAGACAAAATTCAGAAATGGGGAGTAAAAGAATTGAAAGGTACAGTAGATGATGATCATTCAAAAGCTGAGTATTGGCAATTAAACACAAATAGAGTTTTTGCAGAGTTGTTGTGCACCCCTGAAGATTGCTTGAGGTGTGCGGTATCTTTACTGAAAGATGAGGAGTATTTATGGTGGGATACTTTGTGCACAATGGCATCAGACGATCGTGTTAGCTGGGACTTCTTTAAGAATGAATTTAAGAAGAAGTATGTTAGTTGACTTTTTTATCGGAAAAAGAAATAGTTTCTCGAGCTAAAACAAGAAAACTAATGTGACAGCCCAAAATTGACCCTAGTCGAGAAGTGGTTTCGGGACCGCTAAACCGAGTCACCGAAATGTTTGAACGTAATATTTATTGTCTAGAATATGTAATTATGAATGTGTGAAAATTTTCAAGCTTCGATTTAGTCGATTGCATGTGAATTCAGTTAGTAGGACTTGTGTGACACTTTTGAAATGTGATAGGCTAATCTATAAGGACCTAATAGTGCATGTAATCAAAAGGGAGGACTTGCATGTCAAATTTCCCCTAATTGGTAGTGGCGGCCATGACAAAGGATTATGAGCAAAACATGTCATAGACATGTTATGTTGGTGCATCATGGGAGGAAAAAAATAAATTAATGAGTATGGGTAATAAAGAAATGGAAAAGAAAAAAAAAAGAAAGGATGTGTGAGTGTTACCCCCCATTTTGCCGTGAGTTGAAGAAAAAAAGAAAAAAAAATTGTTGTTCATCCTTTTCCATTTCTTTGAGCCGAAAATTCTAAGGAAGAAGGAAGGAGTTCTTGCTTCATGCTTGGTTTAGAAGACGATTAGGAGGAGGTTTGGCCATACTTGTGTCTAGATTAAGGTATGTTTGAGGTTGTGCCATGAGATTCATGCATGATTTTAGTTGTTAGCTTGAGTTCTAATTAGCCCATGGTTCAAATCTTTGCTATGTCATGGGGATGATATTCGGCCAAGGTGGATTTTGTGTTAATGCCATTGCATGCTAAATATGAAGCTTGATAATGATACATGTGATGGTGGATTGAGGACTCTTGGATTTTCTTTTAGCATTTTTTGAGTGAGACATTAAGTTCTTTGTTTAACCATGACCAAAATTGAAATGGTATGGTGTTGTGATGTATTCGGCCATGGTATACCCATAAGTATGATTTATGCTTATTGCATGGTAGGTAAGATTTGTGTTTTGGAGTTATGTTCATGTTTAGTTATAATCAACTTGAGATTGACCTTGCACCTATATGTATATATGTTTGCACATAATGTATTGGTATGACATATATACTATCTCAAGGTATATATTTACTTATGATGATGTTTGGTTATGAAGTAAATGATAGATGCGTATTGAGCTACAATATGTAATGCATTAGTTAGTAAAATGTATGCCATTTATGTGTGGTATTAAATATGTAATTGGCCTCAACATCAACATGCATATTCGCCACATGAGATGGATTGGTGTGCATGCATTCGGTTAGAGGCAAGCATATTGATGCCTTTATCTTGGTTAGGACAATCGGCTAAAAAGGAGTGTGGGTTAATATCTTGAGTTGATGCATGATTTCACATGTATGTGACTTTAATGTCTAATGTATAAATGTGGGCTAAGTGCCTTGTGTTCCTCTTTTCGATGCTCAAATGATTAAATCGATTTATTTATTTAATTAAGCTCAAGAGCAAAGGGGATCTAAATCCGATAAAGGGAAGGAAAAGTGGTCGAATAGCCATCAAAATCGTTCGACAACATCCGAGGTAAGTTTTGAGTAATGGAACTTAGATTATGATCTAATTAGATTATGTAATAAACAAATCAAAATCATGCCCTTGTATGTGGCTATTGAGCCGAAATTGTAAATATGATAAGTGTCTTGTGTTTGAGCTTTGGTAATGAGAATGTAATAAGGATGTGTTATGATTTGTTGATATATGTGCTTGGTTATTCGAATGGTATCCGGCTAAGTCCCAAGGCTTTTGTGCTAAGTGACTAAATCCGGTCAATTCTGAAGGCATTTGTGCGAGTTACCAAAACCGGGTTAAGTCCGAAGGCATTTGTGCGAGTTACCAAAACCGAGTTAAGTCCCAAAGGCATTTGTGCGAGTTACTAAATCCGGGCTAATTCAAGGCAATTGTGCGAATTACTATAACCGGGCTATGTCCCAAGACAATCGGCGAGTCGCTATATCCTGTTAAATTCAAGGTACGTGATTCGGGAATGAGCAATCTTGCTGTAAAATTTCAGTTAATACGCTTGCAAAAATTCCAGCAATGAGGTATGTTCGTATGTGCTTTGAATTAGTTGAGCCCTTACAAATAAGTATTCGCCGATTGATAAACGAGCTACCGGCCTTTAGCTAAGTTGATCTTTTGTGTATGAACATAAGGGTTGGTAATCTGAAGTAAGTATGATATTGAGAATGTGTGCATATGAAATTATCCGTTTAGCTATATGAATGCTATGCTTTTGTTGTGCTGGAATCCCTTCCTCAAAACTTACTAAGCATAAATTGCTTACTCCGTTTCTTTGTTCTCTGTTTTATAGATTTTGGCTCATCAACTATCGGACTCGGGATTTTTGGAAGTCGAAGTGTCCCACACTATCAAAGGCCCCCCTTTTGGTACAATTTTGGTTGAACTTTGAAATGGCATGTATAGGACTACCCTTTTGTTGTTGGTCATGTACCCATGGATTTTGTGTAAATTTGGATAGCCATGCGAAAATGGCTTATATACGTTTTTAGCATAGTACCATAATCGTTTTGTATGTTGATCATTAAGAGGTATGGAAATGTTTGGAAACGATTAGCCATTGGAATGGTTAATCATGATCATACTTTGTGCCATGTATGCAAAAAGGGCTAATTGAATCATGGAAATTATGAAATAGGTAAAGTCTACCTCAAAGGCAGATGCTGACAGCAGCAGTGATGTGGATGTGAAAAATCACTAAAAATAGTAGGGATGGAATTAAATAGTGAATAAATTATGTAAATGAAGCTTGATGAATCTACTTTCATATGGAAGAAACGAAACGGTCATATGAGTTATATGTTAAGAGATATTTAGGTTTTCGTGGAATAGGGCCAGAACGGTTTCTGGAATCCCTGTTCCGAATTTGGAAATTCATTATAAATTAACCAGAGATAATTAGGAGTCATTCCATATATGTATATATTCCTCTTTGAGTCTAGTTTCTATAGAAACAAACTGCATCAGTATTGAAGCTCTGTACAGGGAGATATCCAAGTCGTAATGCATAAAGGTCAGTGTAGTCGATCCCTGTAACAGGGGAGAATTTAACTAATAAACTGTACTAATTGGCCTGACCAAAACTTCTAGAAAAAAATATGTAGATGGACATATGAGTCTAGTTTTAGGGAAAAATTACGAAACTGATTTCTGAGCCTTGAAACTCAAGATATGATTTTTAAGGTGACAGTGATGCAGTAACCAGCCTGCCTGGAAATTTTTTTTAATGGACTGTGAAAATAATTAAGTTAAGTCCGTACGCACCTTGTGTTCGACTCCGGTAACGGACTCGGGTACGGGGTGTTACAACTAAACTGCAGCTAAGTATGAACATGAATTTGTGTAGTTAAGTAAGTATGCTTGTAACATCGTATCAAATGAGGAAGAAATGTGTATTAAATTTGAAGATGGGTTGAATGACGATATATGTATGGTTGTAGCAACATTAAAGTTACGGGAATTTGTAGAACTTTCAGAGTGGGCTCAGAAAGTTGAGGAAATTTGTAAAAGCAAACGATAGTCAGATTCAAAATTCAGAGTCTACAACAAAAGAGGGTTATTCAAGCCAGCTCAAACTTCTCCCTTGAAGAATATTAGAAATGAAATCAATCGATCAGCTGCTCCTTCAAAATTTGTTGGTAAAGAAAAACTGAGGCAAAACAATTTCCTGTCAGTTAATTCTCTAGTGGCTAGTGTTGGAAGTGTAAGAAATGTTGAGAGAATCATTCATGTGTGTGATGAATGTAATGAAAGACATTTTGGTGAGTGTGGATCAAAACCGGGAGCTTATTTCCATTCTGGATCTACTGACCATTTTCTTCGTAACTATCCGAAGAAGCAAAATGACTTCGAAAATCAATCAAACAAGCTTGAAAAAACTTTTCAGAGAGGTAGACAATTTGGAAACACTAGAAATGCTACTGCTGGTCGAGGAAAGAATAACAAAATGAATGAAAGGTCTGAAGCAAGAACACCAGCTAGGGCTTATGCAATCTGAGCTCAAGAGGAAGCTACTGCTCCAGATGTTATTGTGGGTACTTTTTCTCTTTTTGATATTAATGTATATGCATTGATTGATCCTAGATCAACTCATTCGTATATATGCACTACATTAGTAGGCAAAAAAAATACCTATTGAGTTCACTGAATATACTGTCAAAGTTACAAATCCCTTGGTGACTATGTTCTAGTTAATTAGATATGTAAATCATGTCCACTGAAAATTAGGGGTTACAATTTCCCCGCTAGTTTGATGTTGTTACCCTTTGATAAGTTTTATGTGATTTTGGGTATGGATTGGCTGACTCTACATGATGCTATTGTGAATTGTTGAAGAAAACATATTGTGCTAAAGTGTCAAGATGGTAAACGGATCTGAATTGAGTCAGACAGATTGGATGGTACATCTAATATAATCTCAGCTATGACGGCACAAAAATATGTTAAAAAAGGATGTGAAGCATATCTCGCTTACATAGTTAATTCTAGAGTTTCATAATTGAAATTAGAATCGGTTCCAGTTTTATGTGAGTTCTCAGATGTGTTTCTAGAAGAAATACCAGGGTTACCGTTGACCTGAGAGGATGAGTTTGCTATTGAATTGGTGTCGAGAACATCCCCAATATAGATAGCTCCGTACAGAATGGCACCTACAGAATTGAAGGAATTGAAAGTACAATTGCAATAATTGATAGATAAGGGCTTCGCTCGGCCCATTTTTTCTCCTTGGGCTACTCTTGTGTTATTTGTTAAGAAAAATGATGGATCTAGGCGATTATGTATCAATTATTGACAACTCAACAAGGTGAAAATCATGAACAAGTATCCATTGCCACGTATTGATTTCACCTGCTGATGCTGAGATATAGCCAGATATAACGTACAATGAAGACCCGGTTAGAATTCTAGCCCGAGAGGTTAAAGAATTGAGAAATAAAAGTATAGCTTTAGTGAAAGTTCTCTGGCAGCATCATGGTATAGAAGAAGCTACCTAGGAACCAGAGGAAGCTCTGAAAATACAATACCCAAACCTCTTTTCTTGTAAGATTTTTAGTGATGAAAATTCCTTTAGGGGGAGAGTTGTAATAGCCCATTTTTCATGAAATCAAAACAGTAGTTTTGGGACCACAAATCTGATGAATAAATTATTATTTTAATGTTATTTTAATGTCTATGATAGGATAGTAAGGTCGTATTAAAATTTTGTTAAGAAATTTTGATGTTTGCATGCCTAATTAAGAACAAAGGACTAAATCGTAAAAAGTGTAAAAGTAGAGTTCTATTAGTTAAGGAGTTTAATGGCGATGGAAATTTAAAGTAAGAGGACTTATATGGTAATTAAACCATTCATGTAGTTAGTGGATATCCATGGCAAGGTTTTATTGAAATTTTGAATTTTTTAAAGGGTCAAAAGGTAAATGAGTAAATAAAGGTTAAATTAATTAAAACAAAATGTCCACCTGCTTCATTTCATTAACCTAAACTGATTTTGGCCATTGGAGAAGAGGAAGCATTCGGTTGAGCTTTGGTTGTGTGCATTGTGAGTTTTCAAGTCCTGTTTTTAATGATTTTTATGTTTTTGGGATTGTTGTAGCTCAATCTAGCTAGCATGAGGACTAATTTGCAAAATTGATAAAGATATAGGGTGTTTCCATGAATGTTGTTATATTATTCTTGATGTTTGATGGTATATTATGAGTCTTTGTGGATAAATAAACAAGTTTTGTAATGTGATTTTTGATGAAAATGTCATTTAGGGACTTATCTATAAAAGTAGTAAAATTCATGGTAAATTTGTGAAATAATGGTTGTAACACCCCTTACCCGTGTCCGACGTCGGGATAGGATACGAGGCATTATCGGACTTGATCACAAGCAACATACAAAACTAGGCTAGAAAATTTCATTCAAATTATATTCATTCTTACATAAGCATATTGTCCCTTATATGGGCCTACGAGGCCCAAAACATACATTGAAATAGATTCAGGACTAAATCGAGGACTTTGAGAAATTTTAGGAAAACTTAGAAATTTTTTCAAGGAACAGTTCCACAAGCCCGTATGGCCACAGGGACACGCCCGTGTCCTTAGGCTGTGTAACTCTCTGTTTATGACATCAGCAAACAAAATGAACTACACGACCAAGCCACACGCCCGTGCGCTAGGCCGTGTAACGAATTAAGTGCAGACTTCACATGCCCTGGACACACGCCCATGTCTCCAGGCCATGTCCTTCACATGGCTAAGACACATGGTCGTGTCTCTACCCTTGTGACCAATACTTAGGCTATTTTCCAAGCCTTTAGTTACCATTAATCCCAACTATACTTATACACATCAAAGGCATATAACATAGCATCAATTTAATGATTAAACATCTTCATTTAAGGCACAATTTTAGCATTTACATGCCATCATCCATGCATTCCACACACTCATATTAAACCACATCTAAACATACCAATTTACATTCCTTTAGCCTTGCCATTTTGATGACTACTTTTACCTTTATACTATGATTATCAACTTACCAATTAATCTTAACTTAATCATCAAGTATTTTTATTTAAGGCATTATTATCTTATCACCATATCACACATTAATTCCATGGCTATGACCACTTTGATTGATCATAATGCATTCATCAAGCACATATGTATATATATATTCCATGACACCATCCATTCATAGCAAACAAGCGTGACCATATCACAAAAAATTTTAGCACATGCATACACATAACCACATCTCAAGACATTAGCATAGATAAATAGGCTTACAAACCCATAATCAATATAAGCCGCATCTCATGGCTATATACAAAGAATCAATATAAGCCAACACCTTTGGCCAAATCATAAGAACATATAACATAATAACTAAGCCTCTATACATGCCATTCACTCGAAAATATTTAAGACTTTTAATACCCCAAACTGATAATTTGATAGTGTGATGCTGCCTCCGACGATCTCCAATCCCCGAGCTGACCTGAAAACACTAAAAGAAATGGAAAAGAGGGAGTAAGCTTTAAAGCTTATTAAGCCCGCATGAAAATAATAAGCATTTAATTTACATGCATTTACCAATTTCACAAAAATGTTCTCATAATTACTAATCAATCGATTATAAAGCTCATCCTTTTTAAACTATATCATAGCTTATCATGCTTAGGTTTTAGTCAAGCAATCATAACCTCTTCATAAATGTACATCTCAACACTCGACTAAACATCTTACCATATGTACTACAAATGCATATTACTTAAGTGTAATCATGCTTCTCAAGTCATATAGCTTGACATTATTCAACAAATCACAAACTTAAAGGATAAACACATTGCGTCTCAAATCACATTAATTTAAAAGTCTTACACATGTTCCACAATCGGATTCATCACACATTTATACCTCATGAATATAAATCCATACTTACAAGGTCATTATAGCGATCATTTTAGCAAGCATATAGAGATCATTTTCGCAAGCATACTATCTCATAAACATCCTTACCACATATTTATCACAAAATAAGTTCATTGCTCATGTGTTTTGAGTATGTACCTGTACTACCTCATTTTATAATCACTTACTTTCTCATTTGGACAAACTTAATGAATTACACCTTGAATTATCCATTGAAATTCTCATTGAACACTTGGAATATCATTGGATACTCGAAATCTTACTAGAGAAATCTCATACGATGCTTTTGTCTCAAACATGGTCTTACACGTAGAACCCATCTCTATGCCGATTCTATATCCCAGGTATGTCCTTATACGGGATCTCATATCACATAGCACATGCTACTCACTTTTGAGCTACTCACGGGTCTGCTCACACAAGCTGACAGTCAAGACGTAACTACTCGGGCTGCTCACACAAGCTGATAGGTACCCGCAACACATGTCGGGCTACCCAGCCACCGGTAGAATGTACAAGACTAGCACCTCGACCGCCATAACATGTGTCACATATATCATGAACTTAGACCACAACTCATGAGTTTAGATCACATAGATCCTAGTGGCATGTCACTTGTATCCTAAACTATTCCTAAGGTTCAAACGTGATTTTCCTTGCTATCGTTTCTCTGTCAAGCTTGCTCATAATATCATTCTCAATGTCCATAATACCCATCATTTACTCATTGAATGATCAAAGTATTCTCATAATAGTAATAAAGCATTTAAAATTCACATGATATTAAGCAATAGGACATGACATAACATCACATATAAACTTCCATTTCATTTCCAATATATCCAATCACCACATAACACGTTATCGGTATTTGGACTATCAAATATTTCATGGAGTACATCACCATTACGTACAAATCATCGTAAACATTTAATTTAACATAATTGAATTAACATACCAATTTAGGTCTCAAGCATAAAAAACAATAACGTTGCATTATTATTACACGAACTTACCTCGAATGCAAAAACGACTATTTATTCCGATTTAGTCCATAACCTCATCTTTCCCGATCAAAGCCCGAATTTCGCTTTTCTTGATCTATCAAATCAAATATGACTTACTTAACACTCACATTATTCAAATCAGACCAAAAATCATACTTTGGAAAATTTACAATTTTACCTTTAAACTTTCCCATATTTACACTTTAGCCCCTAGGCTCGTAAAATAAAATGTATACATTTTCTTAGTTACCCAAGCCTAGCCGATTCATATTCCTTCTCATAGCAGCCCACATTTTTCTTTATTTCACATTTTTACTACCCACTTTTACATCTTTTACAATTTGGTCCTTTTAGGTGTTTTAATCCAAAATCAATTAGTAAAAGTTGTTAAACACACATCAAACTTTCATATTCCTCCATTAAACATCAAAACACATGCATGTCACACATGGGTCAAATTTTAAACATGAACTCTACTTAAAATATGGCTAGAAATGAGTAGATCATGTTACAAGGACTTAAAAAATGCAAAGAACATTAAAAACGGGGATTAGATGCACATACTATTGAGCTTGGAAGCTTGAAAACCCTAGCTATGGTGTCTTCTTGGTTCACACGGCCATGGGGAAGAAAAGATGGACAAATTTTGGCTTTTATTTTTGTCTTTTAGTTCATTTAATTACTCATTTACTAAAATACCCTTAATGTCTTTCTTTGGAATTTTACCTATCAAGCCCATTTTTGACCAAAATTTTAGAACTTGGTCAAATTACCATTTAAGGACCTCTAATTAATGATCCAATTCAATTTCATGCTAAAAGCTTATAGAACTCATATTTTGCATCTTTTGCAATTTAGTCCCTAATGTCAAATTGGACACTTTATCCATAAAAGTTCATGAAATTTTCACACAAGTATGGAAACATATCATAGGTCTTACAATAGTCATAAAATAATTATTTCTATTTCAGATTTGTGGTCTCAAAACCACTTTTTCGACTAGGCCCTAATCCGGGATGTTACAATGGTTTACATGAGTTGATATAGGTCCCTAATGAATTCTGCTAGCATGAAATAGGGATGAAAATGCTTAGATTTTAAATTATGAGCTTAAGAACTAAATTGTGAAAAGTTAAAATGTTAGAGGTAAAATTATAATTATGCATAAATGTGAATTATGGATTGGATTGAATGTTGAGATTGATTGAAATACTTAATTGAATATAATTATTTATTTAGATCAAGATAAATCTCAACCGGATTTAAATTGAGGAAAGGAAAAAATCACAGATTAGCTCGATCGTATTTCTACGCTTTAGTTGTTGAGGTAAGTTCATAGTATTTCAATATGTAATTGATTTTTTACATGTATTTTCACAATACAGTTATGTAATTAAATGCTTATAGTAAATTATTCCCTGAATTTCACATACGTGCCCTTGTTTGTACTTCAGTACCCTTAAATTGCACTTACATCCCCTGTTTGTACTTTGGTACCCCTGAATTACACATACGTACCCCTATTTATACTTTGGTACCCCCGAATTGCACATACGTGCCCTAGTTTACACTCCAGTAATGTTGAATCGAGTAAAATATGAATGGTATTCAATTGTTGTTAAGTTAAATGATATAATATGTTCTTACTAAGCTCTATAAGCTTATTCATTTTTCTGGATTATTTTGTAGATCGATGTTGCTGACTTTTGGATGGATCGAACCTTCAGCTCACACTATCCATTGATGTTGGTAGTTATTGTGCTCCTTAGGTTAGTGGCATGTATATGTGGCTATATAGGTTGTTTTGGTATAATATGACAATTTACTAAACTAAGTTGTTAGGTACCTTATTATGATTGTAAATAGGTATCTTTTTGGTACAATTAGAATGGTATGATAGTGAACACTTGTGGTTTGATTTGGCTTATGAGTGAATTAAGTTGCTAAGCTAGAAATGGATCAATGTTAACATGTTTTAGTTGTTAATGTTGGATTTAATTGCGGTATCTATGAAGAGCACATTGATTGGTTGTTTTTAGGACATCAAAATGGTATGTTTATGTTGAGTTACTTGTGGTCTCAATTACGTTATGCTTTAAGATGATATTGAACTAGAAGTGTATGTTTTCAATGTGGTAATTCATATGTTTAAGTACGTTTGTATGTTTATTCTTAAGGTGCCTTATATGACATATTGGTTGAATGATTTTGGACTAGTGAATTGGTCATTTCATGTTGGTTTTGGTCATGTTATGAGGCCTTGATCATGTGTACAAAATGTTTTTAGGTACATGCTTGATTTGGTGATGAAAATGGCTTGATTTTAGCTAATTTCATGTCCACACAGCCTGAGACATGGGCGTTTAACATAGTCGTGTGTAACACACGACCGTGTGCCCCTTGTAGGTTTTAAGGCATGAAAGGTAGGTTGTTACACGGCCTAGCACACGGCCTGGTACACAGGTGTGTGTGGTTAATTTGAGAGTTACAAAGTCACACACGGGTGTGTGGCTTGGCTGTGTGACCTAACTCAAAGGGTTACATGGGCTCGAACATGGGCTAGGACACGACCATATGTCCCTATTTTGAAAGTTACATGGCCTTAGACACGAGCGTGTTTCTTAGTCGTATGAGTCATAAGGCCGCGTGACCCCTGCAGTTGAATTTTTCCAACTTTTTCTTAAACGTTCAAATGTTTCCAATTTTATCCCAAATTGTTTCTAATTATATTTCTAGGGCCTCGAGGGCTTGGTTAAGGGACAATATACATGTATATGAATGGATTAAATTAAGTTTATATTAATGTTTGAAATGTTTGTTTTTAAGAGACGTTTACACAATAATGCTTCGTAACCCTATTCTGACAACGGATATGTGTTAGGAGTGTTACAAGTAATACTCTATAACTCTAATCGACAACAAAGACGGGTTAGGGTGTTACATTTAGTGGTATCAGAGCTACAATTTAGTCAATTCTTGGGCTGAACATAGCTTGTTAAAGTCTAGAAATTATATGTCATATAAACCTACGATAGTGTGATAATAATTGATCCGATCTAACCCTTGTTTTTATTATAGATTTAATGAATGTCAGTAGAATCTAATCATAATGACCTGATGAAGTAAATATTAATTTCCCGACTTTCAAAAAGGAAGTGAGTCATAGCTTTATGGTTCCGTGAATTTATGATAGTGAAGTAAAAAATGTCTTTTTTGTCCATATGATTTAATGGTTCATGGAATTTATGTGACCGAATTCTATGGCTCAGCAACCACTACTCCCTATTGTGCATCTTATGGTACTGGTGTCCTCAACCGACTAAAATAGTTCAATGATTCTCGATTGATAGATTAGAAAGTATGATGATGATGAATTCAGAGGTAAAACAGATAATGATCCAAATAGGGCTGGGTACTGGCTTGAAAATATCTAGAGAATTTTCGGTGAAATGCCCTACTCTCCTAATGATTATCTCAGATGTATCGTGTCATTGCTAAAGATGAAGCTTACATTTGGTTGTCAAAATTAACACCGGTTGTACCGAGAGACTAGGATTTCTTCATATCTAAGTTTAGAAAGAAATATGCCAGCAAATGATATTTGGACAGGAAAAAGAAAGATTTTCTTGAATTGAATCAGAGAAATATATCTGTAGCCGAGTATGTTGGAAAAAAATAGGTTTGAAAAATACCGGGGAAAATAAATTTAAGGAAAAACCAAAGTTTTAAAAATTTTCCAAAACAAGATCTTGGTTGTGATATATAAAGTAACAAGCACTTAATCAAAATTGTACCTTTTCAATTCGTCTAGGATAAGAGCTTCAACCGAGTAGTCTTCTTCGCTATCCTCTAGCTCACGGCTACCGAGTGTGGGCTCACTTCGAATCAGAAACTTTTTCACAAAAATTACTAGCAAAGTAATTTTGCAATTTCTTTAAACTTTTGGGTTAAGTTGTAAATTAAAAAAATATCTCTAGAAATTTTCTAAAATAATCTATTCAGAGGATTTTCTTTCTACAACTTTCTCTTGAATTCAAGTGTGTGTAAAATAATTACCTAAGGCTTTTTTTTATATAGGGTGAGTGTAAAGAGTTCAATTATAATTAAACTTAATCACTTTAATATTAAATTAATATAATATTTATCGAGATAAATATTAGATTAAACGTAATATTAAATCTTATTAAAATAATAGAAAATGTTTATCTACAAGATAAACATTAATTTAATTTAATATTAAATGATTAAAATAATATTATTTTTGGAATAATTAATCTGAAATCAAATTCTTTGGTAGAATCGGAATAGGTGCGTAACTCTTCCAATGCTCAACCACCGAAGACAAACAATCGCTGACCACTGGAACATCGCGGTCTCAACTGCCGGCACCGCTGTGTCCAGTGATGCAAGTGCGACACCTTTATGGCACCCTAAGTCGATTCGGTTACTGCCGGTTCAGTCCAGGTCAATGACGACCCAACTGGTCCAATCTAGACACCGATTGGACTATCGGCTCAGTTTCACATATCTGGCCTGGTTCGACTAATTTTTGGGTTTTGATCCCAGTTTTGGGCTCCCAAGCCCAATTTATGATCTCAAGTCCAACTTTCACGTTCAATTACCCATTGGGCCAATTGTTTGACTTGAAAATTGATTTCTAAAAGATTAATTTGATTAATTTAATTTTACTTCATCAAAAGTCAATTTTTCCAAAAATCATTTATATTTCCCAAATTAATTTTTCAAGAAAATTCTTGAATCAAATTCTCTTGTTTAACAACTCTTACGACCACCTAATTTAATTCCACTTCAAATAAATCAGCTCAATTAAATTATTTTCAAAGTCGTTGAATTTTCTTCTGATTCAAATACAGTTCGATCGAGTTTTTGTTAAGCTAGAGGATGGATCAATCGGATATATACAATTAGGCTCTAGTAATTGAAATTATGTCCAGAAGCATCGTTCTGATAATTCGCAATTACTTAATCATGGAGTCAATCCACAAGAAGTACCATGATTGAAAACTCCTTATTGTATACTATATACGAAAATAATTCATCTAATTGTTCTTTTCAATGACCTCGTCATGTGTGTATTACCCTCATATGATATCCTTGATTCGGTTGAATTAAATTCGTTAACTCAATACAATCCTATTATATCTCATTGTCACCATTGTGTCTTGTTAATGATTAATATGATTACTGTCAACAAATGATTGTGATAAATTGTTCGTTCGAGAACTAACAACCAGTGACCACATTCCATATCTATCAATCCACAAAATGCCACGAGAAGATATCATTAACTCTTTAATTGAGCTATGAATTCCACTGTAGCTAGTAAAGCCATGCTATACACAAGTCATGCACCCAGCATACCGGCTATGGGCTCGATCATCTTTACAGCATAAGCCTCCACTTATATCAAAGCATGTGAGTTGCATCCTCATGGTCAGTGACTAACTCGGGATTTAGGTAAATCACACCATGAACGTCACAAGTGAATTAATTCACAAATGGATTCAAAATTAATTCATCTTGTGTCCAGTCCAATGTATCATTCTACCAATGAAGACATCTATGTCTTCACCAATGGAGTTAACTACTCCGATAGCCAAGACTAGGCATCTGCCCAATTGGAATTGTAGAAGAGATAATAATCCTTCTTAGCATTTGAATAAAATACTCACTTTGATTCTTTTACGGGGTTACGGAATCATTTAGATTATCTACTGAAGTAAGCTGTCTTTCTCGCAATTTAAACATTCTTACAATGCCACTTATCTTCAGTTTGAACTTAGACAATCAATGAGCTAATATTTACTTCTCACATTTTAGCTATGCATGCAAAATATAATAGAAAAAATACAAAAGACATAATAGTGAAATGTGAAATGTGAAATTATCTTTATTTATTTCTTCATTTTTCAAATAAATAGAAAGCATTTACATGTTTACTATAATATGGGCACATTTCCTAACAATCTCCCACTTGCCCTAGTAAAGTAAATGTGTCATGTTTCGTATTCCCACATCCTCAAAGTGTTTGATAAAACTCCTAGTTACAGGAGTGTAACACCCCTTACCCGTATTCAACGTCGGAATAGGATACGAGGTATTACCGGACTTACATCGCAGGCAAACATACAAATCGAGTCATAAATTTTCATCCAAATTAAAATCATTTGTATTCAATCATAAAGTCCCTAATAAGAGCCTATGAGGCCCAAAACATGCTTTGAAAGTGGTTCGAGACTAAACCGAGCACTTAGGAAAATTTTACAAAACTTAAAACATTTTTGTAATGAACTGGGGTCACACGCCCGTGTGGTTTGGGACACGCCTGTGCAACTCTTTGTTTTGCTAAGTATGAACAAATTGAAGTCACACGGCCAAGTCACACGCCCATGTGCTAGATCATGTGGTTAATTTAATTTTCATCAAATAAGTGTAGACTTCACACGGTCAGGACACACAACCGTACTTGATGCCGTGTCCCTCACACGGCTGAGACACACGCCCGTGTCTCTGCCCAAGTGCTCAATTCTTAGCATTTTGTTTCTCAAAATTAAGGTACAGGGGACACACAGCCAAAACACATGCCCATGGGGCAAGCCGTGTGTCACACACGGCCTAGACACGCTCGTGTGTCTACCCGTGTGGAAAAAATAAAGGCTATTTACCGAGCCATTTTTCACCATCATTTGCACATAAACACCCAAAATCTTATTGGCACAAACCATGGCATATTTAGGCAACAAAAACACCCACAAAGAAGGCCAAATCATGTCATTCCATTATCTACACTCTACATATTTACATCATCATATTTTGCCAAACCAAATCATACCAAACTCACATCGTACAAGTTTTAATATGGCTACCAATAACATGCATGATTTTACTTAGTTTTGCTATCATACCAATGAGCCTATCTTAACCATTCAACAACAAAACCATTAAGCCATATCCAACCATTTACCAAGCATTTGTAAACCAACTCATACAAGAGATAATTGCACATCTATGCATATATCAAAAATATATATATAAGCTTACAACCGATTCAACCAAAATTAGCCAAGCTATATGGCCAAATACCAAATCAAGCCTTTGACAATTACAAGCCAATACGTTTGGCCAAATCATGATGACACATATAACAAAATGACCAAGTCCCTATACATGCCATATTTTTAAAATGTTTAAAATCATTGGTACCCAACATAACAGTTTGATAGTGTGATGCGAACTCCTATTGTAGCCGAATGTCAATTCACCCGGGGAGTACGAAGATGAACAACGATTTGAAACGTCGGTTTTGGTGGCATGGTATGAAACGAGACATCTCCGACTTTGTTTGAGATGTTTAATATGTCAACAAGTGAAAGCGAAACATCAAGTGCCTTGAGATTACTTGACCGATCACGATACCCGAGTGGAAATGGGATCGAGTCACAATGGACTTTGTGTCCGGACCGCCATTGTCGACAAGTAAGAAGGATGCGATTTGGGTTGTTGTTGATAGATCGACTAAGTCGGCTCACTTTATCCCGTGTGTATGGATTTTTCATTGGATAAACTAGCTGAATTGTACGTTTCTCAGTTGTGAGATTACACGGGTACCGATTTACATTGTGTCGGATAGAGATCCGAGATTCACCTCTCGATTTTGGAAGAAATTGCAAGAAGCTTTGGGTACCAAGCTGCATTTTAGCACCGCTTTTCATCCACAAACCGATGGTCAATCTGAGCGAGTAATTCAGATACTTGAGGATATGTTGAGATGTTGCGTCCTCGAGTTTAATGGTTCATGGGAACGATATTTACCTTTGATTGAATTTGCTTACAACAATAGTTTTTAGTCAAGTATTAAGATGGCACCTTACGAGGCTTTGTACGATCGAAAATGCCGTACGCCATTGTTTTGGACCGAACTCGGTGAAAGTAAAATTTTCGGAGTGGACTTGATTAAAGATGCTGAACAGAAAGTAAAAGTAATCCGTGAAAGTCTAAAGACGTACCGCAGATCGTCGTAAATCGTGCGCGGATTTGAAACGAAAAGACATTGAGTATCGGTGGGAGATAAAGTGTTTCTTAAAGTTTCGCCTTGGAAAAAGATACTCGATTTGGCCGTAAAGGCAAATTGAGTCCGAGGTTCATCGGGCCATATGAAGTATCGAACTAGTCGGTCCAGATTGCATATCGCTTGATTTTGCCTCCGAACTTGAAAAGATTCACGACGTCTTTCATGTTTCGATGCTTGACGTTATAGATCGATCCATCGCACATAATTAGTCCATCGAGGTCGAAATTCAAGCCGATATGAGTTATGAAGAAGAACCGATTCTTATCCTAGCACGTGAAGTGAAAGAGTTTCGAAACAAAAGGGTTCCGCTAGTGAAAGTGTTATGGCTCAAACACGGGATGGAAGAAGCTACTTGGGAACCCGAGAACTCTATGAAAGAGCGTTACCCAAACCTATTTACGGTAAGATTTTGGGACGAAAATTTCTTAAGTGGGGAGAGTTGTGACAGCCAAAATTGACCCTAGTCGGAAGTGGTTTCGGGACCGCTAAACCGAGTCAACGAAATGTTTGAACGTAATATTTATTGTCTAGAATATGTAATTATGAATGTGTGAAAATTTCAAGCTTGATTTAGTCGATTGCATGTGAATTCAGTTAGTAGGACTTGTGTGACACTTTTGAAATGTGATAGGCTAATCTATAAGGACCTAATAGTGCATGTAATCAAAGGAGGACTTGCATGTCAAATTCCCCCTAAGTGCTAGTGGCGGCCATGGCAAAGAGTGATGGGCAAAAACATGTCATAAAACATGTTGTGACAATGGTGTATGTAAGGAAAAAATAAAATAATGAGCATGGGAATTGAATAATGAAAGGAAGAAAAAAAAAGAATGGTGTGAGTGTTCCCCCTTTGCAGTGAGTTGAAGAAAAGAGAAAAAAATTGTTCATCCTTTTTCATTCTTTTGGCGAAAATTCTAAGGGAGAAGAAAGGAGTTCTTGCTCATGTTTGGTTTGGAAGAGGATTAGGAAGAGGTTTGGCCATCCTTGTACCTAGATTAAGGTATGTTTGATGTTGTGCCATGAGATTCATGCATGTTTTAGTTGCTAGCTTGAGTTCTAATTAACCATGGTTCAAATCTTTGCTAAGTCATGGGGATGATATTCGCCAAGGTGGATTTTGTGTTAATGTCATTGCATGCTAAATGTGAAGCTTGTTAATGATACTTGTGATGGTGGATTGATGACTCTTAAATCTTCTTTTTAGCATTTTTGAGTGAGGCATTAAGTTCCTTGTTCAACCGTGACCAAAATTGAAATGGTATAGGGTTGTAAGGCATTCGGCCATGGTAGGAAGTAAAAGAAAACTATGGTCGTTGTTCATGTTATTTGGATGAGAAATGGTAGTAAGGTGAAGTACAAATGTTAGTGTTTGATTTACTAGTGTATATGTGTGTATTAGCCTAGTTTTGAACTTGAAACAAAATGGTGTTTAGTCGATACAAGTGACCATACTTGTAGAATGTATCAAGTGTTGCAATCGGCCTCAACATAGACATGTATGTTCGGCCTTAGGTAGCCTATTGATGGCTTTAGCTTGACTTAGAAAATTCGGCTAAGGAAGAATATTAACTAGTATGTTGAATTCGATTCGTGATTTCGTACCCATGTGACTCTAATGTCTAATGTATATATGGGCTAAGTACCTTGAGCTTCTCTTTGATGCTTGAATGAATTGTATTGAATTGCTTGATGTAATTAAAAATGTGCATGACCATTTGTGTATTTGAGCTAAAGGGTGGCCATATGACCATTTAAACTCCTTGTCATATTCGGCCATAAGCTAGCATAATGAGATTTTAATAAGTTAAATTTGTGTGAATTAGCTCAAAGCTTAGAGGACCACAGTTGGATAAGGGAAGGAAAAGTGATCGAATAGCCATTTAAATCGCTCGACCACATCCGAGGTAAGTCTTGATAATGACCCTACTTGAATTATATTGAAATGATTTGTCATATTATGGCGGATAGCCGAATGTGCGTAGGGACTACGTTGTAAAGTCAATTGAAATCATGCTCTTTGTGTGTGGCTATTGAGCCGAAATTGGAAAGGTTTGATAAATGTTTTGTGTTTGAGCCTTAGTAACGAAAATGAAATATGGATGTGTCGTGATTATTGATATATGTGTGCATGAGCATTTGAATGATACCCGGGCTAAGCCCCGAAGGCATTTATACTAGTGATTATATCCGGGCTAAGACCCGAAGGCATTTGTGCGAGTTGCTATATCCGGGTTAAGACCCGAAGGCATTTGTGCGAGTTGCTATACCCGGGTTAAGACCCGAAGGCAATTGTGCTTGTGGTTATATCCGGCTAAATTCCGAAGAAACTTGGTTTGAAGGTGAGCGTTTTGTGCTGCAATAAATTCCATTAATACGCTCGAAAAACCCAAACGATAAGGTATGTTTGCATGTGCATCGGAAAAGTCGATTCGTTTGAAATGGTATTCGTTCAATCGACTAACGAACTCTCGGCTCTTAGATAGGTTGATACCTTGTGTGTGTATGTTGATGAAGTGTGAAGTAAGTATGATTATGAGAATGTGTATAAATAAAGTGATTCATTTAGCTATGTGAACGTAATACTTTAGTCGGCGATTTCATTACTTGAAACTTACTAAGCATTAAAATGCTTACCCCGTTTGCTTTGGCTCTTTGTTTTCTAGATTTTGTT
Source organism: Gossypium arboreum (assembly GCF_025698485.1). Classification (NCBI taxonomy): domain Eukaryota; kingdom Viridiplantae; phylum Streptophyta; class Magnoliopsida; order Malvales; family Malvaceae; genus Gossypium; species Gossypium arboreum. The sequence continues at coordinate 47,522,348 of NC_069082.1, forward strand.
CGTTAGCTATCGGATTCGGGATCATCGAAGTCGAAGTCATCCACACTATTAAAGCCCTTTTGGTACTCTTTTAGTTGAACTCCGGATATGGCATGTATAGGACTACCCTTTGTCGTTTTTCAAGTACGTTTTGTGATGTATGTGTGTATAGCCATGCGAAAATGGCTCGTAGAAGTGGAGTATGGCATTAGACCATTTGTGTTTATGTATATATGTATGGTTTCATGATGTGACTATGGACTGGAATGGAAGTGTTGGGCAAATGATCAGCCATTGGAATGGCTAAATGTGATTATATGTGGACCTATGTATGACAAAACTCTAGTTGGTCCATGGAAACCACGAAATAGGTAAAGTTTACCTTGAAAACAGATGCTGACAGCAGCAGTGGTGTGGATTTGAAAAATCACTAAAATTTTTAGGAATGGAATTAAATAGTGAATAAATTATTTAAATGAACCTTGATGAATCTACTTTCATATGGAAGAAACGAAATGGCCATATGAGTTATATGTTAAGAGATATTAAAGTTCTCGTGAAACAGGGCTAGAACGGTTTCTGGATCCCCTGTTCCGACTTTGTAAATTCATTATAAATTAACCAGAGATAATTAGGAGTCATGCCATATATGTATAGATTCCTCTTTGAGTCTAGTTTCTATAGAAACAAACGGAATCAGTATTAAAGCCCCGTACAGGGAGATATCCAAGTTGTAATGCGCGAAGGTCAGTGTAGTCGATCCCTGTAACAGGGGAGACTTTAACTAATAAACTGTACTAATTGGCCCAACCAAAAATTCTAGAAAAAAATATGTAGATGTACATATGAGTCTAGTTTCAGGGAAAAATTACGAAACTGATTTTCAAGCTTTGAAACTCAAGATATGATTTTTAAGACGACAGTGATGCAGTAACCAGCTTGTCTGGAAATTTTTAAATGGACTGTGAAAATAATTAAGTCTGTGTGCACCTTGTGTTCGACTCTGGTAACGGACTCGGGTACGGGGTGTTACAAACTCTATCCCGTTTCCACTCGGGTATAGTCACAGGCTGAAGTAAACCCGAAGGTACTTGATGTTTGGCTTTCACTTGTTGACAAATCAAACATCTTGTTACAAACTCTGAAATGTCTCGTTTCATGCCTGACCACTAATATACTTTCTTTAAACCATTATACATCTTCGTGCTCCAAGATGAACAGATAAACAGCCATTATGTGGCTCATGAAGCATTTTCTGAATTAGTTCAATATCTTTCGATACACAAATCCTACCTCAGTACCTCAAACAATTATCGGATCCAATCTGATAGTCTGAATCACTATTCAATTCGCATTGAACTCTTTTTGCTTGCAACTCTTTATCACCTTTCTGAGCTTTACAAATTTACTGAAGAAATACTGGTCTAGCTTTCTACTCGGCAAAATCTATCCATCATCAGATAAGGTTAACCGTTTATTTATCACTCTCAGAGCAAACAAAGTTTTTCTACTTAAAACATGTACGACTACGTTCACTTTCCCCGGGTGATAGTTGATCACTAATTCATAATCTTTCAATAGCTCATGCCATCTTTGTTGTCGCAAATTCAATTCTTTCTAAGTCATCAAATACTTTAAACTCTTGTGATTAGTAAAGATGTGATCAGTAAGGATTTTCCAAGTTGTGCGTCGGATAGTTCTTTTCGTGCAGTTTCAACTACTCAAAGCATAAGCTATCACTTTATCCTCTTGCATCAACACACAACCAAGACCGTTCAATGACGGATCACTAAAAATTACTAACTATTTCCCTGACTAAGGTTGTACTAATACCGGTACCTCAGTCGACAATGCTTTCAACTGTTCAAAACTCTTTTGACATTTCTTAGACCACTCGAATTTCACATCCTTTTGTAACAATTTGGTCATAGGTGTAGCAATCATCGAAAATCCTTTAACAAAATGTCAATAATAGCCAACCAATCCCAAAAAGCTTCTAACCTTGGATACATTCCTTGGTGGTTTCCAGTCAACAACTGCCGAAATCTTACTTGGATCAACCTGTATACCTTCCGCTAAAATAATGTGTCCCAAAAATCTGACTTCTTAGAGCCAAAACTCACTTTTACTGAATTTAGCAAACAATTTCTTGTCTCTCAAAGTTTGCAATACGATTCTTAAGTGTTCGGCATGCTCAGACTCATCTCAAGAATAAATCAGGATGTCATCAATAAAAACAACCACAAATTTATCTAAATACGATCGAAAAATTCGATTCATCAAGTCCATAAAAACTGCTTGAGCATTTGTTAATCCAAAAGGCATAACAAGAAAATCATAATGCCCGTACCTCGTTCTAAACGCGGTTTTCGACACATCCAAATCTTTAACTCTCAACTGTTGCCCCTTTCAACTGATCGAACGATCATCAATTCTCGATAAAGGATACTTGTTCTTTATCGTAACCTTGTTAAGCTGATGATAATCAATACAAAGTCTCATGGATCCATCTTTCTTCTTGACGAAAAACACTGGTGCACCCCTGGGCGAAAAACTCGATCTCGCAAAACCCTTATCTGTCAACTCTTGCATCTGAGACTTCAATTCTTGCAATTTAGTTAGAGTCATTCTATACAAAGCTATCGATATCGGTGAAGTTCTCGGTACTAAATCAATAGTGAACTCAACCTCTCTGATCGGTGGTAATCCAAGTAGTTCTTCTGGAAACACATCCGTATATTCACAAAATACCATCACAGATTCAATCTTCAATTCAGACACTTTCGTATTTAGTATGTACGGAAGATAAGCTCTACAACCTTTTCTTACATATCTCTGAACCGACATTGACAAAATCACAATTGGCAACTCACTCGACTCATCCAGTTCAATCTAAAGAATTTCATTGTTTTGACATTTCAATTCAATAATCTTTCATCTACAATTCACTATGACATCATGTAGAGTCAAACAATCCATTCCAAGGATTACATCGAACTCATCAAACGGTAAGAGCATTAAGTCAGGCAGAAAACAGTAACCCCGAATCATTAAAGGATAACTCTTGCAAACTTTATCAATTAGAGCATATTTGCCTAAAGGGTTCGACACTTTATTCACATACTCAGTAGACTCATCATGAAAATTCTTACTAGTTACCAAATTCATGCAAATATAAGAATGAGTCGATCCAGGATCAATCAATGCAATTAATTAGTATCATAGAGAGAAAATATACCAGTGATAATATCAGGGGATGACGCATCTTTGCGAGTGCGAATAGCGTAAGTTCTAGTAGGTGCTCTGACTTCTGATTTCCAGTTAAATCTTTCGTTACACCTCTGCTACTGTTCCTACTTCCCGTATTTCTCGGTGGCCTCCCTCTAGTGGCAGTGTTGCTTGGTCTTGCATTCTAAAAATTATCTTTCTCAGTCATTTCAGGGCAATCTCAAATAAAGTGATCTGGGGAGCCACTTTTAAAGCAAGCCCGATTTGTGACAGCCCAAAATAGACCCTAGCCGGAATGTGGTTTCGGGACCACAAAACCGAGGCATAACAATAATTTAAAATTTATTTCGATGCCTATAATATGTGAGTATTCATGTATGACATTTTTTGATGATTGATTTAGTGTTATAAAGGTGAATTTCACTAGAAAGGACTTGTGTGAGAAAATTTAGAATTGAGATAGGCAAATGTGGAAGTGGCCTATTGATGCACACTAGGAAATGTTGTCCTTGCATGTCAAATTCCCCAAATTTGACTATAGTGGCTGACCATGGTGATGAATATGGGCAAAAGAAAACATGTTTCAAACATGTTTTGCTAGTGGTGCATGTTAGAAATAATAAAATAAGAGTATGAAAAAAAAGGAAAAAAAAGTGTTCATCTTTCACCATTGCTCTTGGCGAATGTCCTAAGGAAAGAAAAGAAAAATTTTGCTCATCCATTTTCACTTCTTGGCCGAAAATACTAAGGAAAAAGGGAGGATTTTTGCTTCATGCTTGGTTTGGAAGAGATCTAGAAGGAGATTTGGCTAAGTTTGCATCAAGATTAAGGTATGTATGAGGTTGTGTTAGGGTTTCATGCATGTCTTGGTTGCTAACTTGATGTGCATGTTAGCCATGGCTCAAATCTTTGTTATGCCATGGAAATGGTATTTGGCCAAAGTTGTTATGGTGTTAATGCCATTGCATGCTAAATATCAAGCTTGATAATGATTCATGTGATGGTAGATTGAGGGTTCTTAGATTTTCTTTTAGCATTTTGAATGAGATACTAAGTTCTTTGTTTAACCATGACCAAATTAAAACGGTATGGTGTTGTGGTATTCGCCATGTTGTATCCATAAATATGATTCATGCATGTTGCATGGTGAGTAAGATTTAAGCTTTGGATATGTGTGTATATTTGGATATAAGCCACTTGAGAATTCGCCATTGCACCTACATGAATATATGTTTGCACATGATGAATTGGTATGACATGTATACTATTTTGAGGTGTCTATTTGCTTGTGATGTTGTTTGGTTATGAAATAAATGAGAGATGTGTATAGAACTACAATATGTAATGCGTTAATTAGGAAAATGCATGCTGTTTTTTTTGTGTAGTATAAAGTGTAAAATTTGCCTCCACATAGACATGCATATTCGGCCAAAGGAAGTAGATTGGTGTGCATGTATTCGGTTAGAGGCAACCATATTGAAGCCTTATCTTGGCTTAGATTGTTGACCAAATGGGTAATAAGTGAGGATGGTTGCCGAATATACAAATATACATATGCATGTGTAATTGAACTATAAATGTATAGCAAGATAATTAAACTAGTTTATTTATCTATTAAGCCCGAGAAGTTAAAGAAGGAGAAACAAGCAAGGGCAAAGCCAAGGACATCGAGTAGCCGGTCGAAACCGTTATACTCAACACAAGGTAAGTCCTTAAGCACTTGTTGTGAGAACTCCTTGGATAGATATTTTTGAGTGATTCTCCTATTTATTATTATGATTATATGTACAAATTGAATTTAGTAAATTGCTTTACCATGATGAATTGACATAAGGCACAATGTGTGCAAGGACCATATGGCACTATGTGTGCGATTTACTATGGCACTATGTGTGCGATTTACTATGGCACTATGTGTGCGATTCACCATGGCACTATGTGTGCGATTCACTATGGCACTATGTGTGCGATTTACTATGGCACTGTGTGTGCGATTCACTATGGCACTATGTGTGCGATTTACTATGGCACTATGTGTGCGATTTGCTATAGCACTATGTGTGCGATTTGCTATAGTCACATTCGGTTGTGGAAATAAATTGTGCATGAACGAGGTAAGTGATTGAGTTACTAACTAAATATCGAAATTGGGATTGTACGGTGTACGCATAAAATTATCTAGTGCATTGTTGTTCCAACTTGAGGAAACGGATTCAAATCGATTGGGCTGACTTGTCGTTTGATTTGGTTGAAGGATTGGGCATGAGATCGAACCAAAAATTTTAGAAATTGCAGTATAGTTTGATATGGCTGGAAACATCTATTTTGTATTATTTGATTATTCACTTATGATTGTTATTGTTGATGGTAGAGTAGTGCTTACGACTTACTGAGTTATGTACTCATTTGGTGTGCTTATTTGTTGTTTATTTAGGTTCTTGATCCATTTTGCGTGCTCGGGACTGTCATCGAAGTCATCACACCGTCTAGCGACTTTTTGGTATCTTCTTCTTAGATGGTTTAAGAAAACATTTCGGCATGTATAGGCTATTATGTTTTGTTTGAACTCGGTATGTAAAATATTGCATAGCCATGCGAAAATGGCTTATGAATGTTTTGAGCATAATGTTATAATTATTTGGTATGTATATGCTCATTAAGAGGCATGGAAGTGTTTGGCAATGACCAGCCATTAGAATGGGTCATCATGCTTATATTTTGGACCATATATGAAAAAGGGTGGTTGAATCATAGAGACTATGTGTTAGAGAAAGTCTATCCTAGAATGTGATGCTGGCAGCAACAGTGACGTGGATGTGAAAAATCACTAAAAATAGTAGGAATAGAATTAAATAGTGAATAAATTATGTAAATGAACCTTGATGAGTCTATTTTCATATGGAGGAAACGAAACGGTTATATGAGTTGTATGTTGAGAGATATTTGGGTTTTAGTGGAACGGGGCCAGAACGGTTTCTGGATTCCCTGCTCGGACTTTGAAAATTCATTATAAATTAACCAGAAATAATTAGGAGTCATACCATATATGTATGAATTCCTCTTTGAGTCTAGTTTCTATAGAAACAAACGGTACCAGTATTGAAGTCCTGCACAGGGAGTTATTTGAGTTGTAACACGTGAAGGTCAGTGTAGTCGGCCCCTGTAACACGGGTGACTTTAACAAATAAACTGTACCAATTGGCCCAACCAAAAATTCTAGAAAAAAATCTGTAGACGGAAATGTGAGTCTAGTTTCAGAAAAAATTTACGAAACTGATTTTTGAGTTCTAAAACTCAAGTTATGATTTTTGAAGCGACTAGTACACAGATTGGCAGCTTGTCTGGAACTTTTCAATAAGTGGTTTGAAGTCCATTAACACCTCGTGTTCGACTCGTGACGGTCTCGGTTCGGGTGTTACAATTTTATTGGTATCAGAGCCATGGTTTAGTCGGTTCTAGGACTACCATGGCACGTATGAGTCTAGCTATACATGCCTTAATGTTAATGTTTAAGCGTGTGATGACTTGACGGTTAAAATGTTTTTTTGTTTTGATTAGTAAATGGATCCCAAGTAGAGAGAACCTTGGCGGATGGCGTCGAAAGTGTAGCGGCTGCTCCTGCACAAGGGACGCCGCTGTTGAACCTCGGTCATCTGCGAATAATCAAGGTGAGGGGCTAAACAAGCCTTCTTTACCATGATGAATGAGTGGGTCGCGCAATATGCCCGAACCAATCCGGTACTGTCCAACAAATCCCGAATTTGAATAATCCACCCCAAGAGCCCGTAATGCCATCGATTCTTGACCACAGTGAGGCTGAGTAAGCCACCAGTAGATTTGATTAGGAAGCGGGGCTGAAGAGTTCAGTACGTAATTCTTGATGATGCCGAAAGGGTAGAGTTACGCTTGACAACACCATTCGGTGTTTGATGAACTATCATGCACACCGATGAATGTCTAAAGTGTGCTATATCCTTGTTGCGGGACTCAGCCTACTATTGGTGGAGGACCTTGATTTCCATAGTTCCAAACGAGCGAGTTACTTGGGATTTCTTTCAAACGGAGTTTGAAAGAAATATATTAGTCAACGGTTCATCGATCAAAAGCGTAAGGAATTCTCGAACTCAAGCAAGGCCGCATGACAAGATGTCTGAATCTGAACATGAGTTCGTAAGACTCGATCGGTATGCCCGGAGTGTGTGGCTGATGAGATTGCTATGTGCAAGAGGTTTGAAGAAGGGTTGAATGAAGATCTAAGATTACTAGTGGGTATTTTGGAGATAAAAGAATTCGTAACACTAGTTGAGCGAGCACGCAAGGCGGAGGAACTTGGAAAGGAGAAGAAGAAGGCTGAATTTGAAGCTAGAGACTATCGCAAAAGATCGACGGTAAAGCTCCGTTCTCGGCTGTAAAGAAGTTCGGGGAGGACACCAATAGATCGAGGACGATCAGGGGATTTCCATTAGACCACGACCATTGACGGACTCCAGAGCTACTTCGGTAGCTAGTGTGGGCAATAACCGTCAAGAGAAATCAATGCCCCCAATGTGGGAGAAGACACATAGGTGAATGTTGGGGTAAGACTACCAATAAGGCTTGTTACGGATGCGGTTGAAGGACCACCTCATTAGAGATTGCACGGGCTCGATGAGAAGAATAGGATGCAAGGTCGAGACCTAGTGGAATGACAACTAGAGGTAGACCACCAAGAATTTCAGGAGGTAGGGGTGGTAGTCGAGAGGGGCTACTGACACGACTGTTCGATCCGAGACTCGGCGCTCTGCTAGAGCATATGCCATCCAGCGCACGAGAGGAGGCATCCTCCCCGACGTTATCACCGTACTTTCACTCTTTTCGATACTAATGTGATTGCTTTGATTGACCTGGTTCTACTCATTCTTATATATGCGAAACCTTAGCATCCAAAGAAGACTTTGCCTATTGAGTCTCTTGAGTTTGTAATTGGTGTCAAACCCTTGGGTCATTACGTGCTTGTCAACAAAGTGTGTAAGAAAAGTCCCTAGTGTTTCGAGGTTTTTGTTTTCGGCGGACTTGATGCTTTTGCCGTTCGGCGAATTTGACGTTATTCTTGGGTTGGATTGGTTGACCATGCACGATGCGGTTATAAATTGCAAAGGCAAGACTATCGATCCGAGGTGCGCTAATAACGAGATTGTTCGGGTTGAGTCTACGGACTTAAAGGGTTGCCACCGTAATATCGCCGATGTTGGCCCGTAAATATGTAAGAAAAGGGTGCGGCGTACCTTGCGTATGTGCTCGATGACAAGGAGTCGGAAAGGAAACCCGAATTTGTGCGATGGTTTGTGAATTCCGGATGTTTTCCACAAGAATTGCCGGTTTACCACTGTTCGAAATAGAATTTGGCATCGAATTGGTACCGGTACCACTCAATTTCGATAGCTCCGTGTCGTATGGCACCAACGAATTAAAGGAGTTGAAAGCTCGGTTGCAAGAATTGGTGGATAGAGGTTTTGCTCGCTTGAGTTTTTCGTCTTGGGGTGCGCCCGTGTTGTTCGTGAAGAAGAAGGATGGAACCATGCGATCGTGCATCGACTATCGTCGACTTAACAAAGCGACGATAAAGAACAAATATCCGTTGCCCGCGTATTGATGACTTGTTCGATCAATTGAAGGGAGCCTCGGTGTTCTCGAAAATAGATTTGAGATCGGGCTACTATCAATTGCGAATCCGAGATTGAGACGTGCCCAAGACGCCTTGAGCGAGATATGGTCACTATGAGTTCCTAGTGATGCCGTTTGGGCTCACTAATGCCCTACGGTATTTATGGATTTAATGAATCGAATCTTTAGACCATATTTGGATCGATTCGTAGTCGTATTCATTGATGACATCTTGGTCTATTCAAGAAATGAGACCGAACATCTTGAACACTGCGGTTAGTCTTTGCAAATTTTACGGGACAAGCAATTATATGCTAAGTTCAAGAAGTGTGAGTTCGGTTAAGAGAGGTTAGCTTCTTGGGTCATGTGGTATCTGCAGACGGGTATTCGAGTCGACCCAAATAAAATTTCAGCCATACTAAATTGGAAGCCTCAGAAATATTCTTGAGGTTCAAGCTTTTTGGGGCTTGCTTAGGTTATTACCGACGATTTGTAAAGGCTTCTCAACGATAGCCACGCCGATGACGGCTTACTCCAAAAGGATGTTAAGTTCGAATGGACGGAGAAATGCCAAAAAGTTTCGATCAACTGAAAACTTATTTGACCGAAGCCCCAATTCTAGTGCAACCCGAGTCCGGCAAGGAGTTTGTTATCTATAGCGACGCCTCTCTACTTGGGTTAGGTTGCGTATTAATGCAAGAAGGTCGAGTTGTGGCCTATCGTCGAGGCAATTAATGCCACATGAGAAAAATTATCCGACTCATGATCTCGAATTGGCGCCATCGTATTCGCCTTAAAGATTTGGCGACATTACTTATTTGGTGAAAGGTGCCATGTATACTCGGATCACAAAAGTCTCAAGTATTTGATGACCCAAAGAGACTTCAATCTGCGACAAAGATGTTGGCTCGAGTGTTAAAGGATTATGAGCTGATCATTGACTATCACCCGGAAAGGCGAATGTGGTTGCGGATGCCTTGAGTCGTAAATCGTTATTCACTTTACGAGCAATGAATGTGCACTTGTCTATCCGATCCGACAGGTGTGTTAGTGGCTGAATTGAAAGCCAAACCATTATTGACACACCAAATTTGAGAAGCTCGAAAAGTCGATGACGAGTTGGTTGCAAAACGGGCTGCGTGTGTTCGAACAAGGACTCGGAGTTCCAAATCGGCGATGACGATTGTTTGAGGTTCAAAAGTCGTCTGTGTGTCCCAAAGAATTGAACTCATTTCGATAATTCGAATGAAGCCCATTGTAGTCGAATGGCAATCCACCCGGAGAGTACGAAGATGTACAATGATTTGAAACGTCGATTTTGGTGGCATGGTATGAAGCGAGACATCTCCGACTTTGTTTGAGATGTTTAATATGTCAACAAGTGAAAGCGGAACATCAAGTGCCTTGAGATTACTTCACCAATCACGATACCCGAGTGGAAATGGAATCGAGTCACAATGGACTTTGTATCCGAACGCCATTGTCGACAAGTAAGAAGGATGCGGTTTGGGTCGTGGTAGATCGATTGACTAAGTCGGCCCACTTTGTCCCCGTACATACGGATTTTTCAATGGACAAATTAAGCGGAATTGTACGTTGCTCGTTGTGAGATTACACGGGTGCCTATTTCTATCGTGTCGATAGAGATCCGAGATTTACCTCGCGATTTTGGAAAAAGTTGCAAGAAGCTTTGGGTACCAAGTTGCATTTCAAGACCGCCTTTCACCCCAAATCGATGGTCAATCCGGCGGATAATTCGAGATACTTGAGGATATGTTAAGATGTTGCGTCCTCGAGTTTAGTGGTTCATGGGAGCGGTATTTGCCGTTGATTGAATTCGCTTACAACAACGACTTTCAATCAAGTATTAAGATGGCACCCTACGAGGCCTTATGCGGTCGTAAATGCCGTCGCCATTGTTTTGGTGAGCTCGTGAAAGAAAGATTTTCGGGTGGATTTGATTAGGGATGCTGAGCAGAAAGTGAAGGTAATCCGTGAAAGTCGAAGATAGCCTCCGATCGTCGAAGTCGTGCGCGGATCCGAGGCGTAAGGATATCGAGTATCGTGGGTGATAAAGTGTTTCTCAAGGTATCGCCTTGGAAAAAGATACTCGAGTTCGGTAGTAAGGGCAAGTTGAGCCCGAGGTTCATTGGACCATATGAGATATCGAGCGAGTCGGTCGGTGGCATATCGCTTGATTTTGCCCCGAACTCAAAAGGTTCACGATGTCTTTCACGTTTCGATGCTTGACGCTATAGATCCGATCCATCGCACGTGATTAGTCCATCGAAATTGAAATTCAAGCTAATATGAGTTATGAGGAAGAACCGATTTGTATCCTATCGCGAGAAGTGAAAGAGTTGCGAAACAAGCGGGTTTCGCTAGTGAAAGTGTTATGGCTCAAGCACGGGATAGAAAAAGCTACTTGGGAGACCGAGAACTCTATGAAAGAACGATATCCAAACCTATTTACGGTAAGATTTTCGGGACGAAAATTCCTTAAGAGGGGGGTTGTGACACCAAACTAGACCCTAGCCGAATGTGGTTTGGGACCACAAAACCGAGGCATAACAATAATTTAAAATTTATTTCGATGCCTATAATATGTGAGTATTCATGTATGACATTTTTGATGATTGATTTAGTGTTATAAAGGTGAATTTCACTAGAAAGGACTTGTGTGAGAAAATTTAGAATTGAGATAGGCAAATGTGGAAGTGGCCTATTGATGCACACTAGAAATGTTGTCCTTGCATGTCAAATTCCCCAAATTTGACTATAGTGGCGGCCATGGTGATGAATATGGGCAAAAGAAAACATGTTTCAAACATGTTTTGCTAGTGGTGCATGTTAGAAATAATAAAATAAGAGTATGAAAAAAAGGAAAAAAAAAGTGTTCATCTTTCACCATTGCTCTTGGCCGAATGTCCTAAGGAAAGAAAAGAAAATTTTGCTCATCCATTTTCACTTCTTGGCCGAAAATACTAAGGAAAAAGGGGAGGATTTTTGCTTCATGCTTGGTTTGGAAGAGATCTAGAAGGAGATTTGGCTAAGTTTGCATCAAGATTAAGGTATGTATGAGGTTGTGTTAGGGTTTCATGCATGTCTTGGTTGCTAACTTGATGTGCATGTTAGCCATGGCTCAAATCTTTGTTATGCCATGGAAATGGTATTTGGCCAAAGTTGTTATGGTGTTAATGCCATTGCATGCTAAATATCAAGCTTGATAATGATTCATGTGATGGTAGATTGAGGGTTCTTAGATTTTCTTTTAGCATTTTTGAATGAGATACTAAGTTCTTTGTTTAACCATGACCAAATTAAAACGGTATGGTGTTGTGGTATTCGGCCATGTTGTATCCATAAATATGATTCATGCATGTTGCATGGTGAGTAAGATTTAAGCTTTGGATATGTGTGTATATTTGGATATAAGCCACTTGAGAATTGACCATTGCACCTACATGAATATATGTTTGCACATGATGAATTGGTATGACATGTATACTATTTTGAGGTGTCTATTTGCTTGTGATGTTGTTTCGGTTATGAAATAAATGAGAGATGTGTATAGAACTACAATATGTAATGCGTTAATTAGGAAAATGCATGCTGTTTTTTTTTGTGTAGTATAAAGTGTAAAATTTGCCTCCACATAGACATGCATATTCGGCCAAAGGAAGTAGATTGGTGTGCATGTATTCGGTTAGAGGCAACCATATTGAAGCCTTATCTTGGCTTAGATTGTTGACCAAATGGGTAATAAGTGAGGATGGTTGCCGAATATACAAATATACATATGCATGTGTAATTGAACTATAAATGTATAGCAAGATAATTAAACTAGTTTATTTATCTATTAAGCCCGAGAAGTTAAAGAAGGAGAAACAAGCAAGGGCAAAGCCAAGGACATCGAGTAGCCGGGTCGAAACCGTTATACTCAACACAAGGTAAGTCCTTAAGCACTTGTTGTGAGAACTCCTTGGATAGATATTTTTCGGAGTGATTCTCCTATTTATTATTATGATTATATGTACAAATTGAATTTAGTAAATTGCTTTACCATGATGAATTGACATAAGGCACAATGTGTGCAAGGACCATATGGCACTATGTGTGCGATTTACTATGGCACTATGTGTGCGATTTACTATGGCACTATGTGTGCGATTTACTATGGCACTATGTGTGCGATTCACCATGGCACTATGTGTGCGATTCACTATGGCACTATGTGTGCGATTTACTATGGCACTGTGTGCGATTCACTATGGCACTATGTGTGCGATTTACTATGGCACTATGTGTGCGATTTGCTATAGCACTATGTGTGCGATTTGCTATAGTCACATTCGGTTGTGGAAATAAATTGTGCATGAACGAGGTAAGTGATTGAGTTACTAACTAAATATCGAAATTGGGATTATGCGGTTACGCATAAAATTATCTAGTGCATTGTTGTTCCAACTTGAGGAAGCGGATTCAAATCGATTGGGCTGACTTGTCGTTTGATTTGGTTGAAGGATTGGGCATGAGATCGAACCAAAATTTTAGAAATTGCAGTATAGTTTGATATGGCTGGAAACATCTATTTTGTATTATTTGATTATTCACTTATGATTGTTATTGTTGATGGTAGAGTAGTGCTTACGACTTCTTGAGTTATGTACTCATTTGGTGTGCTTATTTGTTGTTTATTTAGGTTCTTGATCCATTTTGCGTGCTCGGACTGTCATCGAAGTCATCACACCGTCTAGCGACTTTTTGGTATCTTCTTCTTAGATGGTTTAAGAAAACATTTCGGCATGTATAGGCTATTATGTTTTGTTTGAACTCGGTATGTAAATATTGCATAGCCATGCGAAAATGGCTTATGAATGTTTTGAGCATAATGTTATAATTATTTGGTATGTATATGCTCATTAAGAGGCATGGAAGTGTTTGGCAATGACCAGCCATTAGAATGGGTCATCATGCTTATATTTTGGACCATATATGAAAAAGGGTGGTTGAATCATAGAGACTATGTGTTAGAGAAAGTCTATCCTAGAATGTGATGCTGGCAGCAACAGTGACGTGGATGTGAAAAATCACTAAAAATAGTAGGAATAGAACTAAATAGTGAATAAATTATGTAAATGAACCTTGATGAGTCTATTTTCATATGGAGGAAACGAAACGGTTATATGAGTTGTATGTTGAGAGATATTTGGGTTTTAGTGGAACGGGGCCAGAACGGTTTCTGGATTCCCTGCTTGGACTTTGAAAATTCATTATAAATTAACCAGAAATAATTAGGAGTCATACCATATATGTATGAATTCCTCTTTGAGTCTAGTTTCTATAGAAACAAACGGTACCAGTATTGAAGTCCTGCACAGGGAGTTATTTGAGTTGTAACGCGTGAAGGTCAGTGTAGTCGGCCCCTGTAACACGGGTGACTTTAACAAATAAACTGTACCAATTGGCCCAACCAAAAATTCTAGAAAAAAATCTGTAGACGGAAATGTGAGTCTAGTTTCAGAAAAAATTTACGAAACTGATTTTCGAGTTCTAAAACTCAAGTTATGATTTTTGAAGCAACTAGTACACAGATTGGCAGCTTGTCTGGAACTTTTTAATAAGTGGTTTGAAGTCTGTTAACACCTCGTGTTCGACTCCGGCGACGGTCTCGGTTCGGGGTGTTACACGATTATTCATCCTACATTCACCGGGATGTTGTCTACCATAGTGTTGCCATTCAGGTCTATTTGACCTAGCATTACCAACGCTCGCTATCAACGTAGTTTGGGCCTTAGAACCCGAATATTGCTTCCCACGATCTTTGTTAGGATATCCATTTGAAACATTCGATTGAGTATACAAATCCCTCGATTTCTTTGACGAAGATTGAAATGACTTATTATCGGTCTTTTTCTTGAATCTCTAGCCTCAAACTCAGCTTTTCTCTTTTCTTTGCTCATCTCTTCTGCTTTGCAAGCTCGGTCGACTAGCACAACAAATTCCTTCAACTCTAAAATCCCAACTAGCAGTCTGATATCTTCATTCAATCCGTCTTCGAATCTCTTGCACATGATAGCCTCGGTGGAAACACATTCCCAAGCATACTTACTGAGCCTAACAAACTCTCACTCATATTCAGTCACTGACAAACGGCCATGTTTTAGCTCTAAAAACTCTTTACGTTTCAGATCAATGAACTGTTAACTGACATATTTCTTTTTGAACTCGTCTTAAAAGAATTCCCAAGTAACCCTTTCTCTCAGTACCACGGATACAAGAGTATTCCATCATCGATATGCTGAGTCCCTCAGAAGTGATATAGCACATTTCAACTCAGAAGTGATATAGCACATTTCAAACACTCATCCGATGTGCAAGAAAGCTCATCAAATACCCTAATAGAATTCTCAAGCCAAAACTCTGCTTTTTCAGGATCATCGTCAACGTTGGCTCTGCTTATCAACTGGAGGCTTGTCCAGTCTTAACAATTCCACACCTTGCGGAGCTATGGGAATCGGTTGTGTAACAGCCCGATTTAGACCCTAATCGAAATGGTGGTTTCAGGATCACGAATCCTAGTCAAAAAATATTTAAATATTATTTTTCGTGTTTATTATATGTGCATTTGCATGAGTGAAAGTTTCGTATGAAAATTTGATTGTTTGTGTGCTTAATTTAATAAAAGGACTTAATCGCATAAGTTGAAAACTTGATAGTTAAAAGCATAAGGGGCCAAATTGTTAATGGCTTTGTAAGTTGAGGCATTTAAGTGGCAATTTGACCATATTTAATTATATGGACGGTAGTGGACATGTTTTATAATGGTTAAATATTTGTTATTAAAGGTTATTAAAGTATTAAATAAAACATTATAAGTTATAACCTTTTTGATTCGTCTAGGATGAGCACTTCGACTGAGTAGTCTTCTCCGCTATCCTCAAGCTCACGTTTGTCGAGTGTGGGCTCACTTCGAATCAAAA
Source organism: Gossypium arboreum (assembly GCF_025698485.1). Taxonomy (NCBI): domain Eukaryota; kingdom Viridiplantae; phylum Streptophyta; class Magnoliopsida; order Malvales; family Malvaceae; genus Gossypium; species Gossypium arboreum. The sequence continues at coordinate 47,538,181 of NC_069082.1, forward strand.
AATTTTTCACAAAAATTACCAGTGGGGTAATTTCGCATTTCTTTAAACTTTTAAGTCAAGTTGTAAATAAAAAAATTATCTTTAGAATTTTTTTAAAATGATCTCTTCAGAGAATTTTCTTTCTAGAACTTTCTCTTGAATTCAAGTTTGTGTAAAATAATTACCCAAGACTCTTTTTATATAATGAGAGTTTAGAGAATTCAACTATGATTAAACTTAATCACTTTAATATTAAATTAATATAATATTTATCAAGATAAATATTATATTAAAATTAATATTAAATATTATTAAAATAATAGAATATTTACCTAAATTAAATTTAATATTAAGATAAAATACTATTAAGATAAGTATTAAATTAAATTTAATATTAAAATATTAAAATAATATTATTTTTGGAATAGTTAATCTAAAATCAAATTTTCTGGTAGAGTCAAAGTAGGAGTGTAACTCTTCCACTACTCAACCACCAAAGACCAAACACCACCGACCACCGGAACATCGTAGTCGCAGCCATCGGCACCGCTGTGTCTTGTAATGCAGGTGCGACACCTTTATGACACCCCGAGCCGGTTCGGTTACTGTCAATTCAGTCTGGGTCAATGACGACCCGACCGATTCAGTCTAGACGCCAGTTGGACCATCGGCTCAGTTTCACATATCGGGCTCGATTCAGCCAGTTTTTGGGTCTTAATCTCAGTTATGTGCTCCTGGGCCCAATTTACGATCTCAAGTTCAATTACCCATTAAGCCAATTGTCTGACTTGAAAATTAATTTCCAAAAGTATCATATTAATTTTAATTAATTTGATTAATTTAATTTTACTTGATCAAAATTAACTTTTCCAAAAATTAGTTAGATTTTCCAAATTAATTTTTCAAGAAAATTTTTTAATCAAATTATCTAGTTGAACAATTCTCACGACCACCTAATTTAATTCTAAATCTAATAAATTGACTCCGTTAAATTATTTCCAAAGTCATTGAATTTTCTTTTGATTCAAATACAGTTTGGTCAAGTTTTTGTTGAGCTAGCGGATGGATCAATCGGACATATACAATTAGGCTTTAATAATTGCAATTATGTCTAGAAGCATCATTCCAATAATTCACAAGTACTTAATTATGGAGTCAGTCCATAAGAAGTACCATGATTGAAAACTTCTTATTGTATACTATTTATGAAAACAATTCATCCAACTGTTTTGTCGAATGACCTCGTCATGTGTGTATTACCCTCATATGATACCCTTGATTCCTTTGAATTAAATCCGTTCACTCAATACAATCCTATTTTATCCCATTGTCATCATTGTGTGTTCTTAATTATTAATATGATTACTGTCAACAAATGACCGTGATAAATTGCTCATTCAACAACAAGCAACCAGTGACCACGTACCATATTTATCAATCCACACAATGCCATGAGAGAATATCATTAACTCTTCAATTGAGTTATGAATTCCACTGTTTCTAGTAAATACATGCCAAACACAAGTCATGTACCCAATGTGCCGGCTATGGGCTTGATCATCTTTAGAGCATTAGACTACACTTATATCAAAGCACATGAGTTGCATACGCATGGTCAGTGACTAACTTAGGATTTAGGTAAATCACACCATGAACGTCACAATTGAATTAATTCACAAATAGATTCAAAATTAATTCATTTGGACTCTAGTTCAATGTATTATTTAACCAATGATGTAACAACCCTAACCTGTATCTGTCACTAGAATAAGGTTACAGAGCATTACCATAAAATGTAACTTAAATTATTCATTTCTAAACATTTCATAAATCGTAGCATAATCCATTCAAACACATGCATATCATCCCTTATTCGAGTCCTCGAGGCCTCAAAATCACTTTAAAAACAACTGAGGACTAAATCAGACACATATGAAACCTTAAGGAAAAAGTTGGAAAAATTCACACAATAGGGGTCATACAGCCGTGTGGCCAGGTCGTGTGACTCACACGGCTGAGAAACATGCCCTTGCCTCAGGCCGTGTAACATTCGAAATAGGGACAAACAGTCATGTCCCAGCCCGTGTAACTCTATTACTTGGACCACATGACCAAGCCATATGCCCGTATGACAGGCCGTGTAACACTCAAAATGTAACCTTTAAAATCTACAGGTTGAGGCACACACTCATGTCTTAGGCCATGTGGACAAGAAATAGGCCAAAATGAAGCCATTTCTTTCACCTAATTCAAACATGTATCTACAAGTCATTTGCAAATATAACCAAGCCCTTAAATCATGCCCCAAACATGCATAATAAGACCCATTCAAAAGGTTATTTATTCATCCAACCAATATGTCATATAGGCACCTCAAACACAATCATCAAACGTGTTTAAGAATATGCATATTTAATCACATTGCTACCATTTCAAAACTTACATTATTATTTTACCTAAACCATCTCAATATAAAATTACCATTTGGACCATTACTCATATGCATCAAAAATCAGATAACTGACACAAACCAACCATTTCCAAATGGTACCAAACAACCAACATATATATACCATATTTCAATCATGCACATCTAATTCAAAACCTTTCCAAACCATACCATAACATAACCATGTTGAAGTTAATTCATCACATACAATTTTGGTCATTCAAACATGCATTAACGCATTGTCAAAATAACACACATTAACAAGGAACCAAAAGTACCAATGTTACATCAACCAAAATGACATATACATACCAAACTCATCAATTAACATTCAACTAAACATCAACAATAAGTCTACCTATACATGCCATGATAACCTTAACCAACATATCAATACTACTTATATAATCACTAGATAGTGTGGTAGATCTCTGACGAGCTTACAAACCAATCAAGCTTCTGATAATATGTAAAGTAAGGGAAAGATAACTACATAAGCAATGAATGCTTAGTAATCTTGTAACACCCCGTACCCAAGTCCGTTACCGGAGTCGAACACAAGGTGCGTACAGACTTAACTTAATTATTTTCACAGTCCATTAAAAATTTCCAGGCAATTTGGTTCTTTGCGTCACTTATGCTTTAAAAATCATATCTTGAGTTTCAAGGCTCGAAAATCAGTTTCGTAATTTTTCCCTGAAACTAGACTCATATGTCCATCTACATATTTTTTCTAGAATTTTTGGTCGGGCCAATTAGTACAGTTTATTAGTTAAAGTCTTCCCTATTACAGGGATCAACTACACTGACCTTCGCGCATTACGACTTGGATATCTCCCTGTACGGGGCTTCAATACTGATGCCGTTTGTTTCTATAGAAACTAGACTCAAAGAGGAATCTATAAATATATGGTATGCCTCCTAATTATCTCTGGTTAATTTATAACGAATTTCCAAAGTCGGAACAGGGAATCCAGAAACCGTTTTGGCCCAGTTTCACGAAAACCTAAATATCTCTTAACATACAACTCATATGACCGTGTCGTTTCTTCCATATGAAAGTAGATTCATCAAGGTTCATTTACATAATTTATGCACCATTTAATTCCACTCCTACTATTTTTAGTGATTTTGCACATCCACGTCGCTGCTGCTGTCAGCTTCTGCCTTTAAGGTAGACTCTACCTATTTCATAGTTTCCATGATTCAATTAGCCCTTTTTGCATGCATAGCACAAAGTATAATCATGATTAACCATTCCAATGGCTAATCGTTTCCAAACATTTCCATACCTCTTAGTGATCAACATACAAAACGATTATAGTACTATGCTAAAAACGTATATAAGCCATTTTCGCATGGCTATCCAAATTTACACAAAATCCATGGGTACATGACCAACAACAAAAGGGTAGTCCTATACATGCCATATCCAGAGTTCAACTAAAATTGTACCAAAAGGGGGCTTTGATAGTGTGGGAGACTTCGACTTCCAAAAATCCCGAGTCCGATAGCTGACAAGCCAAAATCTATAAAACAAAAATTCAGAGAAAACGGAGTAAGCACTTAATGCTTAGTAAGTTTTGAGCAAAGAATTTAAGCACATCAGAGGTATAGCATTCATATAACAAAACGGATAATTCCGTATATACATATTCTCAAATCATTCCTACTTCCCATTCCAACCCTGAATTCATACATGAGGGATCATCTTAGCCAAATGCGGGAGCTCACTACTCATTGGCGAATATTATTGAAGGAATCAACTATTCCAATGCACATACGAACATACCTCATTGCTGGAATTTTTACAAGTGTATTAACTGAAATTTTTACAGCAAGATTGCTCATTCGAATCACGTACCTTGAAATTTAACGGATATAGCGACTCGCTCGATTGTCTTGGGACATAGCCGGTTATAGTAATTCTCACAATTGCCTTGAAATTAGCTTGGATTTAACCTTCGCACAAATGCCTTGGGACTTAACCGGTTTTGGTAACTCGCACAAATGCCTTGGGACTTAACCCGGTTTTGGTAACTTCGCACAAATGCCTTGAGAATTGACCGGATACCATTCGAATAACCAAGCACATATATCAACAAATCATAACACATCCTTATTACATTCTCATTACCAAAGCTCAAACACAAGACACTTATCATATTTACAATTTTGGCTCAATAGCCACATACAAGGGCATGATTTTGATTTGTTTATTACATAATCTAATTAGATCATAATCTAAGTTCCATCACTCGAAAACTTACCTCGGATGTGGTCGAAGCGATTTAATGACTATTCGATCACTTTCTCCTTCCCTTTATCGGATTTAGATCCCTTTGCTCTTGAGCTTAATTAAATAAATAAATCGATTTAATCATTTGAGCATCGAAAAGAGAACACAAGGCACTTAGCCCACATTTATACATTAGACATTAAAGTCACCTACATGTGAAATCATGCCTCAACTCAAGATATTAACCCACACTCCCTTTTTAGCCGATTGACCTAACCAAGATAAAGGCATCAATATGCTTGCCTCTAACCGAATGCATGCACACCAATCCATCTCATGTGGCGAATATGCATGTTGATGTTGAGGCTAATTACATATTAATACCACACATAAATGGCATACATTTTACTAACTAATGCATTACATATTGTAGCTCAATACGCATCTATCACTTACTTCATAACAGAAACATCATCATAAGTAAATATATACCTTGAGATAGTATATATGTCATACCAATACATTATGTGCAAACATATATACATATAGGTGCAAGGTAGAATCTCAAGTTGATTATAACCAAATATAAACATATATCCAAAACACAAATCTTACCTACCATGCAATAAGCATAAATCATACTTATGGATATACCATGGCGAATACATCACAACACCATACCATTTCAATTTTGGTCATGGTTAAACAAAGAACAATGTCTCACTCAAAAATGCTAAAAAAGAAAATCCAAGAGTCATCAACCCACCATCACATATATCATTAACAAGCTTCATATTTAGCATGCAATGGCATTAACACAAAATCCACCTTGGCGAATATCATCCCATGACATAGCAAAGATTTGAACCATGGGCTAATTAGAACTCAAGCTAGCAACTAAAAACATGCATGAATCTCATGGCACAACCTCAAACATACCTTAATCTAGATACAAGTATGGCCAAACCTCCTCCTAATCCTCTTTCAAACCAAGCATAAAGCAAGAACTCCTTCCTTCTTCCTTAGAATTTTCGGCTCAAAGAAATGAAAAAGGATGAACAATTTTTTTTTCTTTTTTTCTTCAACTCACGGCAAAAATGGGGGGAGAATGGATGAGACCATTTTTTCATCACTCCTCCCTTTCATTATTTTATTTTTCCTTACATACACCATTGTCCCAACATGTTTTATGACATGTTTTGCCCATCACTCTTTGTCATGGCGGCCACTAGCAATTAGGAGGGAATTTGACATACAAGTCCTCCTTTTGATTACATGCACTATTAGGTCCTTATAGATTAGCCTATCACATTTCAAAAGTGTCACACAAGTCCTACTAACGAATTCACATGCAATCGACTAAATCGAAGCTTGAAATTTTCACACATTCATAATTACATATTCTAGACAATAAATATTACGTTCAAACATTTGGGGACTCGGTTTAGCGGTCCAAAACCACTTCTGACTAGGGTCCATTTTGGGCTGTTACAACTCTCCCCATTGTGGTGCCCAAAATTGACTAATCAAGAAATGAATGACAAAAACATGTCATAAAACATGCCGACAATGGTGTATGTAAAAAAAATAAAATAATGAGCATGGGAATTGAATAATGAAAGGAAGAAAAAAAGAGAATGGTGAGTGTTTCCTCCCCATTGCCGTGAGTTGAAGAAAAGAGAAAAAAAAATTGTTGTTCATCCTTTTTTCATTTCTTTGAGCTGAAAATTCTAAAGAAGAAGGAAGGGTTTTTGCTTCATGCTTGGTTTGGAAGAGGATTAGAGGAGGTTTGGCCATACTTGTATTAAGATTAAGGTATGTTTGATGTTGTGCCATGAGATTCATGCATGTTTTTGGTTGCTAACTTGATGTTCTTATTAGCCTATGGTTCAAATCTTTGCTATGTCATGGGGATGATATTCGCCAAGGTAGATGTTGTGTTAATGCCATTGCATGCTAAATATGAAGCTTGATAATGATACATGTGATGGTGGATTGAGGACTCTGGATTTTCTTTTAGCATTTTTGAGTGAGACATTAAGTTCTTTGTTTAACCATGACCAAAATCAAACGGTATGGTGTTGTGGTGTATTCGCCATGGTATATCCATAAGTATGATTTATGCATATTGCATGGTAGGTAAGATTTGAGCTTTGGATATATGTTTATATTTGGATATAAGCAACTTTGAGATTCTATTTAGCATATATATATATATATGTTTGCACATGATGTATTGGTATGACATATATACTATCTCAAGGTATATATTTGCATATGATGATGTTTCAGCTTATGAAATAAATGATTGATGCGTATTGAGTTACAATATGGAATGCATTAGTTAGTAAAATGTATGCTGTTTTGTGTGGTATTGTTTATAATTGGCCTCAACATGGACATGCATATTCAGCCACATGAGGGGATTGTGTGCATGCATTCTGTTAGAGGCAAGCATATTGATGCCTATTCTTGGCTTGGAAAATTCGCCAAGGAGAGTACTAACTAATGTGTTGAGTTTGATTCATGATTTCGTACATATGTGACTTTAATGTCTAATGAAAAAATAATGTGGGCTAAGTACCTTGAATTCTCTTCGATGCTCAAATGACTAAATCAATTTATTTGTTAAATTAAGCTCAAGAGCAAAGAGGAGCTAAATCCGATAAAGGAAGGAAAAGTGGTCGAATAGCCATCGAATCATTCGACAACATCCGAGGTAAGTTCTTGAGTAATAGAGCTTAAATTATGATTTGATTAGATCATGTCTCAAGTAAATCGAAATCATGCTCTTTGTGTGTGGATATTGAACTGAAATGTGCAAGAGTGATAAGTGTATTGTATTTGAGTTTTGCTAATGGAAATGAAATACTGAATGTGTCATGATTTAGTGTTAAATGTGCATGTTTATTCGAATGGTGTCCGGCTAAGTCCCAAGGCTTTTGTGCTAAGTGACTAAATCCGGGTCAACTCCGAAGGCATTTGTGCGAGTTACCAAAACCGGGTTAAGTCCCAAGGCATTCGTATGCGAGTTATTAAATCCGGGCTAATTCCGAAGGCAATTGTGCGAATCACTATAACCGGCTATGTCCCAAGACAATCGAGCGAGTCGCTATATCCTGTTAAATTCAAGGTACGTGATTCGGAATGAGCAATCTTGCTGTAAAAATTTCAGTTAATACGCTTGCAAAAATTCCAGCAATGAGGTATGTTCGTATGTGCATTGGAATAGTTGAATTCTTCAATAATATTCGCCGCTTGAGTAATGAGCTTCCAGATTTGGCTAAGATGATCCCTTATGTATGAACATAGGGTGTGGATTTGAAAAATCACTAAAATTTGTAGGAATGGAATTAAATAGTGAATAAATTATTTAAACTAACCTTGATGAATCTAATTTCATATGGAAGAAACGAAACGGTCATATGAGTTATATGTTAAGAGATATTAAAGTTCTCGTGAAACAGGGCCAGAACGGTTTCTGGATTCCCTGTTCCGACTTTGGAAATTTATTTTAAATTAACCAGAGATAATTAGGAGTCAATCCATAAAGTCATAGATTCCTCTTTGAGTCTAGTTTCTATAGAAACAAACGGCATGAGTATTGAAGCCCTGTACAGAGAGATATTCAAGTTGTAACGTGCGAAGGTCAGTGTAGTTGACCCCTGTAACATGGGAGACTTTAACTAATAAACTGTACTAATTGGCCCGACCAAAAATTCTAGAAAAAATTTTGTAGATGGAAATATGAGTCTAATTTCAGGGAAAAATTACGAAACTAATTTTCGAGCTTTGAAACTCAAGATATGATTTTTAAGGCAACAATGATGCAGTAACCAGCTTGTCTGGAAAATTTTAAATGGACTGTGAAAATGATTAAGTCGAGTTGTGTGCACCTTGTGTTCGACTCGTAACGGACTCGGCACGGGGTGTTACAATTTTATTGGTATCGAGCTATGGTTTAGTCGATTCTAGGACTACCGTAATGCGTTTGGGTCTAGCTGTACATGCCATTTTATGTGATTATTTGATAGTGTGGTGATTTCGACGTTTGAAATTGTGTTTATTTATAGTAATGGATCCCGATCCCAACCGAGCGATAGTGATGATGTGGAGAGTGTGGCACCGCTCCCCGCAAGGGGACAATGCCGCGGACTCTCAACCTATTGCTAGCAATCCGAATGATGAGGCTAGGCAAGCTTTTTATAGCGTGATGAATGATTGGTTCAACTAATACATTCGAACTAATACTACTGCTCCACAACCTCCATTCCCAACAAACACAACCCCGCACCTACAATGCCTCCAGAATCGACCAAATAAGGTCGAATAAGCCCCAGCTGATGAAATCCGAAAACATGGGGCTACTGAATTTAAGGCTACGGATAGCGGCGATGCCGAGCAAGTCGAGTTTTGGTTGGACAACACTATCCGCACTTCGATGAGCTATCTTGTACACCGATGAATGCCTAAAGTGTGCTATCTCCTTGCTACGCAATTCGCCTACTATTGGTGGAGTACACCGACTTACATTGTGCCCGAGAGTAAGTAACTTGGGAGTTTTTCCAAACCGAGTTTGGAAAAAGTATATCGGTCGAGATTTGTTGATCAAAAGGAAGGAATTTCTTGAGCTTAAGCAAGGTTCTATGTCAGTTACTGATTACGAGCAAAAATTTGTTAGACTTAGTAGATACGCTCGGGAATGTGTTTCGTCCGAGGCTGTCATGTGTAAACGCTTCGAGGATGGGCTGAATGAAGACATAAAAATGTTCGTTGGCATTCTTGAAATACGAGAGTTCGTAGTACTTGTCGAGTAAGCTTGTAAAGCCGAAGAGCTTAGAAAAGAAAAACAAAAAGTTGATGTGGGAACTGGAGAGTTTCGTAAAAGATCCTCGGGAAAGTCTCTTCAACATGCATCGAAGAAATTTAGAGATGATGTGGGCCGGTCTAGAGGCACTTCGGGCCTTTTTAGACGAGATCGTGATCGACCCACAATGGGTACACGAGGCACTTGATGCCGCCAATGTTGGGAATGAACGCCGAGACGAGCGGAGTGTCGACATTGTGGGAAATGGCATTCGAAGTTGTAGATTCCGTGACCGCTCTGTTACAAGTGCGGATCGGTTGACCACTTCATTAAAGATTGCCCGAGGTTGTCTGAACAGAATGTAGATCAGAGTGGGAAACCGGGCGCTACCACTGCTCGAGATAGACCATCTAGAAATACGGGCAATGCTAGTGGTGGTTAGAGAGGATCTAGAGATGCTACGACCAGATCCGAGGCTCGCGCTCCTGCTAGGGCTTATGCAATACGCGCACGCGAGGATGCTTCCTCGCCAGATGTTATTACGGGTACTTTCACTCTCTTTGATACTAATGTGATTGCTTTGATTGACCTGGTTCTACTCATTCTTATATATACGAAACATTAGCATCCAAAGAAGACTTTACCTATTGAGTCTCTCGAGTTCGTAATTCGGTGTCAAATCCTTGGGTCGTTACGTGCTTGTCGACAAAGTGTGTAAGAAATGCCCCTAGTAATTCGAGGTTCCTGCTTTCCGGCGGACTTGATGTCTGTTGCCGTTTGACTAATTTGATGTTATCCTCGGTTTAGATTGGTTGATCGTGCACGACGCGTTGTGAATTGCAAAAGCAAGACTATTGATTTGAGGTGCGCAAATAACGAGATGATCCGAGTTGAGTCTACGGACTTAAAGGGGTTGCCACCGTAATATCATCAATGTTGGCCCGAAATATGTAAGAAAGGGTGCGAAGCATACCTTGCGTATGTACTTGATGATAAGGAGTTAGAAATAAAACCGAATCTATGCCGGTGGTTTGTGAATACCGGATGTTTTTCCCAAGAATTACGGGGTTTGCCACTGTTCGGAGATAGAGTTTGGTATTGAGCTTGTACACGACCACACCGATTTCGATAGCTCCGTATCGTATGGTACCAACGGAATTAAAGGAGTTGAAAGCTCGGTTGCAAGAGTTGGTGGATAGAGGTTTTGCTCGCCTGAGTTTTTCACCTTGGGGTGCACCGGTGTTGTTTGTGAAAAGAAGGACGGAACCATGAGGTTGTGCATCGACTATCGTCGACTTAATAAAGTGACAATAAAGAACAAATATCTCATTACCGTGTATCGATGATTTGTTCGATCGATGAAGGAGCCTCGGTGTTCTCAAAAATAGATTTGAGATCGGGCTATTATCGATTCATGAATTCGAGATTCGGACATACCCAAAACGCCTTGAGAATGAGATATGGTCACTACGAGTTCTTAGTGATGCCGTTTGGGCTCACTAATGCCCTACGGTATTTATGGATTTGATGAATCGATCTTCGACCATATTTGGATCGGTTCGTAGTTGTGTTCATTGACGACATCTTGGTCTATTCAAGAGATGAGACCGAACATGCGAGCACCGAGATTAGTGTTGCAAATTTTACGGGATAAGCGGTTATATGCTAGGTTCAGCAAGTGTGAGTTACGGTTAGCGAGGTTAGCTTCTTGGGTCATGTGGTATCTGCATCGGTATTCGAGTCGACCCGAGCAAAATTTCAGCCATACTTAACCGGAAGCCTCAGAAATATTACGAGGTTCCGAGCTTTTGGGACTTGCTAGTTACTACCGACGGTTTGTAAAAGGATTCTCGATGATAGCCACACCCATGACGTAAACCGCTTGTAAAGATGTCAAGTTCGAATGGACGGAAAAGTGTCGAAAAGTTTCGATCAATTGAAAACTCATTTGACGGAAGCTCCAAATTAGTGCAGACCAAATCGGCAAAGAGTTTGTCATCTATAGTGACGCCTCCCTACTTGGGTTAGGTTGCGTATTGATGCAAGAAGGTCGAGTTGTGGCCTATCGTCGAGACAATTAAAGCCACATGAGAAAAATTATCCGACCCATGATCTCGAATTGGTCGCCATCGTATTCGCCTTAAAGATATGGCGACATTACTTATTTGGTGAGAAGTGCCATGTGTATTCGGATCACAAAAGTCTCAAATATTTGATGACTCAAAGAGACTTAAATCTGCGACAAAGACGTTGGCTCGAGTTGTTAAAAGATTATGAGCTTGTCATTGATTATCAGCCAGGAAAGGCTAATGTGGTTGCGGACGCCTTAAGCCGGAAATCACTATTTGCTTTACGAGCGATGAATGTACACTTGTCTATTCTACCCGACAATGTGTTAGTAGCCGAATTAAAGGCCAAACCATCATTGATTCATCAAATTCGTGAAGCTCAGAAAGTCGACGATAAGTTGGTTGCAAGACGGGCTGAATATGTTCCGAATGTGGAATCAGAGTTTCAAGTTGATGATGACGATTGTTTGAGGTTCAGAAATTGTTTGTGTATTCCAAGAAATTCAGGACTTATTTCGATAATTCTGAACAAAGCCCATTGTAGCCGAATGTCAATTCACCCGTGGAGTACGAAGATGTACAACGATTTGAAACGTCGATTTTGGTGGCATGGCATGAAACGAGACATCTCCGACTTTGTTTCGAGATGTTTGATATGTCAACAAGTGAAAGCGGAACATCAAGTGCCTTCAGGATTACTTCAACCGATTACGATACCCGAGTGGAAATGGGATCGAGTCACAATGGACTTTGTGTCCGGACTGCCATTGTCAGCAAGTAAGAAGGATGCGATTTGGGTTGTTGTTGATAGACCGACTAAGTCGGCTCACTTTATCCCGTGACGCACGGATTCTTCATTGGATAAACTTGCTGAATTGTATGTTTCTCAGTTGTGAGATTACACGGGTACCTATTTCTATTGTATCGGATAGAGATCCGAGATTCACCTCGCGATTTTGGAAGAAATTGCAAGAAGCCTTGGGCACCAAGTTGCATTTAGCACCGCTTTTCACCCCAAACCGATGGTCAATCCGGCGGATAATTCAGATACTTGAGGATATGTTGAGATGTTGCATCCTCGGGTTCGGTGGTTCATGGGAACGGTATTTACCTTTGATTGAATTCGCCACAACAACAGTTTTCAAGCAAGTATTAAGATGGCACCTTACGAGGCTTTGTACGGGCGTAAATGCCGTACACCATTGTTTTGGACCGAGCTCGGTGAAAGTAAAATTTTTGGAATGGACTTGATTAAAGATGCTGAATGTAAAGTAAAAGTAATCCGTGAAAGTCTAAAGACGTACCGCAGATCGCCGTAAATCGACGCGGATTTGAAACGAAAAGATATTGAGTATCAGGTGGGAGATAAAGTGTTTCTTAAAGTTTCGCCTTGGAAAAAGATACTCAGATTTGGCCGTAAGGGCAAATTGAGTCCGAGGTTCATCGGGCCATATGAAGTCTCCAAACGAGTCGGTCCAGTTGCATCTCGATTGATTTTGCCTCCTAGACTTGAGAAGATTCACGACGTCTTTCATGTTTCGATGCTTCGACGCTATAAATCTGATCCATCGCACGTAATTAGTCCATCAGAGGTTGAAATTCAAGCCGATATGAGTTATGAAGAAGAACCGATTCGTATCCTAGCTCGTGAAGTGAAGGAGTTGCGAAACAAAAGGGTTCCGCTAGTGAAAGTGTTATGGCTCAAACACGGGATAGAAGAAGCTACTTGGGAACCCGAGAACTTTATGAAAGAGCGATACCCAAACCTATTTATCGGTAAGATTTTCGGGACGAAAATTTCTTAAGTGGGGAGAGTTGTGACACTTAAAATTGACCCTAGTCGGAAGTGGTTTCGGGACCGCTAAACCGAGTCACCAAATGTTTGAACGTAATATTTATTGTCTAGAATATGTATTTATGAATGTGTGAAAATTTCAAGCTTCAATTTAGTCGATTGCATGTGAATTCAATTATTAGGACTTGTGTGACACTTTTGAAATGTGATAGGCTAATCTATAAGGACCTAATAGTGCATGTAATCAAAAGGAGGACTTGCATGTCAAATTCCCCTAATAGCTAGTGGCCGCCATGACAAAGGATTATGGGCAAAAACATGTCATAAAACATGCCGGGACAATGGTGTATGTAAGAAAAAATAAAATAATGAGCATGGGAATTGAATAATGAAAGGAAGAAAAAAAAAAGAATGGTGAGTGTTCCCCCCATTGCCGTGAGTTGAAGAAAAGAGAGAAAAAAATTGTTGTTCATCCTTTTTCATTTCTTTGAGCTGAAAATTCTAAGGAAGAAGGAAGGGTTTTGCTTCATGCTTGGTTTGGAAGAGGATTAGGAGGAGGTTTGGCCATACTTGTATTAAGATTAAGGTATGTTTGATGTTGTGCCATGAGATTCATGCATGTTTTTGGTTGCTAACTTGATGTTCTTATTAGCCCATGGTTCAAATCTTTGCTATGTCATGGGGATGATATTCGCCAAGGTAGATGTTGTGTTAATGCCATTGCATGCTAAATATGAAGCTTGATAATGATACATGTGATGGTGGATTGAGGACTCTTGGATTTTCTTTTAGCATTTTTGAGTGAGACATTAAGTTCTTTGTTTAACCATGACCAAAATCAAAACGGTATGGTGTTGTGGTGTATTCGGCCATGGTATATCCATAAGTATGATTTATGCATATTGCATGGTAGGTAAGATTTGAGCTTTGGATATTTGTTTATATTTGGATATAAGCAACTTTGAGATTCGGCTCTAGCATATATATATATATATATATATATATGTTTGCACATGATGTATTGGTATGACATATATACTATCTCAAGGTATATATTTGCATATGATGATGTTTCGGTTATGAAATAAATGATTGATGCGTATTGAGTTACAATATGGAATGCATTAGTTAGTAAAATGTATGCTGTTTTTGTGTGGTATTAAGCGTATAATTGGCCTCAACATGGACATGCATATTCAGCCACATGAGGGGGATTGGTGTGCATGCATTCGGTTAGAGGCAAGCATATTGATGCCTATTCTTGGCTTGGAAAATTCGGCTAAGGAGAGTACTAACTAATGTGTTGAGTTTGATTCATGATTTCCGTACATATGTGACTTTAATGTCTAATGAAAAAAAATGTGGGCTAAGTACCTTGAATTCCTCTTCGATGCTCAAATGATTAAATCAATTTATTTGTTAAATTAAGCTCAAGAGCAAAGGGAGCTAAATTCGATAAAGGGAAGGAAAAAGTGGTCGAATAGCCATCGGAATCATTCGACAACATCCGAGGTAAGTTCTTGAGTAATAGAGCTTAAATTATGATTTGATTAGATCATGTCTCAAGTAAATCAAATCATGCTCTTTGTGTGTGGATATTGAACCGAAATGTGCAAGAGTGATAAGTGTATTGTATTTGAGTTTTGCTAATGGAAATGAAATACTGAATGTGTCATGATTTAGTGTTAAATGTGCATGTTTATTGAATGGTGTCCAGGCTAAGTCCCAAGGCTTTTGTGCTAAGTGACTAAATCCGTAAACTCCGAAGGCATTTGTGCGAAGTTACCAAAACCGGGTTAAGTCCGAAGGCATTCGTGCGAGTTATTAAATCCGGGCTAATTCGCGAAGGAAATTGTGCGAATCACTATAACCGGCTATGTCCCAAGACAATCGAGCGAGTCGCTATATCCGGTTAAATTCAAGGTACGTGATTCGAAATGAGCAATCTTGCTGTAAAAATTTCAGTTAATACGCTTGCAAAAATTCCAGCAATGAGGTATGTTCGTATGTGCATTGGAATAGTTGAATTCCTTCGAATAATATTCGCTCAGTTGAGTAATGAGCTTCCGGTATTTGGCTAAGATGATCCCTTATGTATGAACATAGGGGTTGGAATGTAAAGTAGAAATGATTTGAAAGTATGTATATACGGAATTATCCGTTTAGTTATATGAATGCTATACCTCTGTTGTGCTTAAATTCTTCGCTCAAACTTACTAAGCATAAATTGCTTACTCGTTTCTTTGTTTCTTTGTTTTATAGATTTTTGGCTCGTCACCATCGGACTCGGGATTTTGGAAGCGAAGTCTCCCACACTATCAAGGCCCTTTTGGTACAAATTTTGGTTGAGCTTTGAAATGGCATGTATAGGACTACCCTTTGTTGCTTTTCAAGTACTTTTGTGATGTATGTGTGTACGGCCATGCGAAAATGGCTCGTAAAAGTGGAGTATGGCATTAGACCCTTTGTGTTTATGTATATATGTATGGTTTCATGATGTTACTACGGACTGAATGGAAGTGTTGGGCAAATGATCAGCCATTGGAATGGCTAAATATGATTATATGTGGACCTATGTATGACAAAACTCTAGTTGGTCCATGGAAACCACGAAATAGGTAAAGTTTACCTTGAAAACAGATGCTGACAGCAGCAGTGGTGTGGATTTGAAAAATCACTAAAATTTGTAGGAATGGAATTAAATAGTGAATAAATTATGTAAACGAACCTTGATGAATCTACTTTCATATGGAAGAAACGAAACGGTCATATGAGTTATATGTTAAGAGATATTAAAGTTCTCGTGAAATAGTGCCAGAACGGTTTCTGGATTCCCTGTCCCGAGTTTGGAAATTCATTGTAAATTAACCAGAGATAATTAGGAGTCATGCCATATATTAATAGATTCCTATTTGAGTCTAGTTTCTATAGAAACAAACGGCATCAGTATTGAAGCCTTGTACAGAGAGATATTCAAGTTGTAACGCGCGAAGGTCAGTGTAGTAGAACCCTGTAACATGGGAGACTTTAACTAATAAACTGTACTAATTGGCCTGACCAAAAATTCTAGAAAAAATTTGTAGATGGAAATATGAGTCTAATTTCAGGGAAAAATTACGAAACTGATTTTCGAGCTTTGAAACTCAAAATATGATTTTTAAGGCGACAATGATGCAAGAACCGACTTATGTCAGAAAATTTTAAATGGACTGTGAAAATGATTAAGTCGAGTTGTGTGCACCTTATGTTCGACTCCGGTAACGGACTCGGGTACGGGGTGTTACACCCACTTTAGAAATTTTCGTCCCCGAAAATCTTACCGGTAAATAGGTTTGGGTAACGCTCTTTCATAGAGTTCTCGGGTTCCCAAGTAGCTTCTTCCATCCCGTGTTTGAGCCATAACACTTTTACTAACGGAACCCTTTTGTTTCGCAACTCCTTCACTTCACGAGCTAGGATACGAATCGGTTCTTCTTCATAACTCATATCGGCTTGAATTTCGACCTCTGATGGACTAATTATGTGCGATGGATCAGATCTATAGCGTCAAGCATCGAAACATGAAAGACATCGTGAATCTTCTCAAGTTCGGAGGCAAAATCAATCGATATGCAATCGACCGACTCGTTCGGATACTTCATATGGCCCGATGATCCTCGGACTAAATTTGCCTTTACGGCCAAATCTGAGTATCTTTTCCAAGGTGAAACTTTAAGAAACACTTTATCTCCCACGATACTCTATGTCTTTTCGTTTCAAATCCGCGTCGATTTACGACGATCTGCGGTACGCTTTTAGACTTTCACGGATTACTTTTACTTTCAGTTCAGCATCTTTAATCAAGTCCACTCCAAAAATTTTACTTTCACCGAGTTCGGTCCAAAGCAATGGCGTACGGCATTTTCAACCGTACAAAGCCTCGTAAGGTGCCATCTTAATACTTGACTGAAAACTATTGTTGTAAGCGAATTCAATCAAAGGTAAATATCGTTCCCATGAACCATTAAACTCGAGGATGCAACATCTCAACATATCCTCAAGTATCTGAATTACCCGCTCAAATTGACCATCGGTTTGTGGATGAAAAGCGGTGCTAAAATGCAGCTTGGTACCCAAAGCTTCTTGCAATTTCTTCCAAAATCGCGAGGTGAATCTCGGATCTCTATCCGACAATGTAAATCGAGACCGTGTAATCTCACAATCGAGAAACGTACAATTCAGCTAGTTTATCCAATGAAAAATCAGACGCACGGGATAAAGTGAGTGACTTAGTCAGTCTATCAACAACAACCCAAATCGCATCCTTCTTACTTGCTGACAATGGCAGTTCGGACACAAAGTCCATTGTGACTCGATCCCATTTCCACTCGGGTATCGTGATCGGCTAAAGTAATCCTGAAGGCACTTGATGTTCCGCTTTCACTTGTTGACATATTAAACATCTCGAAACAAAGTCGGAGATGTCTCGTTTCATACCATGCCACCAAAATCGACGTTTCAAATCGTTGTACATCTTCGTACTCCCCGGGTGAATTGACATTCGGCTACAATGGGCTTCGTTCAGAATCATCGAAATGAGTTCCGAATTCCTTGGAACACACAAACGACTTCTGAACCTCAAACAATCATCATCATCAATTTGAAACTCCGATTCTTTGTTCGGAACACACTCAGCCCGTTTTGCAACCAATTCATCATCGACTTTCTGAGCTTCACGAATTTGATGAATCAATAATGGTTTGGCTTTTAATTCACTACTAACACATTGTCGGGTAGAATGCACAAGTGTACATTCATCGCTTCATAAAGCAAACAGTGATTTCCGGCTTAAGGCGTCTGCAACCATATTAGCCTTTCCCGGGTGATAATTAATGACAAGCTCATAATCTTTCAACAACTCAAGCCAACGCCTTTGTCGCAGATTCAAGTCTCGCTGAGTCATCAAATATTTGAGACTTTTGTGATCCGAAAATACATGGCACTTCTCACCAAACAAATAATGTCGCCATATTTTCAAAGCAAATACGATGGCGGCTAGTTAAAGGTCATGGGTCGGATAATTTTTCTCATGTGGCTTTAATTGTCTCGACGCATAGGCCACAACTCGACCTTCTTGCATCAATACGCAACCTAACCCAAGTAGGGAGGCGTCACTATAGATGACAAACCCTTTGCCTGATTCAGGCTGCACTAAAATTGGAGCTTCCGGCAAATAAGTTTTCAGTTGATCAAAACTTTTCTGACATTTTTCCGTCCATTCAACTTAACATCTTTTGAAGTAGCTTCGTCATGGGTGTGGCTATCATCGAGAAACCTTTACAAACCGTCGGTAGTAACCTAAGCAAGTCCCAAAAAGCTCGAACCTCGTTAATATTTCTGAGGCTTCCAGTTAAGTATGGCTGAAATTTTGCTCGGTCGACTCGAATACCCGATGCGAGATACACATGACCCAAGAAGCTAACCTCTCTTAACCGAAACTCACACTTGCTGAACTTAGCATATAACTCGCTTATCCCGTAAAATTTGCAACACTAATCTCGGTGTTCAGCATGTTCGGTCTCATCTCTTGAATAGACCAAGATGTCATCAATGAACACAACTACGAACCGGTCCAAATCATGTCAAGATCGATTCATCAAATCCATAAATACCGCGGGGCATTAGTGAGCCCGAACGGCATCACTAAGAACGCGTAGTGACCGTACCTCGTTCTGAAAGCAGTTTTGGGTACATCCGAATCTCGAATCCGCAACTGATAATAACCCAATCTCAAATCTATCTTTGAAAACACTGAGGCTCCCTTTAGTTGATCAAACAAATCATCAATACGCTGTAACGGATATTTATTCTTTATCATCACTTTATTCACCGACGATAGTCAATGCACAACCTCATGGTTCCGTCCTTCTTTTCACAAACAATCTTGGTGCACCCAAGGTGAGAAACTTGGTCGGCGAAACCTCTATCCGTCAATTCTTGCAATCGAAGCTTTCAACTCTTTTAACTCGGTTGGTGCCATACGATCGGAGCTATCGAAATCGGCGTAGTCCCGTGTACAAGCTCAATACCAAACTCTATCTCCGAACAGTGGCAAACCCGTAATTCTTCGAAAAACATCCGGTATTCACAAACCACCGCAGACAGATTCGAGTTTTACCTCTAACTCCTTATCATCAAATACATATGCAAGGTATGCTTCGCACCCTTTCTTACATATTTCGGGCCAACATTGATGATATTACACCGGCAACCCTTTAAGTCCGTAGACTCAACTCGGATCATCTCGTTATTTGCGCACCTCAAATCAATAGTCTTGCTTTTGCAATTCACAACCGCATCATGCACGGTCAACCAATCCAAACCAAGAATAACATCAAATTCATCAAACGGCGAAGCATCAAGTCTGCCAAAAACAGAACCTCGAATTACTAAGGGACATTTCTTACACACTTTGTCGACAAGCACGAACGACCCAAGGGATTTGACACCGAATTACGAACTCATGAGACTCAATAGGTAAAGTCTTCTTGGATGCTAAGGTTTCGCATATATAAGAATGAGTAGAACCAGGTCAATCAAAGCAATCACATTAGTATCAAAGAGAGTGAAAGTACCAGTAATAACATCCGGCGAGGAAGCATCCTCGCGTGCGCGTATTGCATAAGCCCTAGCAGAGCGCCGAGCCTCGGATCTGGTCGTAGCATCTCTAGATCCTCTCGACCACCACTAGCATTGCCCATATTTCTAGATGGTCTACCTCGGCGATGGTAGCGCCGGTTTCCCACTCGATTTATATTCTGCTCAGCAACCTCGGGCAATCTTTAATGAAGTGGTCAACGATCCGCACTTGTAACAGGAGCGGTCATGGAATCTACAACTTCCGAATGCCATTTGCCACAATGTCGACACTCGCTCGTCTCGACGTTCATTCCCAACATCGGCGATCAAGTGCCTCGTGTACCCATTGGGGTCGATCACGATCTCGTCTAAAAGGCCCAAAGTGCCTCTAGACCGCCCACATCATCACGAAATTTCTTCGATGCTGTTGAAGAGACTTTCCGAGGATCTTTTACGAAACTCTCGGTTCCAACATCAACTTTTGTTTTTCTTTTCTAAGCTCTTGACTTTACAAGCTCGCTCGACAAGTGCTACGAACTCTCGTATTTCAAGAATGCCAACAAACATTTTATATCTTCATTCAGCCCATCCTCGAAGCGTTTACATGATAGATAGCTCGGACGAAATACATTCCCGGCGTATCTACTAAGTCTAACAAATTTTTGCTCGTAATCGATGGCGACATAGAACCTTGCTTAAGCTCAAGAAATTCCTTCCGCTTTTGATCAACAAATCTCGATGATATACTTTTTCCAAACTCGGTTTGGAAAAACTCCCAAGTTACTTGCTCTCGGGGCAATGAAGTCGAGTACTCCACCAATAGTAGGCGTAATCGCATAGCAAGAAGATAGTACACTTTAGGTATTCATCGGTGTACAAGATAGCTCATCGAGTGCCGGATAGTGTTGTCCAACCAAAATTCAGCTTGCTCGGCATCGTCGCTATCCGTAGCTTTAAATTCAGAGCCCCATGTTTTCGGATTACATCAATCTGGGGCTTATTTGACCTTATTTGGTCGATTCATCGGAGGCATTGTAGGTGCGGGGTTGTGTTTGTTGGGAATGGAGGTTGTGGAATAGTCAGTATTAGTTCGAATGTATTGGTTGAACCAATCATTCATCACGCTATAGAAAGCTTGTCTAGCTTCATCATTTGGATTACTAGCTTTAGGTTGAGAGTCCGCCAGCACTGTCCCTTGTGCGGGAGCAGGCGCTACACTCTCAAGATCATCAGCTACCGCTTGGTCGGGATCGGGATCCATTACTATAAATAAACACATTTGCAATTGTCAGAAATCACCACACTATCAAATAATCACATAAAATGGCATGTATAGCTAGACCCAAATGCGTTAAGCTAGTCCTAGAATCGACTAAACCGTGGCTCTGATACCAATAAAATTGTAACACCCCTGCCCGAGTTCGTTACCGGAGTCAAACACAAGGTGCGTACAGACTTAACTTAATTATTTTCACAGTCCATTAAAAAATTTCCAGGCAGGCTGGTTACTGCATCACTGTCGCCTTAAAAATCATATCTTGAATTTCAAGGTTCGAAAATCAGTTTCGTAATTTTTCCATGAAACTAGACTCATATGTCCATCTACATATTTTTTTCTAGAATTTTTGGTCTGGCCAATTAGTACAGTTTGATAGTTAAAGTCTCCCCTGTTACAGGGATCAACTACACTGACCTTCGCGCATTACGACTTATATATCTCCCTTTACAGGGCTTCAATACTGATGTCGTTTATTTCTATAGAAACTAAACTTAAAGAGGAATCTATACATATATGGCATGCCTCCTAATTATCTCTGGTTAATTTATAACGAATTTCCAAAGTCGGAACAGGGAATCCAGAAACCGTTCCGGCCCTGTTTCACGAAAACCTAAATATCTCTTAACATACAACTCATATGACAGTTTCGTTTCTTCCATATGAAAGTAGATTCATCAAGGTTAATTTACATAATTTTTTCACCATTTAATTCCACTCCTACTATTTTTAGTGATTTTGCACATCCACGTCGCTGCTGCTGTCAGCTTCTGCCTTTAAGGTAGACTCTACCTATTTCATAGTTTCCATGATTCAATTAGCCCTTTTTGCATGCATAGCACAAAGTATAATCATGATTAACCATTCCAATGGCTAATCGTTTCCAAACATTTCCATACCTCTTAGTGATCAACATACAAAACGATTAATGTACTATGCTAAAAACGTATATAAGCCATTTTCGCATGGCTATCCAAATTTACACAAAATCCATGGGTACATGACCAACAACAAAAGGGTAGTCCTATACATGCCATATCCAGAGTTCAACTAAAATTGTACCAAAAGGGGGCTTTGATAGTGTGGGAGACTTCGACTTCCAAAAATCCCGAGTCCGATAGCTGACGAGCCAAAATCTATAAAACAAAAATTCAGAGAAAACGGAGTAAGCACTTAATGCTTAGTAAGTTTCGAGCAAAGAATTTAAGCACATCAGAGGTATAGCATTCATATAACTAAACGGATAATTCCGTATATACATATTCTCAAATCATTCCTACTTCCCATTCCAACCCCTGAATTCATACATGAGGGATCATCTTAGCCAAATGCCGGGAGCTCACTACTCGACTGAGCAAATATTATTCGAAGGGAATCAACTATTCCAATGCACATACGAACATACCTTATTGCTGGAATTTTTACAAGCGTATTAACTGAAATTTTTACAGCAAGATTGCTCATTCCCGAATCACGTACCTTCGGAATTTAACGGATATAGCGACTCGCTCGATTGTCTTTGGGACATAGCCCGGTTATAGTAATTCACACAATTGCCTTCGGGAATTAGCCCGGATTTAGCAACTCGCACAAATGTCTTCGGGACTTAACCCGGTTTTGGTAACTCGCACAAATGCCTTCGGGACTTAACCCGGTTTTGGTAACTCGCACAAATGCCTTCGGGAATTGACCCGGATACCATTCGAATAACCAAGCACATATATCAACAAATCATAACACATTCTTATTACATTCTCATTACCAAAGCTCAAACACAAGACACTTATCATATTTACAATTTCGGCTCAATAGCCACATACAAGGGCATGATTTTGATTTGTTTATTACATAATCTAATTAGATCATAATCTAAGTTCCATCACTCGAAAACTTACCTCGGATGTGGTCGAGCAATTTCGACGGCTGTTCGATCACTTTCTCCTTCCCTTTATCGGATTTAGATCCCCTTTGCTCTTGAGCTTAATTAAATAAATAAATCGATTTAATCATTTAAGCATCGAAAAGAGGAACACAAGGCACTTAGCCCACATTTATACATTAGACATTAAAGTCACCTACATGTGAAATCATGCCTCAACTCAAGATATTAACCCACACTCCCTTTTTAGCCGATTGTCCTAACCAAGATAAAGGCATCAATATGCTTGCCTCTAACCGAATGCATGCACACCAATCCATCTCATGTGGCCGAATATGCATGTTGATGTTGAGGCCAATTACATATTTAATACCACACATAAATGGCATACATTTTACTAACTATTGTAGCTCAATACGCATCTATCACTTACTTCATAACCGAAACATCATCATAAGTAAATATATACCTTGAGATAGTATATATGTCATACCAATACATCATGTGCAAACATATATACATATAGGTGCAAGGGCCGAATCTCAAGTTGATTATAACCAAATATAAACATATATCCAAAACTCAAATCTTACCTACCATGCAATAAGCATAAATCATACTTATGGATATGCCATGGCCGAATACATCACAACACCATACCATTTCAATTTTGGTCATGGTTAAACAAAGAACTTAATGTCTCACTCAAAAATACTAAAAAGAAAATCCAAGAGTCATCAGCCCACCATCACATATATCATTAACAAGCTTCATATTTAGCATGCAATGGCATTAACACAAAATCCACCTTGGCCGAATATCATCCCCATGACATAGCAAAGATTTGAACCATGGGCTAATTAGAACTCAAGCTAGCAACTAAAAACATGCATGAATCTCATGGCACAACCTCAAACATACCTTAATCTAGATACAAGTATGGCCAAACCTCCTCCTAATCCTCTTTCAAACCAAGCATAAAGCAAGAACTCCTTCCTTCTTCCTTAGAATTTTCGGCTCAAAGAAATGAAAAATGATGAACAATTTTTTTTTCTTTTTTTCTTCAACTCACAGCAAAAATGGGGGGAGAATGGATGAGACCATTTTTTTTTTCATCACTCCTCCCTTTCATTATTTTATTTTTCCCTTACATACACCATTGTCCCAACATGTTTTATGACATGTTTTGCCCATCACTCTTTGTCATGGCTGGCCACTAGCAATTAGGGGGGGAATTTGACATGCAAGTCCTCCCTTTTGATTACATGCACTATTAGGTCCTTATAGATTAGCCTATCACATTTCAAAAGTGTCACACAAGTCCTACTAACTGAATTCACATGCAATCGACTAAATCAAAACTTGAAATTTTCACACATTCATAATTACATATTCTAGACAATAAATATTATGTTCAAACATTTCGGTGACTCGGTTTAGCGGTCTCGAAACCACTTTCCGACTAGGGTCAATTTTGGGCTGTCACAAATCTCGTATAAAATTAAACATAATATTTCATTTCAAATATGAACTTTATATGACAAATATAAAGCTATACCAACACAAAATTTATCAAACTATATAACCATTAACTCACAATTGAGTAGGTCCAACAACATCACATATACTTTCCATTCATAACATAGTAAGATATTATAAGTTTTACTACATAATCATCAACCTTTTCTTAAGACAATGACCTATCCATTACTTATTTACCACTCCATTTACTTACTTTCTATTCCATTTACTTAGCATAAGTTTAATTTCATTATCAATTCACGAATTAGTGTGTTTACTCATGACATAGGTAAATTCACCCATAGCATAAGTAAATTTCTCACATATAAGTAAATCCTTTAACTCATCAATCATTTGATTTCATCATAATACATCTCAATTATGAACTTACCATTTCATTACCTTTTCTCACCCATTTCACTTGTATAACACAAGACATAAGCATAAAAATCAACCATAATCACAAGCTTGATACAAGCCTAAACATCATTATCAATACACAAGTTAGAGCATTTATACATAACTCTTTTGGAATCAACCACATTATAAACCATTTCATAAGAAATTACATCTTTTGATTCATACCACCTTTTCATGAACATAAGCATATTTCCATTTGGACACTTACTATTTCAATGTATATCATTAAGATTAAGCATGATAAAATCCAATCATAAGCTTGGCAAAAGCCTAAACGTTATTCACAACACATGTTAGTGCATCAACTCATAAATCACTTGAAATAACATAAGGTAAGTCATATACATAAGCAACATCATTTGAAATCATCAATTTCATGAACATAAACATACTTTCACTGAACATTACCTTTTCATTCCTTTTCATAAATTCATGACATAAGTCATTTGAATACTTACCGATCCCTTCCTTATCATACCTGTTAAATCAAATGAAATAACATCAAATATTAAGCAATTACTCAGGTAACCATTTAATTCTCTAAACACACTACAACATCACAATTTAATGTATTTATAGGCATAACAAGAATATACAATTACGCCAAGGCATTAACATTCATTATCAGACTATACTAGTCAAACATTCAACTCGTATTCATACTTACTATACATACCTCACTTGAAACGTGTTTACCTGAATAGTAAATGATCGGAGTGTGCCATGGTGTCTTTCAACCATGGCCTTATTTATTCTCATCTTGATGCCATAGTGTCTTTCAACCATGGTCTTATTCATTTTTCTGTTGTCTTTCCATAATGCCTTTCAACTATGGTCTTATTTCTTTGAGTCATGATGTCATAGCGTCTTTCAGTTATGGTCTTACTCGATAGGATTGTGATGCTATAAGGTCTTTCAGTCATGGTCTTACTCGATAGAATCGTGATGCCATAATGTCTTTCAATCATGGTCTTACTCGATAAAATTATGATGCCATAACATTTTTCAGTCATGGTCTTACTCGATGGAATTGTGATGACATAACATCTTTCAGTCATGGTCTTCCTCGTTTCTAGTATGGTGCCATAGTGTCTTTCAACTATGATCTTAATCATTTCCTTCAAACCAATAAACTCAATTCATATATAAATAATTAGATATTGTACAATCAAAACCACAACTAATTGATTTAATCAATTTACGAACTTACCTGACTAAATTATAGAAAGGCCTAAGTTTAGGGGTAATTTGGTAATTTTATCTTTTCCTCGATTTTCTAATTCTTCTTGATCTATATTAATAATTTCATTTAATTTATTAATTTAAATAATAAAACAATTCATTTTATGCAATTTAGTTATTTTTTACATTATACAAAATTACCCTCAACTTTTCACTTTTATTCAATTTAGTCCCTATGTCCTAATCATGCAAATAAACCATTTTTATTGAAAACCCAAGCCAATCGAATGTTCATAACTTCCATTACAACCCACTTTTTGCAAGAATTTCACACCAAATCATTGTATTTTTACTATTTCAATAATTTAATCCCTAATAGTTAAATTAATAAAAAATCATTTAAAAGAATACTTATAAATAACAACTAATACCATAAATTCATCATTTAACATCTAAAATAACAAGGACTAAATAATGGAAACATTCACAATCTTTAACAATTTCAAAAACGAAGGTACAGGCTAAATGGACTTAATTGCAACGATCTCGAAAACATAAAAATTGAAAGAAACGGGTGAAAAATGGCTTACCATGCATAAATTGAAGCATGGCCGAACCTTGGTTCTTCTTGCCATGGTGTTTCGGCATGGTGAATTGAAAAGATAAAGAAGAAATGTCTTTTTCTTCTTTTAATTTTGTTTTAATTTCTTAAAATTTACCATTTTGCCATTAAAACATATAATATTTTATAATTTGAATACATAGTGCCATCCTATGTCAACACTAAGGACTATTTACTACATTGGTCCTTTCTAATATAATAATCAAGCTATTAAATCACTAAAATGCTATATTTACTACATTTTACACCTTTTACAATTTAGTTTTTTTCTTTAATTAACTATCTAATTATTACAATTTCTTAACGAAACTTTAATACAACCTTAATAACATTCTATAAATATTTATAAAAATATTTACAGCCCAATTTATAGAAACGAGGTCCTAATACCTCATTTTCTAAAACCACTTGACTTTAGGGTCATACCACTTGAACCTAATTGTTCTTCCATTTAACCAAAAATTATTAAATCAAATTTCATCAATACACCATAAAATATTCGTAAATATTAAATAATAATATTTATGGACTCACACATTGGATTTGTGGCCCCGAAACCACTATTTCGTCATTTTCAAAAAATAGGATGTTACAGATAAATAAATTCTATGTCTTCACCCGTGGAGCCAACTGCTCCGATAGCCAAGACTATTTATCTCCCCAGTTGGAATTGTAAACTACATAATAATTCTTCTCAGTATTTGAATCAAATGCTCACTTTGATTCGTTTATGGGATTACGGACTCATTTAGATAGTAAGGTATCTTTCTCGCAATGTACACGTTCTTACAATGCCACTTATCTTTAGTTTGAACTTAGACAATCAATGAGCTAATATTTGTTTGACACAATTTTGCTATGCATGTAAAATATAAAAGACAAAAATACAAAAGACATAATAGTGAAATGTGAAATTAACTTTATTTATTTATTCATTCATCATTCAAATAAATAAAAAATAGTTACATGTTTACTACAATATGAGCACATTTCCTAATAGAGTATGTGTAAGGAATTGTACAGTTTAGTAAATATATCCGAGTAATTGTGCTTGTGGATAGTGTTGGTAGTGTTTGTAATGCCCCTAGACCTGTATATGTGCATTGTGGAAAATTTCATGCTAGTGAATGCAAGACCATGTTAGGTGCATGTTTCAGATGTGAATTGATGGATCACTTTATGAGAAATTACCCGAGAAAAATGGGAAACATTGATCAACGGAGTGTTAACTAGTCGTGTATGCCTCAGAAAGGTAGGCACCCTGGTCAGAGCAGTAATATTGGAGGTAATTGTAGTGGGACCAAAGAAACAATTATTAGATCTAAAGCTACCGCGTCTGATGTTATTTCTAGTACATTCTATCTCTTTGTTATTACGATGTATGCACTGACTGACCTTGGGTCAGCTCATTCATATATTTGCATTGCATTAGTAACGTATAAGAACTTACTTATTGAGTCAACTAAGTTTGATGTCCAAGTTACAAATCTACTAAGTCAGAGTGTGATAGTTAACTTAATATGTCATAAGTGTCCATTGAGAATTCAGGGTTGTGACTTTCCTACTGATTTAATGTTGTTACCATTTCACGAATTTAATATCATTTTGAGAATGGGTTGGTTGACAATACATGATGCTTGGGTGAACTATGGACTAGAATGAATTGATCTGAGATGTCAGATGGGTGAAATGATTATAGTTGAGTCTAATAGATCAAACAGTATTAGTAGAGTTATTTCAACTATTTCAGAATAGAAATTGATTCGTAAAGGTTGTGAGGCATTTCTAGCTTATATGTTTGATACTTAGGAATTGGAATCGAAGCTTAATCAATTACTAATTGTAAATAAGTTTACTGACGTGTTCCCTAAAGAGTTACTAGGATTACCTCTGGAACGTGAAGTTGAATTTATGGTTGATTTTATGCTTGGGACTACTCCGGTATTGATTGTATCGTATCAAATGGCACAAGGTGAGTTGAAAGAATTTAAAGCACAATTGCTAGAGTTGTCAGAAAGAGATTTTATACAATCGAGTGTATCTCCCTAAGTTGCACCTATGTTGTTCATGAAAAATAAAGATGGGTCAATGAGATTGTGTATTGATTACAAACAGTTGAATAAAATTACAATAAATAATATCCTTTGCATCGTATCGACAATTTGTTTGATCAGTTGAAAGTTGTGATAGTGTTCTCAAAAATAGATCTCAGATCTGGTTATTATTAGTTGTGAATTAAAGATGTTGACGTGCCAAAAACTGATTTCCAAACTCATTATGGTCGTTATGAATTTCTGGTGATGTCATTTAGATTAACCAATGCCCTTGTTGCTTTTATGGATATGATGAATCGGGTTTTTCAGCCTCATTGGGATAGATTTGTGGTTGTATTTATTGATGATATACTGATCTATTCTAAAATAAAATCCAAGCATATCAGCATTTAGGAATTGTTTTACAGATTTTGCGTGATAAGCAATTGTACGTAAAATTTAGTAAATGTGAATTTTTTCTCAAACTGGTTAAATTTCTTGGTCACATGATTTTTGCGGATGACATATGAATTAATACAAGTAACATTTTAGAGAAAAATGTTGAGTTTATTTGGTTAGATAAGTGCCAGCAAAGTTTTGATTAGCTGAAATCTCTATTGATGGAAGCTCCAGTATTGATTCAGCCTGAATCTGAAAAAAATATGTTCTTTATAGTGATGTGTCACTCAGTGAATTAGGTTGTGTGTTGATACAAGCCGAAAAAGTTATAGCATATGCTTCTCAATAGTTAAAGCCACACAAGAGGAACTACTCGACTCATGATCTAGAACTGGCCACAATTGTTTTCACTCTGAAGATTTGGCGACATTATTTGTATGGTGAGAAATGTCACATGTTTACTTATCACAAAAGCTTGAAATTTTAATGATTCAAAAAGAATTGAACCTAAGACAGCAATGATGGCTTGAGTTATTGAAAGATTATGATCTGATAATTAATTATATTCTGGGAAAAGTTAACGTAATTAGTACAAATTCAGAATGGTCAGTTCATAGAGTTCAGTGTTGGTGTCGATGGTAGGTTGTATTTTTGCAATGGGTCGTATGTTCTGAATGATCTGGAATTGAAATGGGACGTATTATCCTAGGCTCATAATAGTACTTACTCCATTCATTTGGGTAGTATAAAAATGTTTTGTGGCTTGAAACAGATGTACTGGTGGTCGCGTATGAAATGTGAAATTTTAGAATTTGTGGCTAAATGTCTAGTTGTCAATAGATGAAAGTCGAGCATCAAGTTCCGTCTAGGTTATTACAGCCTATTATGATTCCTGAATGAAAATGAGAATGAGTCACAATGAATTTTTTATCTGGTCACCTCGGCACAGAGAAAGAAAGACTAGACCTGGGTTGTTGTTGACAGACTAACAAATCGGCTCATTCTATTCCCATCAAAACAGAGTATTTGCTTGAAAACTTAGCTAAGTTATATGTTTATAAGAGATTTTCAAATTAAATAGAGTATCATTGTCTGTTATTTTTTATCGAGACCTGAGTTTCACCTCAAGATTTTGGGGTAAATTCCACGAGGCCTTGGATACTAAACTTAATTTCGGTACAACATTTCATCCACTAGTAGATCGATAATTAGAACGGGTAATGCAGGTACTAGAAGACATGTTACAGTGTTGTATTCTCGAGATTCAAGGTAGCTGGGAAAAATATTTTTCATTGGCAGAATTTGATTATAATAATAGTTATTAGTCCAAAATAAAAATGGCACCGCTTGAAGCTTTCTACAAATGAAAATGTAGAACCCGCTATATTGGTTGAACTGAGTGAAAACAAGATAGTTGGGACAGACTTGAGTAGAGAAACTAAAGATAAAATTCATGTTATTCAAGATTGTCATCAGAACATTATTTGTCATATTTAGAGGAGTCGGTAACAATTTAGTTCAAAAGGAAAAAGAACATCAGAATAAATAAGTACTGTCAATAAAAGTTCTATGGCATCGATACCGTATTGAAGAAACTACGTGGAGAAACTGGGGTATTGATGAAGTCATAATACACGAATATATTATCAGGTAAAAATTTTGACAACGAAATTTTCTAAGGGGGAGAATTGTAACAACCCGTTTTTCAGTGTCAGAAATAGTGATTTCGGGATCATAAATCCGACAAATGAGTCCATAAATATTATTATTATTTAATATTTACAAGTCAAATACAGTATTATATAGAATTTTTATCTAATAATCTTTGCTATTTGAATATATAGTTAAGTACAAGTGGTTTCTCCCTAAAGTGAAGTGGTTTTAGAAAACGAGGTATTGGGACCTCGTTTCTATAAACTGAGCCCGTAAATCTTTTATTCAATATTTACGGAGTAATTATATAGGTATATTAAAGTTTGATCCGAAAATTTTAGTGATTTTATAGGTAATTAAAGAAAAATGATTAAATCGTAAAAGTTAATTGATATTGATTATTATTAGCTAAAATGTTTAAATAGTTAAAGTGAGAGGATCTTTATGGTAATTAGACCATAATTGGTAATAGTGGAAAAGATTAGGTGAATTTTATAATGAAATTTCAATTAAAATAAAGTTCAAATAAAATAAACAAAACTTAAAACATAAAAAAAAATCATTTTCTACTTTTATCTCCTATGACCGAAACCATGCAAATGAAAGTTGAAACATTCGGTTTGTCTGGCCATTGCATGTAAATGTTATTTTTATCAATTTCTCGTAAATATTATATTTTTGAAATAGTTGTAGCTTAAATTATCTAGCTTAGGGGCTAATTTTTCAAGTTGTCAAAGTTTGAAAATTTTACCATTATTGTTTTTGAAGCTTTTTAATTGCTATTGTATTAGTTGGAAGCTTGATAGTGAATTTGAGCTAGTTTGTAAAGTAATTTGTATAGTTTTTAAGTTAAAGGATTTAATTAAAATCATGTGAAATTTGGAAGGGTTTTATTTAAAAAATTTAGAATTTAAGGGATATTTTTATGTGGTTAAAGGTTCGATAAAAATCGGGTTTATGAATTAATTGTGAAAATAGACTCGTTTTAATATTAAGGACTAAATTGAATAAAGTGTAAAAGTTTGGGACAAATGTGAAAAATTGTAAATAGGAAATCATATGCATTAAATTGAATATTATATGAAATTGAGGTTAATAAGTTGAAATAAACAATCTTACAGATCAAGAACAAGTAGATAATCGGGGAAAAAGGAAAGTTGTTAACTAGTCTCTAAACCTTTACTATCTCTGCAATCTAGCCCTGGTAAATTCGTACGATTTAAATTAGAATAATTTGTAATATTATATTGAGTTGTGAATTATGATTTGTTGAATATTTTTATATATATTTATATAATGTTATAATCATAAAGTTAATTCAATGTGGGAAATGTAATTGATTTGTAAAATATTATGCGATTACTTGTATCGAGCTAGGATGAACATACGATAGGATACAACTGGCATGCCAATAGGTTATATTGCGCGCTTTATGGGATTGACTTGTGATGAGATGATGATTCCTAACTTGTTATTGTCCACTGAATATATCTGAGTCCAACATTTGTTGTAGACTACCGTGTTATATTTACAGTGCTTCTAGCATGTTACCGGGGGTAGATGTAAAGCCTTCGAGCTTGGCACTTGGTGCCTAGGTGTGTTTTGGAGGGATGTTAGCCTACGAGCTAGGCACTTGGTGCCTAAGTGTGTTCTCTATTGGTTTGGCTCTTTTGAACGTTTTGGTGTGTACTAAATGGTTAACTGTGTATTTGAATCTATTTATATGGTTCATCGAACAGGTTTTAAATGGTTATATGATTCGTTATTTAATCTTATAAATGTCTACATGATCTTCTGAATGTATAAATGAATTGGTATTGAATGATCTAGTTTAGTTGATCAGATTATACAATATGTGTATAAACATAAAGACTCGTTTGTGGAATGGTTGTGGTTGACAGGATTATTATTTATTACTATTATTGTATAATTGATATGTTTATAAGGTAAGTCTAATTGTTTCGACCGTTTGAACTTACTAAGCTCTATTGAAGCTTACTCGTGTCATTTTTCCTGTTTTTTTGTAGATAACGTTTTGTGGAATCGGGCGATCGGATCAACTTGAAGATCACACTATCCAGATATCTATCGGTAAATTTTGACATGTTTACCTTTAGGTTATATGACATATAATGGGTGTCTTGTATATGTTTTGGATATTTATTACTTGTGGTGCATTTTATACGTGGATGATGTTATGTAAACTTGATTTTGACTCACTTGTATATGTTTTTGGCATATGGATTGTAAAGGTCTATATGTAGATAATTTGGTCATTTTGGGCTAAGCCACTTATAAGTGGATAGGTTGTGCTAGAATTGAACATGAATGGAAGGTATGAATTGTTAAGTTTCGCATGTGTTTAAAGTATGTATTTGTGAGATTTGAATGTCGATTGGTTGGTGTATAAAATGTGGTGTCCTTGAGGGCATATTAGTTAGGCACTTAGGTTGTATGTTTTGGTATGTTTTTAGTTTGTTTTAATGTGTTTTAAAGGTATAAGAATGCTTGTTTTTTGTTTGGCTTGGCACCTAAGAAATTGGTTTAATTTGCTTTATTTTGAAAGCTATTTTAGGTACACATAGCCTGGGACACAGGCTATCACATGGATGTGTGCCACACACGATCACACCACATGGTCGTGTTGACTATTTAATTTTGATGCAAGTTTATCACACATGGTCACAGGTTGTTACACGGTCTGAAGACACAGCCATGTGACCTTATTTCAATTTATACACAAGCGGGCACAC
Organism: Gossypium arboreum; assembly: GCF_025698485.1. Classification (NCBI taxonomy): domain Eukaryota; kingdom Viridiplantae; phylum Streptophyta; class Magnoliopsida; order Malvales; family Malvaceae; genus Gossypium; species Gossypium arboreum. The sequence goes on from NC_069082.1 coordinate 47,571,875, forward strand.
GAGCTGCAACACGGCTGTGTAACTCAAATTTCAAATTGTACACGGTTTGGCCACACGATTGTATGACCCTTGTTTCCAAAATTTTCACATTTTTCCATATTTTTCTGTTTTGTTTCAAATTAGTCCCTAATTGTTTTCAAACTATTTTTGAAGTCTCATAAGTTTGATTTAAGGCCTATAAGTGTATCTAAGTTATGCTTAATATGTGGATTGAATATTGATATTTAAATTAATGTTTGAACTTGTAACAGCCCGATTTAGACCCTAATCGGAACGGTGGTTTTTTCGGGACCACAAATTCGAGTCAGAAAAATATTTAAAATTTATTTTCTATGTTTATTTTATGTGAATTTATATCTGTGAAATTTTTGTGATTTAATTTTATCGTTTGCGTATCCGATTAAATAAAAGGGCTTAATCGCGTAAATTGAAAATTTTGGTAGTTTAATATATAAAGGGGCCGAATTGTTAGTGGCTTTTAAAAGTGAAGGATTTATGTTGTAAATAACCCATAATTATATTAGTGGGACGGTTAAGACTTATATCATGTGATTTTTATATTAAAAAAGTTATAAAAGTAATTCAATTATTATAACATATATAATATAAACATAAAATAAAGTTTACATATTTGTCTTAGTTATTTTCATTGCCGAATATAAGTTAAAAGAAAAGAAGAAAGAATAAACTAGGGTTCGGCCTATTTGGAAGCTCAATCAAGGTTCGTTTTCTTGTCGGTTTTTGATAATTTTTACGTTTTTGAGATCGTTGTTTCAAGTACTACAAAGCCCATGCTTAAATTTTTGATTTGATGAATATTTTGAGTTGTGCCTTTGTTGATAGCTTGTGATTTTTGTTGTTTGATGATGAAAAATGAAAGATATGTTTTAGATTAACATATTTTGTATTGGAGTTTTTGATGATTTTGAGTAATTAGGAGTAAAATTGCAAAAATAATAATTTGAGGGACTAAAGTTCGAAATAAATCGAATATATGGACTTGTTTGAGAGTGGGTAAAATTCGGCCCAACATAAGTATAGAGAAATTTGGTGTATTTTGTATTTTGTGCAATAGGGATTAAATTGTAAAAATTGTAAATGTCAGGGGTAAAATGGTAATTTTCCTATTTATGTGCTTTTAGACTAAATTGAATAAAAATATGTTTGAATGAGCTTAATTTGAATATTTTTAGATCAAGAACTATAGAAATCAGATTTGGATCGGGGAAAAACGAAAGTTGTCGACTAGCTGCCCGATTTCATTTTGTACCGTCTGAGGTAAGTTTATAAGCAAATAGACGTGTTTATTTAGTAATTAAATGTTATTTTTATATGCTGTTATGAAATGTAGAATTTTTAATATGTTATGGCCGAAAATGATTAAATTTGACTACTACACTTCCGAGTTCGATTCGACCGAGTTACGACGTCCGAAAGTCCCGTATGAACCTTAGGAATAGTTAGGATACATATGTCATGACATAGGATTCCGATATATGTGTGCGAGTAAGACCATGACATCGTTATGTGATTCCGATATGTGTTTACGAGTAAGACCCTGTCCGGGACAGTGGCATCGATATGTGACTACATGTAAGACCACGTCGGGACGTTGCATTGTACGACTTGTGTGATTATCCGAGTGTCCTATCCAATTCTAAATGGTTTATCGGGCAAAGGTAAATTGGATACGAGTGTGTATTATGAGTTAAACGGCCAGGTATGAATTAGTTTGTTGGCTATTAATGATAATATAAGTTTATACTTAATATTTGTTTGTTCATGTGAAGTTGATATTAATAAATTTAAGTGCTGTTGGTATGTGAATTCGGCTTTGTGATTTTAAAAGTTGACCATCAAGAAATGATTCATAATTATATGCAAGTGTGTGATTATATATATAAATGGCCCTGTTGGTGATATACATATATATATATATAAATATTTATGCGATATTATATTGTAATTTACTAGCTTATGTAAAAAGTATATGCAGGTTTGATTATAATATAATTAGTTGTGTGGAAAGTTGTAAGATAATAAGACAATTTGGCCTTTTGACCATTCGGCCTAGTTAATGTCCATGTGCGAATGTATACATGGGGATTTATATACAGGTTTTAAGTCGATATTAAATGGTATATAGTTTTTATTTACAATGTATTAGCCTAATTGAGTGGAACAATTTGTTAGGTCAATTATATGCTTATGACTTGCTAAGCTATAATAGCTTACCGTGTGTATATTTGTTTCTATTTTTTTTAGATTTTAGAAATCAAGTTATCAGCTCGAGGATAGTTAGCGAGGCTTATCACACTATCTACTATTTTGGGTACCTTTATAAATTAAATGCAAATTATGGCATGTATAGACTAAAGTGTGCTTGACTTGATGAATCTTGGTTTTGTATAAAAGCCATGCGAAAATGGCTAAACCTTTAAGTTGAATTGAGTTATGTTAAGTAAGGGCTATGTCTATCTTGATTTTATAGTTACATGTTAGAATATTTAAAATGTTACTATAGGTATTATATGCTTGAAAACGGTTTGCTTATTATGTCTAAATTTGGTCTTACATGTTCTTGGTTAAAAGATTTAATGAGCTTGATTGATGATAAAATTGCCAGTGGGAACTTGGATGGGTATGTGGTATTAGGTGAATAAATTCGGTTATGAGAATAAAAGAATAATATGTATTTAGTGTATTATATAATAATTGGTGATAGAAATGTAAAATGTGGAACGAATAAAAAGTGTTGGATAGATATATATTAGCTTAGTTGGCTGCGCAATATGTACATGTTTATTATTAGTATATTTGGCCATAGTGCAATGTATTAAACATTTAGATGTGATTACTTATTAAATTATATAATGTAATTATATGATTAGACATAGTTACTAAGAATCTGCTTTTAATGTTAAACCATGGATGACATTAAATGATCAATAATTAAGTTATCCAAATATTGACTACTACTTTGCCATTTAATACGTAACTTTAGGTATATATATATAAGTGTATTTTTAATGGTGTGTGCATAAATTGATTAAATTTGCTAGATCAAATATTTATATTGTAATGATTATAGTAGGTATGAATAATCTTTACTGACATTAATTGGACGTTTAAATTTGCCTTATAGGTTTGTGTGATCATGGTCGGTTATAAGACTTATATGTTTACAAGTATATAAAGAGTGAAACAAACTGCCTTAAAGTATTACATATGAATACTTTAATACTTAAAGTTGTAATGCCATACAAATAGATAAAACAAATAAATAATAATGAAATATATATATTAAATTTAGTGCAACCCTGTGATTACACGTGACATATGTATTCCTTAAGTTAAATGATTAATATTGATGCCATAGATGTGTTCCATGTTTCGTGTATGAAATAAATATTTAAACTTGTATGTACATTTTATATTATACATTATTTGTGATGTATTGTGTATCTCAATTTATTTTAAGATTTGATAATGAGTTGAGTTATGAGCTTATATGTGATCTGAATTTTGATTTAAAATTTATAAACAACATTTGTATGAATAATAGTTTAATTGGTAATACCTCATAACCCTAATTTGGTGACGGATATGGGTTAAAGGTGTTACAGAACTGTTTAATGATGTTATTTGATTTGATATGTGTCGTAATACTCTGTAACTCTAATTCGACGATGGGGACGAGTTAAGGGTGTTACAACTACTAGGTTGAATTATATCATGTTTTGAATTGAGTTTATAAAGTGATTTAGGTAGGATAAAATGTACCTAAACTTGTGTTTTGGTAATGTGAAAAAGGTTTCGATTGCATCATAAAATGGCCATTTTGATGTTACACAGTCTGCCACACGATTGTGTGTCACACACGGTTGGTTGACACGGTCGTGTGCCACTGGTAAATTAGATACAAGATTATTGGCACAGTCTCTATCTCTCACACAACTCAGCCACACGACCATGTGATTGTTTGCAATGTTTTACAATTAGGTCCACACAGCCATAGTTAGTTACACAGCTTGCTGACATGATCATGTGACCCTGAATACACAACCTCAACCTGGCCACACGGCTGTGTAACCCCTGTTTTGCATTTTTATCACTTTTTTCTGAAATGTTTCAAATTAGTCCTTTCTTAGTTTTGAATTTTTTTTAAACCTTTCTTAAGCTCGATTTAATCCCGATTGATATGAATAACATGTTTTGAATGAATGTTTGATTATTAATGATTGTTTAAATAAATTTTGAAATGAAATATCATGATTCTGTTATGTTATTTACTATAGCATTCTGTAACCTTAATCAAGTGATGAAGACGAGTGAGGGGAGTTACAATTCTAGAGCTTTCGCAAGCTTAATTTAAACTCGATTCGGTTTGCAAAGAATAATTTAATGTGAATGTATGTAATCAATTGATGTTTAATTGAATTTTTTTATTAGGAATTACAAATAACTATTCTAAAATTTGTCATAGCATCTTTTCGCTCAGATCTGACGATCGAACCGGGTGGGGGTGTTACATATTTGTGTGTGTATTTCGGTGATTGTTGTAACTTTATAAAACTTGGGTCCCATGACCGGGTCGGGTAAAGGGTATTACAATATGATTTTATTCAACTGTAAACAAAGTATAAATGACTTGAGAGTTCTATTTAATATTTTAACCTAAAAAACTATAAAAAATATTAAAATAGGAAGTTACATTTTGTTGGCCAATGAATGATTCAAAAAAAAAAAAAACTTATTTGAAAGAATATATAGAAACAATCAATCTTCTCCTATATTGTTCATACAAAGTGGAAAAGGAATTTTTTTTTATTCAAAATTAAAGTATTCAGAACAAAACTTGTCATCAAACTTATTAGACTATTGATTTTCTAGTCCAACCGGTTCGATCGGTTTGATTGATCCGTTCAATGCTAATAAATAAATCATTAAAAAATCATAAAAATAAAAATATTAAAAATAAAAATATTTTGGTTCAACCACCTAATCAACCGATCTGTATTATTTTTCGAGTTAATCAATCTAATGTCTTTACTAGTACCTTGACTAGTTCCCAATCGACGAACCGGTCCAATTCAGTTCAAATAACAATGTTGAAAAATCCTCCTAAATAATTATTTTCTAAAAAATATTTTTAAAATTTAGAATTAATTGAAATCCAAATCTAAATTAGAATTATCCAAACACTAATTTTAGATTAATTCAAAATATTGAATTTCAAATATTTTAATTCTCAAACAAAGAATTTGAAAAAAATCATAAAATTCAAAATTTAAAATTTAAAATTTTGAAATCCAAATTCAAATTTCAATTCTCAAACATTGCCCACAATATTTATAAATTTAATAAATCTATATTTTTAATTTTTTTATTCTCAATAATTTATCCATAATATATACATTTCATTCCTACCATCTACCTAATAATTAAAATCTAAATTCAAAATTTTAAATGAAGATAAAATTCTAAAATTTAAATTCAATTAGAAATACGAAAAATATAAAAATAACTTAAAATCACAAATTTATTTCAAACTTTCTGTAACAGAGTAATTAAATACGCCGCATCGGGTCTCTTATTAAAAATTTTAGATTGCATCCATTTATTGGCTGCCATCTGTCAATTCTCTGCCAGTTACTTTTTTGGTTCGAGCATGCCTTTCTTAGGAGACCGCACAGAGGAACGAGAAGCACATACAGAGTGATTTACTGAAACGGCAGCAATCACGTAGGGTAGGGTCGGGACAAGGAAACCCTTCAAAATCGATGTCGTCTTTTGATGACGATGGCTACTTAGGCTACGACCCTCGCCTCGCTTCCCACCAGTTCCAGTCCTTCGACGCCCACTCGGTTAAGGACTCAGTAGCTGATTCCCTTCCGATGTTCTCCGATGGTACCGGAGATGATGTCTTCTCATCTCAATCGATACCTGAAACACCTCCGATCTACAGTAGCGGTGGTGGAAACTCTGCTTTCTCATCGGAGCAGAACGGAAAAGGATTGAACGGAGAGTTCGGAGGATCGGATGGGCCAATCTTGCCACCGCCTGCTGAGATGGGGCCAGAAGAAGGCTCTGCTTTGAGAGAGTGGCGCAGGTAAGTTTACCACTAGTTGAACTTCATTTCCATTCATTTGATTGTTCAAACTTTTAAAACTATCCAGCTAAATTGTGTATGATTAATAAATATGGAAGGCTCTTTTTTTATTAATTATATAATTGATTATTTTTATGAAGATGATAAAGTTAGCTTTAACGTTGAGTTGTTGATGAGATTGGATTTATGGATTGGCAGGCAGAACGTGATTCGACTGGAGGAGAAGGAAAAGAAAGAGAAAGAGACGTTGGAGCAAATAATAAAGGAAGCAGAGGAGTACAAAGTTGAATTCTACAGGAAGATAAGTATAGCTGTTGAAAATAAAAAAGCCTCCAACAGAGACAAGGAGAAGGTGATACATCAATCAAAATTCTTAACTCCATTGAATGTACTGTATGTTCTGCCCATCAATTTCACATTATGAAATTTTGGTGTTGTAATTATGGTATGTCAAACTGCAAAATTTTGTGATTGAAGGGTTAGGAACTTGGATTTACTAATAGTGTCATGTAAGTGTAATCAGTCCTTGCTTCTTTTTCGAGGTTTAGCGTTTTCTTAGTTGAGTGAAAAAATAAAAAGCAAAGATGAAGTGGAAATGTAGGAGAAGTCCACTAGAGTGAGCCCATTCCTCATTAAGTGTGTAAGTGAGAAAAAGGAAAACAAAGAAACATAATTATTTGTCATGCTAACGTATAAAAAAATTAATTTGAATGTTAAGAGAGTAAATCAGGGAATTTTAAATTAGTTCAAATTATGAATTTTTATTAAGTCTTTTTCCTCACTTTTAAATTTTATGGAGTAATGAATTGAATGGAAATAAAATTATTAATTTTTGGTTATTTTTATCTTTTATCAAGCATACTATATTTTTAAAATTTTTCTACTCCAATTTTTTATTTTTGGGATTTTATTTCTCCTCTCTCAAGGCTTAGTGTTTTCATAGGTATGTTCAATTATGTGGAGAAAGACTAATGGGGATTATTTAATTATTTTGTTTGTTTTTGGTTCATGAACTTCAATTCTTAAGAAAATAAAGGTAATAACTAAAATATATGGTGTTGGTCTGCGTTGAATGTAACTGGTAACTGAGCTGGTTCTGAAGTTAATGGGAGTGTGTATATGTATGTCAGTGTTGTCCAAAAGTTGACCTGTTGGAACTGATTTGAAGCTTTTTGTGTAATTGAATCCTCTTGGTGGTTGACTCGTCATAGTATGTTGCTCTTTCTGATGTAAGTATCCAATGAGATGACTCAAATTTATGTTTCATATTTTGGATCACATTTGGTAGCAATGCTTGGAAAACCGAGAGAAGTTCCACGCTGGAGCTGAGAAAAATTACTGGAAGGCAATTGCAGAGCTTATCCCGCATGAGGTGCCAACTATAGAGAAGCGGGGAAAGAAGGATAAAGAAAAGAAACCTTCCATCATTGTGATACAGGGACCTAAACCTGGAAAGCCAACTGATCTCTCAAGGATGCGACAGATACTTGTGAAGCTGAAGCACAGTCCCCCTCCCCACTTGAAGCCCCAAATGCCGCCACCCCCAAAGGTGGCAGCTGTAACTAATACAGAGACGGTTTTCGCTGCTTGAGAGCTATGCTTGGTTGAGTTTCAGAATGAAGCTGTCGAGGGCTGACAAGTAATCGGTGTGATTATGGTATTAATTAGTTTGTATAATCCTTCCTTTGCATTCTGTTTGAAGGTTGTACTTACGAGCATCATCTCAAATTAGGCATCTAGCAGTTGTGTTTGTGAACCAAACCTTTTGTTCTTTGGCCCATCTGTGTGAATATATTCTGTATAGTAGCTATTGCTTTGCCTTGGACCATTCTCTCAAAGCCAATGTTTGGTCTATCCATATCTTCCTCTTGAGGTTCGACTTTCAGCTATTCTTCCTTCAAGGAAATATAGCTCGTCTTCGCCCAAGCCCGACTAGTTTTTTTATTTAAGTCTTCATACCTATTATCTCTCAAATTATTTTTTCTTCTAGTTAGTACTTAAAAGAAATTTTCGCGATGGTTTGATATTAAAGCTTCTTTTCGTTGCTCGGTTTTCACCAATGATTTCAACCTATCAGAATCCCTGTTTGTCTTTAAAAAATTACTTTAATTATTATATTTAAAGATTAAATTTAAAAAAAAACACTCACACTTCTTCTTCAATCCAAAATTCGGCCGACACCTGTCATCTCCGACCACTATCTGCCACCGTCGGTTGCTAGCTGCCAGCTGAAAACACCTTCAAGATTTCATTAACCGATTCCTCTAAAGCGTCCCTTTCTTTATTTACTAATGAATTTTTCTTGAAAACCAATGGTTAAGTCTAATTAAAAAAAAAAAAAAACGTTTGAAGAAAAACCCTTCAAAAATCCGTAATCCACCGCTCATTGCTTCTTGACTTTTAATTATGTTTTTCTATTAAAACAATTTCTTCAAAGCACCATGTCGAACAAATCTTTAAAAATAAATTACAATTGAATTAATTACAATCAAGTCAAATTTTATGAATCTTGTTTGAAATAAACTTATCTAACTAGAATGAGTTTAACGTACAAAAATTTCTCTACTTTGATTTGATGTTGTTTCGATGGAGATTGGACTAGAATTGAAAGAGTTTGGGTTTCCTTAACTTTGGTGAAGAACGACGACTAAACAGTGAGAAGAAGACGTGAAATTGGTTGTTCATATGGCTTAGGGCAATTAGTTAACAAGCCATATTAGCTTCATAAAAACTCCAACAGCACGTTTGGTTGGCATGAATGGTTTCCATTCGTGTCTTATTCAGCGCAGTAGTTTTATTCCATCGTTTGCTTTGACTGAATAAGTGAAACAATGAGGAAGTATTATGGCCTATTTTCGGCCTCTCACGGAATAGCCATTCAAGGCTATCATCAAAGAATAGCCATTCCGGCCTCTCACAGAATAGCCATCAAATTTTTTTCCCAAAAATATCCAAAACCAAAACATCATATTAACCACAATTTCAATTGATGAGTTATAGCCATGGTAGAAAAATCAAGAAGAAACATAAATTGAAACCTAATCGTTAAACCCTAAAACGGTTCGGCCAACTTTAGGGGAGAGATTAAGGGTCTGGGAGATTAACAGAGGGGTTGGTCTGATGTGAGAAAAGTGAAGTTGGAATCTAGAGGTTATAGCGAGAGGATCTAAAGAAGGGTACTTAAGAAGTCCAGCCAAAAGAGATAAAGCAATCGAATTTGGGGAACTGGGTGGGCATAAATTGAGGTTCAAAGAAAGCAAAGCATGGGGTTGAAAGGGATAAGCCGAAGAGACACAATAGTGAAGCAGCCGAAGAAGTTGCAGAGACGTTAATGGCGACATTTTTTTCGAAGAAAAGGAAAATGGGTTGTAGAGAAGAGAGTGGAAGGAAGGGTTTTTAGTTTTGATGGGCTTTTAGAACAAACTAATAAAAAAAATGAAAAGAGGATGTGGGAATAAAGCTTTGGATTAATATTGTTAGTTTCTGGGTATTTCATCGGAGGTGGTAAGAGTTGTGGTTGACGACCATAAATTGAAAAAAGGAACAGTAACTTTTGGGTTTGAGAGAGAGGGGGTTTCAAAGGGAAAGAGACATGAGGGAGAGGAGAGTAAAAATAAATTGGGCGTTTATGGATATACGCATAAAATAATATTTTATTTGATAGATTAAAATAATAATAAATTTAATTTTTAAATAAATTAATATTTGTAACAAGGGTAAAATAGTCTTTTTCAAATCTATTCAATATCATGATTCTAACCAACCAAAAAATGGAATACTATAGAAGTGTATCCCATTCAATCAACTAAACAACATAATACCTATTACGTTTGTTGGAATATTTTCAAATATTTATAGTATTTTAATAATTACAAATGAAAGGGTGTAAATAATCAAAAGTTAAATATTTTGGTTATTGGTTAAGAGTTATATCACTTTATTTTTGACAAATAATTATAACTATTCAAACAATATTACTTGAATAGTTATAATATTAGATGAACAATTATGTGTCTTTTTAAAAATGTTATTATTCATAAAAGACACCTATTGAAAGATGTCTCTGTGAAGAGACATGAAAATTCTTATAAATAGAAATGAGATTTCATTTGGAAATCATACCAACAAGTTCTAAAAATTCTTTCTATCTTTCGTCTATCTTCTAATATTATTATATTGTTCTTTACAGATTTATTGGATAAATTCTTTATAGAAATTGATTTTCTTATTATACATTCCTCGGTGCTTAATGGATTATTTTTGTCAGTGCAAAACACAAATAGTAATCAGGCTTCATTGTATCCTCAAGATTCATTTGCTTGAAATTTATTTGCACACTGAATATAGGTGGGGGCGAATAAAACCTTAAAGAAAGTAGCTCGATACACACTTTAGAGCCTTGTCCTATTTCTTCATTTTCTGTTCGAGTTGTTGTTCGTGTTTCATTCGTGTGTTCGAGATTTTCCTCACTGAAGATTTGTACTAACAATTTTAAGTTTTATTATCATGATGACTACTACAATGCATGAAAGTGGAACACTAAGAGAGTTGGCTTCCAACTTTATCAAACTTGATCTGTTTGATGGTGGTAATTTCTAACAATGGCAGAAAAAAGATGCATTTCTTATTATCAACTTTGAAGATTGTCTATGTTTTGGATACTTCAAGATCGGAAAATAATGAAAACGTATCTGTTGCTGCACCCGAGAAATGCAAAAATAGGACAATATTGATTACTTGTGCATAGGTTACACATTGAACAGTTTATCCGATGGTTTGTTCGATATCTACCAAAATAAGGTCACCGCAAAGGAATTATGAGACAAATTGGAGACAAGATACATGGCTGAAAATTCTACAAATAAGAAATTTCTTGTTAGCCATTTCAATAATTATAAAATGATTGGTGGTCGTTCTGTTATGGAATAATTTCATGATATTGAAAAATATTGGATCAATTTAAGCAATATGATATGAAAATAAAAAATGATTGTTGTATCCTCCATTATAAACAAACTTCCTCTATCTTGGAAAGACATTAAAAGAAGTCTAAAACATAAGAAAAATGAAATATCTTTTGAGGTTTTGGTAAATCATCTTCGTATTGAAGAACAATATCGAAAGCAAGATCAGAACCTAGATTCTAAAAATGTCAAAGTGTATATTTATTGCATTCAAAAGATGAAGCGCTTGATAAATTTAAAGTTTATAAATCTGAAGTTAAACTTTAGTGTGAATTATTTATCAAGTGCTTAAGATCGGATAGAGGTGGAGAATACTATAATTCAAGTTATTTTGAATCCACTGGAATTATCCATCAAGTTTCAGGCCCTTATACACAACAACAAAATGGTGTAGTTGAAAGGAAAAATAGCGTCTTGATTAAAATGGTAAATTCAATGTTATAATATTCAGGTCTAGACAAGGTTTTTGGGGAGAAGTTATTCTAATGACTTGTCATATATTGAATAGAGTTCCTAATAAGAAAACTAAAATAATCCTCTATGAACAATAGGAAAAAAAAAGAAGAAATCAAACCTTAATTATTTGAAGGTTAGAGACTGTAGAGCTATTGTCAAAGTTTCAACACTTAAATGTAAAAAGTTTCAACACTTAAATGAAAGAGGAATTGAATGCATATTTATAGGATATACACATGATAGTAAGGCATATAGATTCATAGTAATTGAACCAAATGATTCAATTTCAATTAATACTATTTTTGAATCAAGAGATGTTATTTTGATGAAAATAGATTTAATTCTATTTTAAGACAATTACGACCACAAAAATTAATTCATTCTTCAAATAAGAATGAGATTCCATTGGAACAATTTGATAATAATGATAAATCTTGTCAAGAATTAAGAAGTAAAAAGATTAAAAATGTTAAAGATTTTGGACCATATTTCATTATGTTCCTTTTAGAAGGAAAAAGTGAAAATATAGGCAATAAGATATCTTATTGTTATAATACAGAATCTGATCCTATTACATTTGAAAAGGCAATGATATCTTAAGACTCTGTTTTTTTGGAAAGAAGCAATAAATAATGAGATTGATTCAATAATGGGAAATCAAACTTGGATCTTATCTTTCACCGGATTCTAAACCAATAGGTTGTAAATGGATCTTTAAAAAGAAAATGAAGGTCGATGGAACTATTGATAAATTGAAAGCAAGGTTGGTAGCCAAATGATTTACACAAAAATAAGGTATTGATTACTTTGATACCTATGATCTAGTAGCAAGAATTGTTAGGATTATACTCTTAATATCACTTACCTCAATGTATAATTTGGTTGTTCACCAAATGGATGTTAAATTTTCATTTTTAAATGGTGAATTGGAAGAGGAAGTGTACATGGAACAACTGGAAGGATTTGTTGTTTCATGATAAGAGCATAAGGTATGTAATCTTGTTACATCTCTATATGGACTTAAACAAGCACCAAAGCAATGACACCAAAAGTTTGACAAGGTTTTTAGCTAATAATTATAAAATAAATGAATTTGATAAGTGTATATATAACAAATTTGAAAATGGAAAAGGTGTCATAATTTACTTATATGTAGATGACATGCTCATATTTGGCATGGATTTAGAACAAATATAAAACAAAAAGAAATTATTGTCAAACAACTTTTGCTATGAAGGATATGGGTGTAGAAGATGTTATTCTTGGGATTAAAATAACTCTAGAGGAAAGCACTATAACTTTATCACAATCACATTACATTGAAAATGTGTTTAAAAATTTTGATCTTTTCAATTCTATACCAACCTATACCCATGGGTCTTCAAATAAAATTAGTATCTAATGTTGGTAGAAAAATTGATCAATTGAAATATGTAAGTCTAATTGGTTGCCTTATGTACATAATGACTCATACAAGACAAGATATTGCATATGCTATTGGGAAATTGAGTGTAACACCCTTAACCCGTACCCGTCTCCGAAGGGTTAAAGAGTATTATCATATACAAAAGAGTCATATCAAGATAATTAGGTATAGCGATTTATTCTTAAGTTCAATTCAATCAGACATTGAAAACATTAAGCAAATCTCAACCACGCATTCACATTAACCATTTGGAACACATATAGTAACTTATCAAGCCATTTTCGCATGGCTACCCATATATACATCATCAAAAAGATAGTTATTTAACAACAAAAAGTCAAGCCTATACATGCCATTATCGAAATTTAACTACTAGAGTACCAAGAAGCTTAGATAGTGTGGTCGACTTCGACTTTGAGATCCCCGAGACCGTAGCTGACGAACAAAATCTACAAAACAGAGAATTAAGGTAACGAAGTAAGCATTACTATGCTTAGTAAGTTTTAAGCAATGCAAACAATTAATTTACTTATAGATCGATTATTTAAATTGTCAAGAAATCATTCCTAGATAATTTCCATTTTAGCCAAGTATCCATGAACATAATGCATATGTAGCAAATTCACCTCACTTGAATCTAAACTAAATTAAAACCAAATATTGAAATAAAAAATAAGATCATAAGAACTCGAAAAGCATCTCATTAACAAGTTTTAACCATGTTTGCAACAAAATCACAAATTCATTACAAGCTGTCTTCCTAAGCAACAATCACTAAATTATTTATAACTAGAGCTAAGAAACTCCAAATCAAGTGCCGTTAATTTTTCCTGAAAATAGACTCATATATCTTCCATCCATCAAATTTTCAGAATTTTTGGTTTGACCAATCAATACCAGATTTTTCTTGAAGTTTTCCCCTGTTTCACTGTTTGACTATTCTGACCACTCTTCACTACGAATCAAATTTCTCATTATACAGAATTCAAAATATGTTATTATTTATTTAATTTGAAACTAGACTCATTAAGGAGTCTGATAATATAAATTTTATCTTATAACCATTTTTGTACTATTTATAATGATTTTCTGAAAACAGAACAGGGGACCTCGAAGTCATTTTGACTCTGTTCCATGCCACTTCAAATATCTCATTATTGGCAATTCTTTTGCTTACACGGTTTCTTTTATAAGAAACTAGATCATTAAGATTTCATGACATAATTTATTCAGCCTCTAACTCAACTCCCACAATTTATAGTGCTTTTCCAAAATCACGTTACTGCTGCTGTCCCAAGTAGATTTATTACACATTCTTTGCATTCATATTATTTAACATGTATATCACCAAATCAATCTCATGTAACCTTTCACCATAACCGAATACACACATACACATATGAGATTTTCACATATACTTCTCATTTCGTATTCATGATTCAATTCCGATCAATCTAACATATAAAAGTATATAATACATACCTGACCAACTTAATGCATTGAACATATTCAATGGTGGTTTCCTCCGAACATTCAAAATCACAATCTTACTCAAATCACCGGCATTAAGCCTGCTAGGTTTTTAAAACCTGAGTCCAATTTCTAGCACAAAGCCTGTGGGACTTTAAGCCCGGATATATTTCCAGCACATAGCCTGCGGACCTCAAGTTCGGATATGTTTCCAGCACGTAGCCTGCGGACCTCAAGTCCAGATATGTTTCCAAGTATCATGCATACTTAGTCATATTTGAACACATTTCATTTGACTTATCACTTTAGAAGTCATTTAATACATTCGGATATAAACTCAACATGTACATCATCATATACAATTCGGCTCAAGAGTCATACCTAATATTGCATATTCATTTCACCATTCAATCTTAAACCCAAAGTGACCATTAGACTATCAATCATAAACACGAATTATTTATTTCACATCCTAATTCACGTACAAACCAAAAGGTCGCAATTCACCTAATATACTTATATAGAGGCATCATCAATTATATTACAAAGGAGACTACTCAAAACTTACTTCGGATATTTTTTTGAACAGTTGCGGATAGGTTATACGATTGCTTTCCCCTTTTCCTTATCTGATCTAGCTCCTCCCTGCTCTTGAGCTTAATTTAAACAAAATGAATTTATTTAATTACTTATTCAACTATACTTCTTAGTAGTCGCATATAACAATCATACATAACTCCAATACATGTTTATATTTAATAAAATAGGCCATGACTCAATTTCATACTTATTTATTCCCTATCTAATTCGCATGCACAACAAAGATTTACATAACTTATTATGTTACCTTATACATGAATTTAACTATATATATATATATATTCAATTGTCTCTATGACGCAAGGTGTATACATAAGGCATAAATATACATATATATATATATATATATATATATATATAGTGCATGCCTTGACATCATATAAACCCCATTCAGCCCTAACTAAACAAACTTTGCCTCCATTTAAAAATTCCATTTCATGACCAATGTAGCAATTTCGTATGAGTATCACCTATGCCAAACAATGACAATTCATACTTTTAACAAGATTAACTTCTTTCATCAACAAATTCTTCTTCAAAACTTAAACGCTATAATCAACTTATTTCTTTGTTAACCATAACCGAATGTGCAAATTCATCCATCAAATTTCAAAGCTTTAGCATGGGCTAAGTAAGAATCAAGATGATCAACCTAAAACAAGTTAAAATTTCAAAAATCTAACACAATTCACTAACCTTCTTTATGCTTCAAAATGACCGAAAGTTTTCCCCAAATTCTTTCTTTCTAATCGGCCAAGAAAAACAAACATAAAGCTTTGTTTTCATCACACATTTTTCTTTTTTTTTTATTCATTAAATATAAAATATAATGCCATTTTAAGTGATAAATAATATATTTTTATATAAAGCATCATCATGGCCGGCCAATAACAACAAAAAGGGATATTTGACATGCAAGTTCAACCTTTTTATAATATGCATTAATAGACCACTTCAATTTTACCTATCACATTTCACAATTACCTCACATGAGTCCTATTTAATAAATTTCACATATAAATGACAAAATTAAAGCATGAAATTTTCACACATGTATGTACACATATAATAAGCATAGAATATAACGGTTAATTATTTTTATGACTCGGTTTTGTGGTCCCGAAACCACTTTTCGACTAGGGTCAAATTAGGGTTGTCACATTGAGTAGGTACACAAGTAATCCAAGCAGTTTGTATTGGTAAGCTTTGAATAGAGTACTTAGGTACTTAAAGAAAACTATTAATTATGAGTTGTGCTATAATGTATATCCTTGAGCTTTAGAAGGATATTCAGATACTAGTTGGATTACTAGTTTGAAAGATCATGCTTCTACTAGTAAATGGATCTTCATTCTTGGGGTTCCAAGCAACAAACATATATTATTGATTCCACCATGGAAGTCAAAATTATTACATTAGTCAATGCATTTAAAGAAGCAGAATGGTTAAAATATTTGCTTTATGATGTACCTGTATGGCCTAAACCAATTTCACCTATTTCAATCTGTTTTGATAGTGAGGCTACTCCAAAAAAGGCATACAACCAAGTATATAATAGAAAGTCTAGACACACTGGATTAAGACATAGTTATGTCTGACAATTAATCTCTGATAGAGTGATCACTATTAATTATGTAAGGTCAAGTGAAATTTGGAGGATCCGTTGAGAAAAAATCTTGCTAAAGTGTACTCAACAAGACCTCAAAAGGGATGAGACTCAAGCCATTAATTAAAGTCACCCATGATGGAAACTCGACTCAACGCTTGGTATAACGTCAGGTCTTAAGTTCATTGAGACAAAGTACATCATTAGTATGTGACTACTAGCACTATAAATAAATCCATACTAAGATTAAAGTGTTAGCTACCCGTAATGATAAAGGAATGATGAGTAGTGTACTCTTAATGGACACATAACATAAATATGTTTACGGGAACACTCTTGATGGGATTTACCTATGTTGGTGGAAGTGTGATCGCTTTTAAGAGCTTAAGGGCTTGGCTCTGACAACACTCATAAAAAGAGGGCACAAACACATGGCCATAATAGTGTCCCTAAATACTATGCATGGACTAATGTTGAAACCATTGTGTGAGATGTGTTCGGTTAATCAAATGGTTCAAAGCTTAGTCTACCATGCAGTTTTGATTAACGTTAACATGTTTTCACTAAGTGAATGTTCAATCGTAAGGCACCTTCATTTATGCAAATTGATTTCCAAGAATATCAAAATCTAAAATATTTTGAAAATGGGGGGATATTGTTGGAACATTTTCAAATATTGATTGTGTTCCAATAACTATAATGAAAGGGTGTAATTAATCAAAAGTTAAATCTTTTGGTTATTGCTCAAAAGTTATATCACTTTATTTTTGACAAAGAATTATAACTATTCAAACAATATTACTTGAATAGTTATAATATTAGATAAATAATTATGTGTCTTTTAAAGATATTATAAGTCATAAAAGATTCCTATTAAAAGATGTATTTATGAAGAAATATGAAATTTCTATAAATAAAAATCATACCAACAAATTCTAAAAATTCTTTTTATATTTCTTCTATCTTCTAATATTATTAAATAGGAATGAGATTCGCAGCCAATTGGAGAACCGATAAACATGCCAATGCTTCAATATGGAAGAAATTTAAAAGAAGACTAGTAAATTGAAAGTTTAAAAGTTAATATGAATAAAAAAAACACATGTCAAAATATTATAGGCAGGGAAAAAGGGGTAGAAGAGTTTTGTCCAGTCACTTGAACTTTAGGCTATTTATAAAAAGTTGAATTAAGTTCGTGTAATTATTAAAAACTAAGAATCAATATCTATTTCCCTTACACAGAGAAGCAAAAATACACGAATAAGCCTGACTTTTCACTTCAACTCGAGCCAAAAAGAAATTTAACGAGCGATTGAAACTACAAAGTGAGCTACTTGAATGAAATATAGAGGTCGCTATCGACCTCCAAACTATTGGGAACCTTCTTCACAAATGCCTAAATTTAAAGAAAAGAGAAACTGACTTGTCTTTATAAACGATAATCACTTCCAAGCTATTGCTTTCAACAATATCATTGCCATCTTACCCATTCCTCTCAAATATTCTCTCTCTCTCTCTCTCTCTTTCCCTTCTACCTTCATAAGTTTTAGTTACATTAATTAACATCTCTTTCGTTCCATGGTGATGGGGGCTCACCGTTCTTTCGAACCAATTTGGAAATGTAGGGGCGAGGGAAGATCAAATCAGACTGTGGTTGCAGATTTAAACGGGACCCTTCTTGTATCACGTAATCCTTTCCCGTATTTCATGCTTATTGCTCTTGAAGCCGGGAGCCTTATACGAGCATTTGTACTCTTAGCATCCCTTCCATTTGTGTATTTGACCTACTTGTTCATCTCTGAATCTGCAGCCAATAATGCCTTCATTTTCATCTCCTTTGTTGGGTTAAAAATAAGAAATATTGAGCTTGTTTCCAGGTCTGTCTTGCCAAAGCTTTATGCCAAGGACATTCATCCAGAGACCTGGAGAGTTTTCAGCTCCTTTGGCAATAGATATATTGTTACTGCAACTCCTAGAATTATGGTGGAACCATTTGTCAAGTCAATTTTAGGCGCTGACAAGGTGATTGGAACAGAGCTGCAAGTGACAAAATCAGGCAGGGCAACTGGATTTACCTTGAACCCTGGAATTCTGGTAGGGGAACACAAAAGGGCTGCCATCTTGAAGGAATTTGGCACACGTTTTCCAGATTTAGGACTGGGAGACAGAGAAACTGACCATGATTTCATGTCATTATGCAAGGTTAACCAAGCACTCGTTCCTTCTCTTTTCGTTTTATGATGTTTCCTTCCTTACTGTTATGGTCCAACTTTACAAGTTGTTTCTTCACTATGTAGGTATAGGTTCCGAACGCAAATCTCTTGCCCCTATGAAACCTAGTCTGTTTTTAATGTATATATATACACATATGAATTCAATATTTTCTCGCCATTAAAATGTAATTTAATTTTTATTAACGACAAAAAAATTGAATTCGAAAATGTATTATTATTTTTAAAAATGAGTTGAGATTTGTTTTAAGTTTTGAAATATTTACAATTCAATCAAGTCAAATTTAAATTAGGCCTATGTATGATGTCAATACTATACATAAGTTTAGCCGCTCAAAATATAAATTTCAATTTTGTTTAAACTCATTCATATTTTTAGATTATTAACGCAAGTTCATTTAAGTTGGTCTATAAATTTTTTATTTTTAAAATAAATAATTTTACTAAGATTAATTAATTATATATTGTACTACCATTAAATATATTTTTCTTTGAGTAATTTTATTTTTATATAATGCCTAGAATTGCTTATAATCTCTCCTCAATCCTTAAATAAGAAGATAAATGTGCTTTAGCAAGTTCAAACTCATGTTCTCTTGTATTGACAACAATACCAATACCAATAAAGTTAAGACTTAATCGATACTTTTAGTAAATTTCTAAATATAAATAACATAATATATGTTTTATATGATATAAGTAATATAATATATAACTTAAATGAAAAATAATATATTAAAAATTTGAAGTCAGGCTGAGTCGTATCAGGCTTGGTTCATATTTTAAACAAGTCTAAGGGCTTGGGTGTTTACTTTTAGTAGGTGCGCTTAGCTTTCTTTTTGTCTCACTCTACAATATCGTTATAGTATCTAATCTTATCACCACCGTTGTTTTTACACTAACCGCAGGTAAACGCACCGCCCATCAAAAGGAACTCGAATTCTAATTGTTTAAACTCTTTTTTTGGTCATTATATTTTTATTCAAACCTTCTCAAATTTTAGAAGTGCTTTTGAGTTTAGACGACTGGCCCAATCCTTGAACAAGTCTATTTAAATCTAATTTTTTAGTTATATAATACTTATTATATTTACTATGTAATTTATACATAAAATAAATAAAAATTTAATTGATAAAAATAATTATTTGATTTAATATTTTAGATTTGATTAAAAATTAATTTGTCAAAACTCGACATACTAATGTGATATGAGGCCATCTTCATCTATTTTTTATTTTTATAAATTTAAAATATTATGATGTATTAATTTAAATTTTCCTAATTTGTTATTACAATTTTATGTTTTTTTAATTTAAATTCCTTTAGAATTAATGTATAATCTGAAAAATGAGGTAGGAAAAAACATTTTTTATAAAAGAAAATGCTCTTAAAAAACGTGGGGCATAGAGAGGCATTCGTTGGGGGCAGGGGATTTCTGTTACGAATACCTCAACCATAAAACTAATTTTGGTTTGGCGATAGGGTAGGTGAAAGCATTTGGGTATCCATAATGTTTTTTGTTTGATTTTGTTACACTCAACCACAATATTTTCATGCCCTATATACGTATTACACTTACTCTAAACATTTCTAACATTTGTTCTAGCAGCACCGTCCTCGTGATATTAGGTACCGTACGTTGCCCAATGGGCCCTACGCTTCCAATTTAAATGCCTTGATTAGTAAAAGAATAATAATAAAAAAAAAAGTTGGCCATGAAAATAACAAAAAAATTTTACCAGCTTGAATTTTGCCTGCATGGAAATTCGTACATGCATCCACCAATATCTGACACTGTAGATAAAAGCCAGATGAAGAGTTGCTTGCAATTTTTACATTGATTTCATTGTTTGTATGTTCAGCAAGGATACATGGTGCCAATAACCAAATGCAATACATTACCAAGAAACAAGCTTCTAAGCCTCATCTTATTTCTCGAAGAACACCTAGTCCAAATACGTACTCTCTTGGCTACCCTCTCCACTTTGTTTTGGCTTCCTATTGGCTTCATCTTTTCTCTACTAAGGCTCTACCCCAATATTCCACTCATTAAGCGGATTGCTCTATACATTTGCAAGCTCCTACGAATCAAACTGGTTGTCAAGGGTAACCTTCCTCTCGCACCTAAGAAAGGCCAAATTACCGGACTCCTATTTTTTGTTTCCTACTGTTGTGATCCATTTTTGTTTGGATTAAGTTTGATTTTTGAGTCAATTTCACATTCCATTCTTTAAATTAACAAATTCAAATTTAAATATATTTTAAATTTTATAGTTTAATTTTACTTTTAATTTAAAATTATCGAAAACTTGAATTAATGTTACACATTAAACAGCCCATTATAGATTAGATATTTTGTATGTATATTTTTAAAGATAATTATAAAGTTATTATGTGTCTATTTAAAAAATTAAAAATAATTAAAATATTAATAAAATCTCAACTCACTTGTTTCAGTATTTATGTATCAAATAATTACTTATATTTTAATTATTGCTAAATTTACTATCATGATTTTTAAGAAACTATTATGATTATGAAAATAAAGAAAAATGAAGATAGAGAGAGCGAGAGAATTGTTGATGGGTGGGAGGTATTTAAAGGGCATGGTGTCTTGTCATTTTGGCTAAGGGCCCCTTTGGTTTACTGGTTGAACCCAATGAGGCACTTTGCAGCCTCATTTTGTTATCAAACACACGGAAGCAATTGTTTGGATTGCAAATCTCAGTGGAATGAAAATTTTCAAAATTCATGGGTGGTACTTTTTTTGACAAAAATATCCATACTTTCGTTTATCCTTCAGAATAGATATTTTAAATTTTATCCAAATATGGTGTGATTATTTGTAAAACTAATACTTCAAATGGTTGTAATGAAACTAATTACCTTAAAAACAATTATCATTTAATATAACAAATACTTTAAAAATAATTATGTAATTAATTAAAAATATATAAAAGTTATATAATACATATTAATATTTTATTAAAAAATTACATATTTTCAATAATTCATTAAAAATAAAATTAATTTAAATTTTTATTAAACATAATTGTAAATCTATTGTCCTTAATTGATATTTTTATTTTCAACTCACCATTATAATTGCGTTTGAATTTAAACACGCATTTCACTGTTGATTTTAATTTTATTATTATAATATTTAATCTCACTACTATCGTAATTTTTAATGTCATGAGAGGCAAACACATCACTAATCCAAAAAAGAAAGCTTAATAAGAAAAAAAAAAAGGTCAAAACAGTCTATATTTTGGAGGAGCACACACTGCAAAGAAGCAATGAAGTAAACGGAAAAAACTGTACAAAATTAAATTCCTATGCAAATACCACACGGCAAAGTAATAAAAAAAAAAAAGAAAGGGCAAAATTGGAAATTGCTTTAAAAAGAGCCAAGAGGGGGGGCTCTCACTGTTTCAAAGAGGAGGGGAAAGGAGGGGACCGAAAAAAAAACGAAGGAGAAAGCTTGAGAGGAAAGGAGAGCCCCAAGAAAAGAAACAAAGACATGACCAAAGGGGAGCAAGCAACAAGGAAGCTTCGATCGGTATATCGTTAAAATCCTTTATTTTCATATTGATGAGTATTTGTTGATGTCAAATGCTCGTAGTTATAAGCTTTCATGTATTTTCCTTCATTCTTGTGGTCTAAGTTTGTATAGATTATTTATCTCGAAATGAAATTATATTGTTTTGATACGAAAATTTGATAGTATGTGGGATTATTTTATTCAAATCACTAAAAAAAATTATTTACGTAAATAATCTTAATTAAAAAAAAATCATCTAAATTACTTGAAATGAACAGTAAAATTGAGCAGGGACTAAATGGATGGTATCACTTTTTTTTTCAAACACAATCATTACTTGATGATTGTGTCAGGTGTTAAAAAATAATTTTTTAATATTGCAGACTAAATGGTTAGCACCATTGTAATTTTTTTCACCCTGTATCATATTAGTATAATACTAGTATTTGAAAATTTTGGGATACTAGTGTCACGGGTTGCGCATGGGAGCCCGCAACCATGACACATCTGTGTGAACTATCAAGAAGGAAGGAGGTTATTTGGCCCAATCAGACCGGGCCATTGCTTGAAGAGATTGAAGGCCCATCTACAAGTTAGACAAATATGGAAACATGATCTTACAAGATATTATTTTATAAGATTACATATCTTAGATAAGATATGTAATCTTAGAAGATATGATTTTATATTTGGTGGTAGGTGCCTTTTAATCTTAGCCATTGATGTACTTAATTTTGTACCGTTGGATTTGGAGAGGCTCAACTATAAATAAGAGACCTCTTCCCTCATTGTAAATCACTTGAGTTTTGAGCAATAAGAATTCTTGAGAGCATTCACTCAAATCTCTCTCTGTGTTCTTATTTTCTTTGGCTTGTTCTTGTTTCGTTCTTCTTTCATCTTGTTTGGCTTTAAGGTGCTTTCGCTTAAGTTGTGTTTTGGGAAGAATTCATTGAATCCTTCTTTTGTAGAAGTTAATGACTTAGGCGTTTTTGGAGTAAGAAACTGCCTAAGGCCGCACGGATTGTGAGGCAAGAATCCTAAGTCCGTGACAGTTGGTACCAGAGTCGGTTCGAAAGCACTTTTGAGATATGTCGAAAGAAGTTGTTGATCAGAATGAGCCAATGGAGACCCGTGGGAGGGCTAGAAAGGCTAGTCGATCGAGGGATATGCTTTGTCGAGCTTGGAGATTCGAGTGGTCAATCTCGAGGAGTCCGTTGGTGACATGAAGGAGACACTCGAAGAGGTCCTAACCCGTATGGAGGAACTGAGGGAAGATAGCAAGGAGTTTGTGTTGGACTCCCTCAGATCCACTTCGGACAAACTGACAGGGAGGGATGAAGCTCTTGAGGCCCTATTGACTGCCATGAAAGAAGAGATTGCTGAGCTTAAGGGGGAGCTCAGAATCTGTAAGGCTGCCTTGGGAAGTGGGATGTTGGCCGGGACCAAGCAACGTCATGTGGATGTTCCAAAACCGAGAAGTTCAAGGGAGTTAGGTCCGAGAGAAGTGGATAACTTCTTGTGGGAATTGGAGCAATATTTTCGAGCAATTGGCATTGAGGATGGTGCCACCAAGGTAAACACCGCTTCCATTTACTTTTCGATGTTGCTCTCTTGTGGTGGAGACGAGGTCCACGGATGAGAAGCGTGGAGGAACGACCATTGGAACTTGGGAGGAGTTCCAAAGAGAGTTGAAGAAGCGCTTTATCCACAACATGCGAAAGGAGGCTCGTGCTAAGTTGCGTCGGCTACGCAACAAGGCAATCGCTCGAGATTATGTTCGGAATTCACGAGTTGATGCTTGGATCTCGACTTGAATGAGAAAGAAGCATTCTATTGGTTCGAGGATGGTTTAAAAATGTGGGCAAAGCAAGAGTTGCGTCGCCTAGATATCACCGAATTGACCGAAGCTATGGCAAAGGCGTAAAATTTCTATGATGTTAGGGGAAGAAAGTTTGATAATAACGATTCTTCCAAACCCAAGTCGGGACCAAAAGACAATGGTGGGGGAAACAAGGATCAAAGGGAAAAGAGCGACGAAGGCCCAAAGTCTAGTCAAGGTAAGCCTTGGGATAGAAAAGGACCAATGAAGTGCTTTCTCTGCCAAGGCCCACATAGAATAAGTGTATGTCCAAAGAGAGCCGCTTTTCATGCTATGGAGGCACGCAAGGAGGCCGAAGATGACACCAAAAGCCTCAATTCGATATTAGGAGGTGTCGAAGAGAAGTCAAGCAATGGGCTGATGTTTGTGGACATCATCGTGGTGGCAAAAGATTGAATGCACTTGTTGATCTTGGTGCATCCGATTTATTCATGTCTAAAGAAATGGCAAAGGAACTGGGCCTTAGAATCGAGGAAGATTCGGACGAATCAAAGCGGTGAATTCGAAAGCATTCCCATAACGGGGTGGCAAAGGGTGGAACTCAAACTTGGCGAGTGGACGGCAAAGCGACCATTAAGGTAATCCCACTTGATGATTACGATTTTGTAGTTGGATTAAGTTTACTTGATAGGCTTAATGCGGATATTCACCCTTCCGAGAACTACATGACAATCTCGATGCAAATCAACGATATATGGTGAGAATGAAAAGGAAGGGAAGCATGGAGGAAAAACCTTATCGGCAATCCAATTTGCCAAAGGAGTCCGTCGAAATGAAGTCTCCTACCTAGCTACCTTGAGAGACAATATGGATGATAAATTTGAGGGAAATTCAAAGGAAGTGGAACGGTTGCTAAAGTCATTTCAAGATGTAATGCCCATGGAGTTGCCCAAAGATTGCCACCAAAGAGGAGGTGGACCACAAGATTGAGTGTTGCCCAATCTTGAACCGCCATCAAGGGCACCATATCGAATGGCTCCACCGGAACTAGAGGAATTATGGAAGCGATTGATAGAGCTTTTAGATGCGGGTTCATTAGACCATCTAAAGCCCCATTTGGTGCACCTGTTATTTCAAAAGAAGCATGATGGATCTTTGAGAATGTGCATCGACTACGTGGCCCTAAACAAAATCACTATAAAAAACAGTATCCCATTCCTCTTATTGCAGATTTGTTCGATCAACTTGGTAGCGAGATGGTTTACTAAGTTGGATTTGCGATCGGGTACCACCAAGTGAGAATAGCCAAGGGATGAGCCCAAGACACTGTGTAACTAGATATGGGTCCTTTGAGTTCTTGGTGATGCCGTTTGGGTTGACAAATGCTCCGGCCACATTCTGTACCCTAATGAATAAGGTATTACAACCTTTCTTGGATCGTTTTGTGGTTGTTTATCTTGACGATATTGTGGTGTATAGTAAGACGCTCGAAGAACATGTGGGACACTTGGGGAAAGTGTTCCAAACTCTACGAGAAAATGAGCTATATGTCAAAAAGGAGAAATGTTCCTTTGCCCAACGAGAGGTGCCATTTCTAGGCCATATTGTGGGAGGTGGCACGATTCGAATGGATGAAAGTAAAGTTCAAGCAATTGCCGATTGGGAGCCACCAACCAAGGTGACGGAGTTGCGGTCTTTCCTTGGATTAGCAAATTACTACCGTCGCTTCATTGAAGGCTATTCCAAGATCACTGCACCCTTGACGGACCTGTTGAAAAAGGGCAAAGTGTGGGATTGGGACCCTCAGTGTAAGAAAGCCTTCAACCAAGTGAAGCAAGCGATGACGAGTGAGCCTGTACTCGCATTGTCAAATTTTTCAAAGGCGTATGAGGTACGCACAGATGCTTCAGAGTATGCGATTGGAGGGGTGTTGATGCAAGATGGGCATCCGATTGCTTTCGAGAGTCGAAAGCTTAACGAGACGAAACGAAGATACGGTCCAAGAAAAAGAGATGACGGCGGTGGTGCATTGTTTACGCACATGGAGACACTATTTGCTGGGTTCCAGGTTTGTGGTATTCATCGATAATGTTGCAAATAGCTATTTCTTAACCCGAAAAAGTTGTCCCCAAGCGTGCTCGTTGGCGGGTTTTCCTAGCGAGTTTGATTTTACCATGGAATACAAGCCGGAGTGCCAACATTGTGGCCGATGCACTTAGCCAAAAATGGAATTTGCAACGATAAGCCAACCCGAGAGTCCCTTATTAGAGCGCATTCAAGAAGGATCGTCCCATGATCCCACGGCCAAAAATCGATGGAGCTTGCTAGAGATGGAAAGACAAGGCGATTTTGGCTCGAGGAGAATTACTATACACTCATGGGCGACGTCTATATGTGCCTCAACATGGGAATTTACTGAAAAGAAGTCATGAAGGAATGTCATGATTCAAAATGGGCTGGCCATTCCGAGTACACCGCACCTTGGCTCTATTGGAGGATCGATTTTATTGGCCTCACATGGGTGATGATGTGGAGACCTATGTGAAAACTTGTTTAATATGCCAACAAGATAAGGTTGAGTTGAAAGCCCCTGCTGGTTTGTTACAACCGTTGCCCATTCGGGCGCCCATGGGAGAGTTTGTCCATGGATTTTATCACGTGCTTGCCTAAATCTGATGGATTTGCGAGTATTTTTGTTGTGGTGGATAGGTTTTCGAAGTATGCAACTTTCATCCCCGCAACCAAGGAGTGTCCTGCTGAGGAGGCAGCTCGCTTATTCCTTAAACATATGGTGAAGTATTGGGAGTACCACAATCTATCATCGATGATCGAGATGGGCGATTCACGGGTCGATTTTGGACGAGTTGTTCAAGTTAATGGGCTCAGACCTAAACTTTTTCACTAGCATGCATCCATAAACTGATGGGCAAACCGAACGAGTGAATGCATTGTTAGAGACGTATCTTCGACACTATGTAAGTGCAACACAAAAGGATTGGCCAAAGTTGTTGGATGTGGCCCAGTTTTCATACAATTTACAACGAAGTGGGCAACGAACCGAGTCCGTTTGAGATAGTGACGGGCAATGTACCGCTTACACCCAATGCAATTGTAACTCGTTATGCAGACCGAATCCAAAGCAGACTTATCGATTTGCAAGGATTGGCAAGAGCAAAACGATCTAGCTAGAGCTTGTCTACATAAGGCAAGTAAGCGCAACAAGAAATGGGCGGACCAAAATCGAAGGGCGTGCAATTTCGGTTGGTGACCAGTTCTTGCCAAACTACACCGATTCGTGACATGATGGGTTACACAAAGGACTCGTTCGGCGGTATGAGGGCCATTTGAATTGTGAAGAAGGTAGGCAAGGTGGCCTACAAGCTTGAGTTGCTGAAAAGCTTAAAGTTCATCCAAGATTCCATGTGAGTATGCTTAAGCCATTCCATGAAGATGGAGGAGACCCAAATCAAGCAAGTCTGAACGAGCACCAATGGGGGTAAAAGTCGCCTATGATCGAGAGGTCGAGAACATTGAAGCGGATCGTGTGGTCAGACGTAAGTACTACCGGCCGCGGCGCGAATACTTAGTCCGATGGAAGGGATTCCCGGATAGTGAGATGAGTTGGGAACTCTTTGAAGCCTTGTGGCAATTCCAAGACAAGATAGATCGATATCATGCGGAAGACGCGACGAGGCGCCGCTAGATTTGGTGGGGAGAATGTCACGGGTTGCATGGGAGCCCGCAACCATGACACATCTGTGTGAACTATCAAGAAGGAAGGAGGTTATTTGGCCCAATCGGATCGGGCCATTGCTTGAAGAGATTGAAGGCCCATCTACAAGTTAGACAAATATGGAAACATGATCTTACAAGATATTATTTTATAAGATTACATATCTTAGATAAGATATGTAATCTTAGAAGATATGATTTTATATTTGGTGGTAGGTGCCTTTTAATCTTAGCCATTGATGTACTTAATTTTGTACCGTTGGATTTGGAGAGGCTCAACTATAAATAAGAGACCTCTTCCTCATTGTAAATCACTTGAGTTTTAAGCAATAAGAATTCTTGAGAGCATTCACTCAAATCTCTCTCTGTGTTCTTATTTTCTTTGGCTTGTTCTTGTTTCGTTCTTCTTTCATCTTGTTTGGCTTTAAGGTGCTTTCGCTTAAGTTGTGTTTTGGGAAGAATTCATTGAATCCTTCTTTTGTAGAAGTTGGGTTGACTTAGGCATTTTTGGAGTAAGAAACTGCCTAAGGCCGCACGGATTGTGAGGCAAGAATCCTAAGTCCGTGACACTAGCACACTGATAGTCGACACCCTTATACCAGATATAAAAAAAAATTTACGTGCTGAAACATCAATGACTGACACCAAAATAATAAAAAAATTAAAAGAATTTAAAAAAACTTTAAAGGAATTCTTTTAAAAAAATCAAAAGCCTGCCCTGCATCTCAAAGCCTGATGCCGACCATTTGAAGGATGGGCCGCTTCTCAGGGCCTGTCAATTCTCATCCCCTTTTCTTTTTCTAATTTTTTTCTTTTTTAAGTAAATTCTATTTATTTAAATTAATTTATCCTTTAATTATTTCTTTTCATTTAAATTCTATTTTTAAATTTAAATTTATTCCTTTAAATTAATTTACCCTTTAATTATTTGTTTCTTTACTTAAATTCTATTTTTAAAATTTGAAGTTATTCCTTTAAATTGATTTATCTTTTAATTATTTATTTTTAATTAAATTGTATTTTTAAAATTTAAATTTATTCCTTTGAATAGATTTATCCTTTAATTATTTATTTTAATTAAATTATATTTTTAATTTAAATTTATTCCTTTAAATTAATTTATCCTCAAAATTTATTTTTAAATTAATTCTATTTTTTAAAAATTTAAATTTATTCCTTTAAATTTATTTTTAATTAAATTCGGTATTGAGGTTACGACCATCAATATTCTAGCACCTAATTTTTTTTTAAAAAAAATCTGGTACAAGGGTGTCAGCCATCAATGTGCTAACACCCTTAAAAAATATTATTTTAATCTAATAAAGTAGAGTTAGCCATTAGTGTGCCAACACCCTAATTTTTTTTTCAAATACTGGTATAAACATATACCAGTATGATACGAGGTGAAAAAAAAATACAAGGGTGCCAACCATCTAGCCCTCAGCACCTAAAAAAATTATTTTTTAAACACCTTACACAATCATCCAGCAATGATTGTGTCAGAAAAAAGGTGATGCCGGCCATTTAGCCATTACCCTATTTTACTGTTCATTTCAAGTCATTTGGGTGATTGTTTTTGAATCAGGGTCATTTATGTAAATAATTATTTTTTTAGGTCATTTGGGTAAAATAGTCGTATGTGGGTCTCCCTTAAGGGTCCATTTCTATATTTATAAGGTATAGTCCTTCAATGTGATGTACTAGGTTCAAATAGGTCTCATGCATGCAAACACATACCCTTCCTAAGTATCAACATGCGTCCTCTTAGCATGGGTTTGCCAGCATACAAGCGAACTGCGTGATAGCGAAGCCTATAGGTGAACTATGTGGTATGCGAGTTGCTAAGCAGCAAGCTACATTCTCATAAGCAATAATCGATCGAGTTGGTTTTAATCGAATAGCGGGTTGGATTAGGATAAATGATGGCTAACACTATAACAATTAGTCCCCTACCCAATCAAACAAGAGTTACAAAGTGGCTCTTCTGAGAACTTATCTGAGCAAAGTGTGAGGACTTTAAACTGAATTTTTTTTATATACGCCTTTTGTTTAAAATTGTTGCATACACTTTGCCACGTGATAAAAGGGGTACAATTGTAAAAAATCAATTGGGTCTTCGTTTCTAGAGAAGTGAACTGGCAGGTTTTAGATATCTTTATGTTAAAAATAGGCTATTTCAATTATATTTTTTACAAGAAATTACATAAATATTTATAGACATAGTGAGCCTAACTTAGGAAACTTTACACTAGGAAACATACTAATTCTAGGGATGCTATACCTAAAAAACCTTAAAGTTAGGGATAAAATATTTACGAAATCCTATTTGATACACTTAAATATTCCTTAATTAGGAACCGAAATCGACACTCCCCTCAAGTCGGGAAGTGGATATCATCCATTTTCAGCTTGCTTACTAATTTCTCGAAATAACTTCCTGCACAATCCTTTGGTAAGTATGTCGCTAGTTGACCATCGGTGGACACAAATGGAGTGCAAATTAAGCCACCGCCAGCTTTTTCCTTTATAAAATGTCATCAACCTCAACGTGCTTTGTTCGATCATGTTGAATCGGATTATGTGCAATATTGATAGCGACTTATTATCGCAATACAACTTCATTGGACCTTCCCACTCGATCTTCAAATCTTCCAAAATAATTTTAGCCATAATAACTCACAAACTCCAAGAGCCATCACCCTAAATTCAAACTTCGCACTAGATCTAGCTACAACATTTTGTTTTTACTCCTCCAAGTTACAAGGTTGCCTCCTAGGAAAGTATAATAGCCCGAGGTTGATCTTCTATCAACTATAGATCCTGCATAATCTGCATCAATATAGGCTTCAAGGGTTAAATTCGCCTTTTTAAATAGGATTCCTTTGCACTGTGTGCCCTTTAAGTCTTGTAGAATCGATATATGGCTCTAAGATGTAATTCTTTGGGATTGTGCGAACCGACTTACAACACCTCATGCATAGGCAATATCCGGTGCGGTATGAGACAAGTAAATGAGATTCCCACAAGTCTTTGATATGACCTTTTATCAACTCGCTGCATCTTCTAGTGCATTTCCAAGTCTGTGGTTCACCTCTATGGGTGTCTCTGCTGGTTTACTGTTAACTTTCCGTCTCTATCAACAAATCAACTATGTATTTTTGCTGAGATATGAATATTCATTCCCGAGAGTGTGCCACTTCAATACCAAGGAAATATTTTAACTTACCGAGCTCTTTGACTTCAAATTCTTTTACTAGGCATTTCTTTAAATTCTCCATTCCTTCAAGATCATCACCAGTCACTATTATGTCATCAACATAGACTAATAAAGCAGTCATTCCCCCTGAAGATGAGTGTTTTTCAAATAGAGTGTGATCTCCTTGACTCTGTTTATACCCCAACTTGAGCATTACTTTGGTAAATCTTCCAAACCAAGCCCTCGGGGACTGTTTTAGTCCGTACAAAACCTTTTTTAGTTTGCAAACTACCTGTCCTATATTTGGACCGAATCCTAGAGGAACATCCATATAGACTTCCTCCTCAAGATCACCGTGTAAAAAGGCATTTTTGATGTCAAATTGCTATAATTTCTAGCCTCGGTTGGCAGCTAGTGACAACAACACTCTTACACTGTTCATCTTTGCTACAAGGGCAAATGTCTCAAGGTAGTCTATTCCATACATTTGAGTGTACCCTTTAGCAGCCAATCTTGCTTTGTACCTCTCCAAAGAACCATCTGACTTATATTTCACTGTGTACACCCAGTGACATCCCACTGGTTTTTTTCCTCTCGGTAATTGCACTAAGTCCCATGTCTTATTTTTTTTAAGAGCTTCCATTTCAAATTTCATGGCATTTTTCCAATTCTCATCTTCTAATGCCTTGGATATAGTTTTGGGAATGGAGATAGAATTTAGGCTAGTAAGAAAGGTTTTGTGGTTATGGGACAAGTTTTTGTAAGACGTGAATAGGTACAAGGGATGTTTTGTACAGGTTCTAGTCCCCTTTCTAATAGCAATGGGAAAATCATCTAAATTTGCAATATTAGAATTCAAAGCTCAAGTCGTATAGGAGAAGAAGATGATTGAACGTGCTCCGGTGCCTTCTTCCTTGAGTAAACCAGTAAAGGACGAGTAGTGTCCTGAATTCCTCTGGGTGATTTGGGTGTATTAGGCTCTGTTTCAGGTTGTATAGGGGCCATTGTTTCAAGCTGGGCAGGTTGGTTAGTAGGCAAGGATTGATTGGGAGTGTTTGGTTGCTAGACAGGAGCTGGAATGTGAGTGTTTTGCTACTGGACAGGAGCTGAAATGTAGGTGTTTTGTTGCTGGACAGGAGCTGGAATGTCAAGAAGAAAGAATTCTTTGTCCTTATCTTCTGTGAATAAGATCTCCCCCTAAAGATAAGGACGAGTAAATAAATTCGCTTGTTCTGCAAAAGTAACATCTGCTGTTACAAAAAAAATTTTTGTGGCTGGATGATAGCATTTGTACCCCTTTTGAGTGGAAGAATAACCAAGAAAGACACACTTGATAGCTCGTGGATCAAATTTTCCTCTATTTTGAGAATGAACATGCACAAAAGCAACACAGCCAAATATTTTGGGAGTAAGGTTACTTGAAGTATTGAAATCAGGAAAGAATTTTGCTAGAACTTGCATAGGACTTTGGGATTCAAGGACTTTTGTAGACAATCTATTTATCAAATGAGTAGCAGTTAAAACAGCCTCCCCCCAATATTGTTTTGGGACATTTTTTTGGAACAAAAGGGCTCTTGTAATAGCTAAAACGTGACCATTCTTTCTTTCGGCAACACCATTTTGTTGGGGTGAACTAACACAAGATGACTCATGTATAATGCCTATTTCCTGGAAATATGTTGAAAGAAATTGATTGAAATAATCCTTGGCATTGTCTGACCTAAACCTTTTTATTTCAGCTCCAAATTGTGTTTTGATCATGTTGTAAAAGGTTGGAAAGATAGACCTTACATCAGATTTTTTATTTAAAAGAAATATCCAAGACACATGAGTACAATCATCAATAAAGGATATAAACCACCGAGCCCCAGAAATATTTGAAATAGTGGATGGCCCCCAAACATCATTATGAATAAGAGTAAAAGGAGTGAAAGTTGTTTTATTGCTTACTGGAAAAGAGGTACGTTTATGTTTTGCAAGTTCACAGATATCACAATGAAATTTTTCAACAGCCAATCCTTTGAACAATGAAGGAAACATAATTTTAAGGACTCTAAATGATGATGACCAAGGCGAAGGTGATAGAGCCAAATTTGGTCTTGATTGGTTTTAATAGATTCGGACATGAAAGATGAAGGTGAGGAATTGAGCACTAACTTCTCCAATGGATTCTTCAAGATAGTATAGGCCATTTACTTCCTTAGCATGTCCAATCATCCTCCTTGTATTCTGCTTTCGAAAAAGACATCGATTGTGATAGAAAACCACTTTACGCTTAGAGTCTTTGGTAATTCTTTGAATGGATAAAAGATTGGTAAATAGTTTTGGAACATGAAGGACATTTTTAAGAGTAAGGGTTTTGTTTATAACAATATCACCTGACCACCACTTGTGATTACGTAACCATTGGCTCTTGTTATTTTTCTACTACTAGGGCAAGGTGCATATGAAACAAATTTTTGTGAGGAGGGGTCATGTGGTCCGTAGCTCTGAGTCAATGACCCAAGAACTTTTGGTGACTAGATCCGAGACTTTAGAATCTTGAGAAGAGGATATACCTATAAAAGCCAAACTACAAGTACTGTTGAAGAAGTTTTTCCAATGATCCCAAAGAAATTTTTTAATTTCTTCTTTATTGAATTCAACAGTGATTCTTGAGAATTATTTTTCCATCAAGTCGTCTTCTTTGTTTATGCTTGTCCTTGTCCCTTTGGTTGTCCACCTTTTTCTGAAAAATTTTTATTTGTTGTTTGTGGCTTCCTTGGAGTTTCCAGATCTTTCTTTAGTGTGAGGGCCTTTTACAAGAGGGTGCACCATACGGAATCCTGTTAATAGGCTTTGTATGCTCTGTCTGTCTATTATTTTCACTATTTGGTCGCTCTAGGCCAAATCTCCTCTCACTTACGCTTTTGTAACCAAGGCTAAACTATCCACTTGATTGTTCTCAACCATAACTCCTCTTCTTCCTTCCTCAAGATGAACAATTGCAATTGTCTCATTTAGTGATGGTAGTTCCTCTTTTCCAAGTACTTGAACTCTTCTTGCATCAAACTCAACATTTAGTCCAAGAAGAAAATCATAAATTCGATCCTTTTCAATGAACCTTTTAGAGTGTCTTGCATCTTCACCGCATTTCATCTGAATGCACCGTAATGATCCATCTCTTACCATAAACTTTACAACAGATTGGAATATTCCGTGATTGATTGACTTCCTTGCTTGGTAGATGAAACCTTAGTCTTGATTTCATAGATTTGAGCAGAATCTCGAACTTTAGAATAAGTCTGTTTCACGCCTTCCCATATTTCTTTGGATGTGTTAAGAAACATGCATGTATCACCGATTTCGGCATCATAGAGTTCCATAACCAAGACATTACCATAGAGTCTTGTTCATCCCAAGCATCAAACTTAAGATCTCCTTTTTAGGTCCATTCCGAGTAAGTGACTCGCTTTTCCTCTTCCCTTCAAGAACGTCTTTAACCAGTTGAGACCACTTGTAATTTTTCCCATTTAGCTTTGAGGTTACTTGGATGTTCAAACTCACTTGTTGGGTTTGAGTTGTTCACAAAAACTTCGAGACATCCCGGTGTTACTGATCTTGACAGTTTCAGTTATGTTTTGTTTGAACAAATTTTACAGACTTGAGGGCTGGTTGGAATCACGAAAAAAATCGCCAGACAAAGAAAAAAATTCCAAAAATTTGGCTAAAAAGGCTCTGATACCATGTTAAAAATAGGCTATTTCAATTATATTTTTCATAAGAAATTATATAAAAATTATAGACATAGTGAGCCTAACTTAGGAAACTTTACACTAGGAAACATACTAATTCTAAGGATGCTATACCTAAAAACAACCTTAAAGTTAGGGATAAAATATTTACAGAATCCTATTTGATACACTTAAATATTCCTTAATTAGGAAACTGAAATCTGACACTTTAAAATGACTTGGATTCAACCCTAAGTGCTCAACTGTTTGGATTTCAAATTTTTCGAGGAGGAGGTGTCGTTGAGAAGCAGAATTACCGTAAACTTCTAAAATTATCAAATAGTCATTCTAGTTGTTCTAGGTTTAGTCTATCGTGATGGTTAAAATGAGAGAAGATGGCTACAATGGTCACAATAATCACGGTGGGTTTGGGAGTGAGCATGTGCAACATCGCAATGCTGAGGTTCCGGTGGAAGCAAAAGCCTACCGTTGTACCACCAAATACGAGGAAATGAATTATCACTTGGCTATCTAAGAGATTAAGTTTCTCAATTTTGCTTACGAATTCTTGATTGTCGAAGGTGCCAGAAGAATGAGCGAGATCAAGGGAGGTTTTCTACTCCCTCTACACGTGTCAGAAGCCAGTTCTCATCTTCCTCTCCATTACTTTTTCTACCACCTTCTTAAAGAGTATGGGATAGCTCTGGGGAAATTATTCGGGTTATCGTGGTAGGTTGCGATTGCCTATTTTATAGACTTCTATCATCGAGAAAAGGCACCACTAATATATGTTTTTCAACATTTCTACCAACTAAAGGCCTGCAATCAAGGAGGTTTTTCAGGTTTGTTCTATTTTACTCATTGCAAAGGCTTTGAATAAATCATTTCCAATTGGTCATCCAACCTTCGCTTGAATCACTACAAATATATACGATTAGGGCATAAATTTGAGGTTTGCTTCAATTTTCCTATTGGGTGTTCTATATCTAGCAAGACTATGTGTATGCAACAATGACTTATCACATAAGAAGTGGGTTGGGCTCAATTTGCTAGGCTTCATGTCGTATCCCAAAAATTGGGTTAGTAGAAATTGGGTTAATGAATCGAGAATGGTTACGTTCGAATTTTTTTTAGATGACCTTAGCACATTTGGTAATAAATAAATATAAATTATAATGATTGAGTAGTAGTAGAGCTATCCTTGATTATCTGAGTTTGAATCCCTTCCTTCTCATTAATTTGTATTTTATGTAAATTTGTTTTAAACCCTTAACAAAGGTCATCTCATATTTTTATTTACTATGTGCTAAGTTAAAAACAAGGAAGTGGATGACTTAGTGGTTAAGTGCTTAAAAGTTATCTTAGAGGTCTTAGGTTCAAATCTCCACTTTAACATCTTTTTAATTAAATTTTTAGTGGATTTCCCATGTGCCAACAACACCCTTTTTGTCCACCCATACATGCCTTGTTTAAGGAGATTTTTTTCCACCTTTTGTAAGTCAACATTCCATGTTTAACCAAACATGATCCCTTTTTTCACCCCTTTGTCTCCCTTCCTTGCCTTTTCTCTTCACAAATGCCTTGTGTGAGATTCAATAAACTTAGTCATAGTTGACCATTATCCTTCTCACACAATTTGACATACACCCCCTCTCATTGTCGTCCCACTATTAGCTCCTCCCTAACTTCTCCCTTTTTCATTTTTTCTCTCTTTTTGGTTAACCTTTATTCTCTTTTTTTTTTCTCTTCTCTTCCCCTGTAACTAGCCTTGCACCACCACCACCTCACCATCGAGTCACTGCCTTGCCGTATCTTCCCTTTCCTTTTCTCTTCAATCACTGCCCCAAGCGCCCCTCATCTACTATGACAACCACTGCACATTTCTCTTTTTTTTTTTTTTCTTATTCTTCTATTCTCTTATATTTTCCCCTCATTTAAAAGAAGTGATCGAACAACCTCTTCTATCTCCCCTCCACTAGAACTGTGCCTCTATCGTAGGACCATCATTGTCACAACCATAGCACCAGCGCTGATGCTGGAGAGCTTTTCTTGTTTTCTTATTCATTTCAAATGCTCATTTTTTTATTTTATTAAATTTAATTCTTAATTCGACTCTACCTTTCCTTGGATTTACTTTTGAATAAATCCATTTCTTAGATTGTTTCTTTTCTTTTGATTCGTGATCAAATCGATTTGTTGATCCTCCATTCCATTCGTGTTAGAGTATGTATTAAGGGAGTGTAGAAATAGTTTCTCCTTTCTATTATTCTCCCTTGGCCGTTTGCTTTAGGGTTGACCTTAGTGATTTATTTTTTCAATGATTAATATTTCATATATCTTATGTATAGATAGGCAGATTGACATCAACCCGAGAGACTGTTAACCATTAAGATTAAATTGCTAATCTGAGAGATCTTTTAAGGGTAAGTGTTAATAATAATCAATAATCAATTTATTGTATTAACTCTTAAGATGATAGTCCTAACTCAATATCATCATTTGTTGCTCGATTTAATTAATCAATTGTAGATCCATGTGTAGGGGCTTTGAGAGATTTATTGCACATCGGATCGATGATCAAGTGTGGGTTTTAACACTAAATAAGTTAAGACTATTATTATATTGATAATAATGTTGCTATTAAAATAATATTTTTGATGGGGATACTATATGTATCTATAAAGTGAGATAAGTTATCCTTATGGATTTTTATCAATTAAGTGTTTTTCTTAAATTGTATACTTATGAAAAGCATGTTGTGTGATATTGATGTTTTCTAATAATATGAAAAATATGTACTTTTCATTCTCATGTTATGTGATTATATGGCATATGCGATATTCGTATGAAAATAAGATGTGAAAATTTGGTACTTTGAATACATATGCTATTTGCATGCTAAACATGCCTATATGATTTTGAGTGTTTTGACCATATCAATGCATAGGGTGAGATATGTGAAAGGTGGAAGTATATGGAAATTTATTTGGCATTAATGTGATACTATTCACGATTCTGATTATATGGCACTTTATCTGCATTAATGTTACGCTGTTCACGATTCTAATTATATGGCAGTTTATCTGTGACCTTGGTGGCTTATCCATGATTTTGTTTATATGGCAGTTTATCTGCGCTACTATGACATTGTTCACAATTTGGTGGGTTGGTTGGATGAGTTTTGGGTAAACTCGATTATGGTGTGTAGTGCAGATAGGTTAGACTTTTTCCTAAAATTTGCATTATTTTACAAATTATTAATTGACATAATCATGCATGAATGCTTATGAAATATTGAGATATGTGATTTTATGACTGTGTATGTATATGTTTTAAGTTATGAATGAGTTTGTGTTAATCTCACATTGGGCTGAAGAAGCTCACCTCATTAGTGTTTCAACATTTTAGGTAACACTCAAACATAGGACTTGGATCATCACTTGGTGGAGCCTCTCAAAAAAATTTACATCTTGGATATTTATTAGATTTTTAACTATTTGGCTTTTGGGTTGTGTTTTTGTGGACTTTTGGAATTTAGACTTTACCTTTATTTTGGGTGTAATTTATATTTTTATGACTTTAAAACTATCATGCATGCATGCGAAATTATGGGATTTTAAGTATTTTAAATAATGTCATTTTTCTAAATTAATTTTTTCTTAAGTTTAAAATAAAATAATAATTTGTGAATTTCCTAAATAGATTTATGAAAATCCGCTCTGGGCTTCTTTATAAAAAAATCATTTTATAATTATAATATAAGATAATTCATATTTAGATATTTTCAAACAACATTACAATAAAATGATCTTTTAAAAATAAATATATGTTATTAAATATTTTTCAAAGAGATAAAATTAGTTAATCTTAGAAATTTTATTATTTCAAACTCAAACCTCTATTTTTCAAAATAAAGTCAAATAATTTCGCACGTTGTTAATGTAATTTTTGATATTCGGTCATAACGTCTAGGCCAGATTTAAGGTATTACATTTAGTGGTATCAGAGCTTGATTCAAAAGTCAGGCTATATATTTTTGGTTCTACTTGCATATTTTAAAGGAATTTTTAAAAATTTTTTCTATTTAATTTAAATATTTAAAACTCTGAAAATTTGAGACTCTCGAAGCTGATCCAAGATAGATACTCTCTACTTTAGATTATGATATTTTAGATAGTATACTCTTAATTATTACAACCTTTGCTTGATAATAACCAAGTGATAACATAGAATATACTTTTATAAATTGTTAGATAATCCATAAGGCTTAAGAATTATGAATAGTTAAGGAGTTAAAACTCGTGGTGCACGTCGTCGTGTGGCTCAAGAAGAGTCATCCACTACTTGAGTGCCTACACTAAACCTCGATGTCGATGAGAACAAACTCGTTGTGGACAATGTGACTGATGCACCTGAGGAATTTTTTAATGAGGAGGCAAATCCTGAGCCCGTTGATGGTGCGATATCTCAAGCACTATTGAGGGTTGTTTTAACACCCCTTACCCGTACTCGAGATCGGGACCAAGTATGAGGTGTTACCAGGCATGTACTTGAACGTTTTCGAGAAATACGGGTTATAAAATTTTTTTCCAATTTGAAACCAACTCAATAGTATCTTGGTGTCTCTATTATGAGCTTACGAGGCTCAAACGTACATTGAAATTGATCCGGGACTAAACCGAGGACCTAATAAAAATTTAAGAAAAATTCTGAGTTAATGTCTCACACGCCCATGTGGAAACATTGCACACGCCCGTGTGCTTTGGGACACGCTTGTGACGCCTACCCGTGTGGAATTAATAGAATTTATTTTCTACTTCAAACCTATAGGGGTTTTCACACGGCCAAGCACACACCCGTGTCTCTGGCCCGTGTCCTTCACACGGCCTTGACACGCCCGTGTGGTCGCCCGTGTCTAAAAACTCGAGCATTCTGTTTATGATGTTAGCATGCATTTAGGGGCACACGGCCAAGACCTACGCCCGTGTGTTAGGCCGTGTCCTCCACACGATTGAGATACACGACCGTGTCTCTACCCGTGTGTTTACTACCATGCATTCTGACTTAAAATTTTAGGTGCAGGGGACACACGGTTATGCCACATGCCCATAGGGTGGTCCGTGTGTCACACACGATCTAGACACATGCCCGTGTGTCTACCCTTGTGGACCATGTTAGGCTATTTTCCAAGCCTTTGGTCACCCTCTAACATATGTTCTCACTTATAGGTTTCCATAACATATAGCCAGGCCTAATTATACTCTCAAATGACCTCGATAAACCTCATTGCATGTAAAGCTCATTTCATCGGTCTTACACATGCTAGGATTATTTCTCTTGTATCAAGAATGTCTCTGCCTTATAATACATTCAAGATTGGCTCATTATTATAACTCATTGCCAATTATGGTCTAGCCATCCCATGTGATTCGGTCATGTTACATATGTATCTACTTGTGATACGCAATGTTCATTCATCTCAATAACATTAGAAGACAAATATGCACAACTATGTAGGTCATACCATATAACAAAATGAGCCAAATCCTTTGGCCATATGCATGTGGACATGTACACCTTACAAGCCTTCATATTGGCTAATCAAATGACACATATTACAAAATTAACAAAAGCCCTATACATGCCATTGAACAAAATAAGACTATCTATATACCAAAGCTAGACAAGATGATAGTGTGTTGATTCTCCAATCGTCTTCCAATCTTCGTGAGTCTACGAGCTCTGTAAGACAGGGAAAAGAAAGGGGTAAGCATTTACATGCTTAGTAAGCTCGAATAACTGGAAAATAAACTTACCGATTTGTTTAGCATGCAATGATATTAGGCAAATAAACCAACAAGTATGGAATGGTTTCCCTATCACATGCACTCCATCAACAAGTTAGTCACATAACATCACACCATGTAACTTATCTAAGATAAGCTCATCATTCAATGTTTTCATTTTTGTATCACATATTAATCGCGTTGAGTTGCTCGAAAAATCTCGATGTATTATCCATTTACCGTCAACTCATAAGAGCGATCATATCATGTATGCACTCCCACGAACCTCACATCTTATAGCGGGATTACCAGTCCAGGCTAAATCCCCCGTAATGTAAACTCATAAGATGATTTTGGGATCACTAGTCCAGGCTAAATCCGTTTTAGCAGCAAACACCCTCAATGAGCTCGGATCTGAATTACTAGTTCAGGCTAAATTCAGACCCTAATAGGATTACCCGTCCAGGCTAAATCCACAATGCACACATATTCTTCGAGAGGCTCGATCACTCAAGGAACACCCATCCAGGCTAGATCCTTTCTACATTTGAGATCAATAGATTACCCGTCTGGGCTAAATCCTTTTTTGCAACACATGCAGGATCTCAAGTCATGTAAGGCATGGTTTATCCATCGAATTTTCCTTTTTACTTCATCCGAGACATTTATTATCATATAATTATTATTGACCTATTTCATGGATTTTCATGCCATCATTATAACGAAATATCATGCATTCATAACACACGTAATTAGGCATATTAATAGTTTACTTAAAGTTATTCGAACTTACCTGGTATTCGTCTCGGTTTCATGTTTCGGTTATTCTGAAACCTTTCGTGTAACACCCCGTACCCGAGACCGTCGCTGGAGTCGGACACGAGGGGTTAACGGGCTTAATCCACTTATTTGCACAGTTCATTTTAAAATTTTCCAGACAGCTGGCTAACTGTGTCACTGTCACCTTAAAAATCATATCTTGAGTTCCACAACTCGAAAATCAGTTTCGTAATTTTTCCATGAAACTAGACTCATATATCCATCTACAAATTTTTTTCTAGAATTTTTGGTCAGGCAAATTAGTACAGTTTATTAGTTAAAGTCTCCCGTGTTACAGGGATTGACTACACTGACCTTTGCGCATTACGACTTAGATATATCCCTGTACAGGGCTTCAATACTGATGCCGTTTGTTTCTACAGAAACTAGACTCGAAAAGGAATCTGCACATATATGGAATGACTTCTAATTATCTCTGGTCAATTTATAATGAATTTCCAAAGTCGGAACAGGGACTCCAGAAGCCGTTCTGGCCCTGTCTCACGAAAACTTAAATATCTCTTAACATACTATTCATATGATCATTTTGTTACTTTCCTATGAAAATAGACTCGTCAAGGTTAGTTTACATAATTTATTCACTATTTAATTCCATTCTTACTAGTTTTAGTGATTTTTCACATCCACATCACTGCAGCTGTCAGCATCTGTCTTTAAGGTAGGCTTTACCTATTTCATAGTTTCCATGATTCAACTAGCCCATTTAACATAAATAGCACAAAATATGATCATGATTAACCATCCCAATGGCTAATCGTTTCCAAACATTTCCATACCTCTTAATGAACAACATACAATGATTATAATACCATGCCCAAAGTATACTTAAGCCATTTTCGCATGGCTATCCAAATTTACACAAAACCGAAAGGTACATGACCTACAACAAAAGGGTAGTCCTATACATGCCATTTCAAAGTCCAACCAAAAATATACCCAAAGGAGCTTTGATAGTGTGGGCGACTTCGACTTCAAAATCCCGAGTCCGATAGCTGAAGAACCAAAATCTATTAAACAGAGAATCAAAGAAAACGGAGTAAGCATTTAATGCTTAGTAAGTTTGAGCCATGAATTTAAACACAACCAAAGTATAGCATTCATGTAGCTAACAGATAATTTCATATGCACAAATTTTCAATATCATACTTACTTCACATTACCAACCCTTATATTCATACACAAAGATCAACTTAGCTAAAGGCGGTAGCTCATTTATCAACCGAGCAAATACTTATTTGTAAGAGCTCAACTAATTCAAGCACATACTGAAACATGCCTCATTGTTGGGATTTCACAAGCGTATTAACTGAAATTTTACAGCAAGTTCATTCATTCCCGAATCACGTACCTTGAGTTTAACCGGATATAGCTACTCGTTCAAATACCTTCGGGACATAGCCCGATTATAGTAGCTTCGCACAAATGCCTTCGGGACTTAACCGGATTTAGTAACTTCGCACAAATGCCTTCGGATCTTAGTCAGGATTTAGTAACTCGCACAAATGCCTTCGGATCTTAGTCCGGATATAGTCACTTAGCACAAAGCCTTCGGGACTTAGCCCGAACATCATTCGAAGAACCATGCACACATATATCAATAAATCATGACACATCCATATTTCATTTTCATTACCAAAGCTCAACACAAGACACTTATCATATTTACAATTTCGGCTCAATAGCCACATACAAAGAGCATGATTTTGATTTACTTAAGACATAATCTAATTGAATCATAATTTAAGTTCCATTACTCGAAAACTTACCTCGGATGTTGTCGAACGATTCCGATGGCTATTCGACCACTTTTTCCTTCCCTTTATCGGATTTAGTTCCTCTTTGTTCTTGAGCTTAATTTAACAAATAAATTGATTTAATCATTTGAGCATCGAAAAGAGGAACTCAAGGTACTTAGCCCATATATATTCATTAGACATTAAAGTCACATATGTACGGAATCGTGAATCAAACTCAACACATTAGTTAATATTCTCCTTAGCAATTTTCTAAGTCAAGAATAAGCCTTCAATATGCTTACCTATGGCGAACAAACACATCAACCTATGTACTCA
Organism: Gossypium arboreum; assembly: GCF_025698485.1. Taxonomy (NCBI): domain Eukaryota; kingdom Viridiplantae; phylum Streptophyta; class Magnoliopsida; order Malvales; family Malvaceae; genus Gossypium; species Gossypium arboreum. The sequence continues at coordinate 47,615,442 of NC_069082.1, forward strand.
TTCATGTGGCGAATATGCATGTCTATGTTGAGGCCAATTATATACTCAATACCACACACAAATGGCATACATTTTACTAACTAATGCATTACATATTATAACTCAATACGCGTCCATCATTTACTCCATAACCGAAACACCATCATGTGTAAATATATACCTTGATATATTGTATATGTCATACCAATACATCATGTGCAAACATATATATATATATATATATGTGCAAGGGCCGAATCACTAAGTTGATTATAACCAAACATAAACATAAATCCAAAACACAAATCTTACCTACCATGCAATAAGCATAAATCATACTTATGAATATACCATGGCCGAATACATCACAACACCATACCATTTCAATTTTGGTCATGGTTAAACAAAGAACTTAATGTCTCACTCAAAAATGCTAAAAAGAAAATCCAAGAGTCGTCAATCCACCATTATCATTAACAAGCTTCACATTTAGCATGCAATGGCATTAACACAAAATCCACCTTGGCCGAATATCATCCCCATGACATAGCAAAGATTTGAACCATGGGCTAATTAGAACTCAAGCTAGCAACTAAAGACATGTATGAGTCTCATGACACAACATCAAACATACCTTAATCTAGATACAAGTATGGCTGAACCTCCTCCTAATTCTCTTCCAAACCAAACATGAAGCAAGAACTCCTCCCCTCTTCCTTAGAATTTTCGGCCAAAAGAAATGAAAAAGGATGAACAAAATTTTTTTTTCTCTTTCCTTCACTCACGGCAATAGGGGGGGGGAGAGAAACACTCACACACATTCTTTCCTTTTTTTTTCCATTTCTTTATTACCCATACTTCTTATTTTATTTTTCCTACCATACATCACTAACATAACATGTTTGTGACATGTTTCCACTCATAGCATGGCCGGCCACTACTAATTAGGAGGGGAAATTTGACATGCAAGTCCCCCCTTTTTATTACATGCACTATTAGATCCTTATAGGTTACCCTATCACATTTCGAAAGTATCACACATAAGTCCTACTAACTGAATTCACATGCAATCGACTAAATCGAAGCTTGAAACTTTCACACATTCATATTTACATATTCTAGACAATAATTATCACATTCAAATATTTTGGTGCCTCGGTTTAGCGGTCCCGAAACCACTTTCCGACTAGGGTCACTTTAGGGCTGTCACATTTCGTTATTCTCGATCGACCTCTGAAATTTGCTCATCGAGGTTTATAACAATAAAATGAATCATCAATACCTCACATTATTCTTTTTGAGCCTAAATTTCACCCCCAGACAAAATAACCATTTTGCCACTAACCTTTCACATTTTTACGATTTAATCCTAGGCTCGTATAATAAAATGCATGCAATTTCTACCTTACCCAAGCCTAGCCGATTGTTCTTTCCTCTTATGGAAGCCCACATTTCTCAATTATTTCACATTTTTATCACATATTTTACACCTTTTACAAAAATTTCCTTTTAGGGGTTTTTCATGAAAATCACCTAGAAAAAGATGTTTAACACACATACAACTTTCATATTCCTCCATAAAACATCAAAGAATAAACATGTCACACATGGTTCACTTTACAAACATGAACCCTAACTCAAAATATGGGTAGAAATGGAGAGAGTAAGCTACCAGGATTTCAAAAATATGAAGAACATTAAAAACGAGACTTAGGGGCACTTACTATTGAACTTGAAAATGTTGAAAACCCTAGCTGTGGAGGGCTTGAGAAATTTGGCTGGATAAGGGAGAAGAATGGCTGATTTTTGCCTTCATTTTCCCATTTTATTTCATTAATTAGCTAAATGACCAAAATGCCCTTAAGCCATTTCTTTAAAATTTTATCCATACATGTTCATTTTTGTCCAAAAACTTAGAAATTGGGTCAATTTCTCTTTAAGACCTTCTAATTAATAATCTAAAGTAATTTTATACAAATTTCTTCTAGAATCCAAGTTTTGCAATTTATTCAATTTGGTCATTATTTACCAATTGGACACCTTACTCATAAAATTTCCTCATGAAACTTTAACACATGCATATTTTCATATTCTAGACCTTATAATAATCATAAAATAAATATTTCAACTTCGAATTTGTGGTCCCGAAACCACTGTTCTGACTAGGCCCTATTTTGGGATGTTACATTTCTCCCCCCTTTAGGGACTTTCGTCCTTGAAAGTCTTACCAGTAAACAAGTTCAGATATTGGTTTCTCATGGTTTCTTCTGGCTCTCATGTAGCCTCTTCCACACCATGTCGATGCCGTAAGACTTTTACTAAAGCCACATCTTTATTTCATAGCTGTTTAACCTCACGAGCCAAAATCTTGACCAGTTCCTCACCATAAGTCATGTCCGGTCTAATTTCAATCTCCGTCAGTAAAATCACATGAAAGGGATCTGATCAATATCGTCTTAACATAGATACATGGAAAACATCATGAATCTTTTCTAGTTCTAGTGGCAATGCCAAGCAATAGGCTAATGGTCCAACTCTTTCAATGATCTCGTATGGTTCGATAAATCGCGAGCTCAGTTTGCCTTTTCGGCTAAATCTCAATACCTTTTTTCCATGGAGATGCTTTCAAGAATTCTCTATCTCCAATTTGAAATTCGATCTTTTTCTTTTCAGATCAACATACGACATTTGCCTATCCGATGCCGCTTTTACACTTTAAAATTTTCTTCAGTTTCCTTGATAAGATCAACTTCGTGAATCTGATTCTCCTTGAGTTCCGTCCAATATAATGGAGTTCGGCACTTCCTGCCATACAAGGCCTCGTAAGGTGCCATCTTCAAACTTGTTTGAAAGCCATTGTTGTAGGCAAACTCTACCAATGAAAGGTATTTTTCCCAGCTGCCCTGAAATTCAAGGATGCAACATTGCAACATATCCTTCAGAATCTGAATCATCCGCTCAGACTGACCATCGGTCTGCGGGTGAAAAGCTGTACTAAAGCTCAACTTTGTACCCAAAGCTTCTTGAAACTTCTTTTAGAATCACGAAGTGAATCTCGGGTCTCTGTCTGAAATAATCGATAGCGGTACCCTGTGTAATCTCACAATCTCAGATATATACAAGTCGGCCAACTTGTCAAGTGAATAATTTGTCCTTACCGGAATAAAATGAGCCGACTTTGTCAACTTATCAACCACAACCCATATAGCATCTTTCTTTTTTGTGGTCAATGGTAATCCTGTCATGAAGTCCATAGTGATTCAGTCTCATTTCCATTCGGGGACCATAATAGGCTGTAGCAAACCATAAGGTACTTGATGTTTAGCCTTGACTTGCTGGCATATCAAGCATTTCGATACGAATTCAGAGATGTCTCTTTTCACCCATTCCACTAGTACATTTTCTTTAAATCATTGTATATTTTGGTAATTCCAGGATGAATAGACAAATGGCTATCATGTGCCTCTTGCAAAATTTTCTGAATAATTTCATTATTCCTCGGTACGCAAACTCTATCTCTGAACATCAAACATCCATCGGGACTAACCTGAAAATCTGATTCAATGGCCGACTCACATTGAACTCTTTTAGCCTGCAGGATACTATCATTAGTCTGAGCATCATAAATTTCCTGAAGAAATGTCGGCCTGACCCTTAAATCTGCCAAGACCGAACCATCATCAAACAACGCTAATCGATTATTCGTGGCCCTCAATGCAAATAAAGATTTTCTGCTCAACGCGTCAGCGACCATATTCGCCTTTCTTGGATGATAATCAATGATCAGCTCGTAGTCTTTAATTAATTCTAACCATCTCCGTTGTCTCATATTCAGTTTTTTTTGAGTCATTAAATACTTCAAACTCTTGTGGTCTGTGAATATACGACAAGTCTCACTATATAAGTAATGCCTCTAGATTTTCAAGGCAAAAACAATGGTGGCAAGCTCTAAGTCATGCATCAGATAATTCTTCTTGTGTGGCTTCAATTGTCGCGAAGCAGAGGCTGTCACCTTGCCATCTTGCATAAGTACACAACCCAATCCATTTAAGGATGCATCACTATAGACCACAAACTCTTTTTTCGGCTCAGGCAATACTAAAACTGGAGCTTCAGTCAGCAATGTCTTCAACTTTTCTAAACTATGCTGGCACTTCTCTGTCCATTCAAACTTAACATCTTTCTATAGTAACCTCGTCATCAAAGTCGTGATCATGGAGAATCCTTTCAAAAATCTTTGGTAGTAACCGGCTAAGCCCAAAAAGCTTCTAACCTTGGTTACATTTTTAGATTGTTTCTATTCAACAATTGCAGAGATTTTACTTGGATCAACTCGGATGCCATCACCTGAAATAGTATGACCCAAAAACCCTACTTCTTGTAGCCAAAATTCACTCTTGCTAAACTTAGCATACAATTGCTTTTCCCGTAAAGTTTGCAACACAGTCTTCAAATGCTTCATATGCTCCATCTCATCCTTGGAATAAATCAAAATGTCATTAATGAACACAACGACGAACTTTTCCAAGTATGGCCGAAATATCCTATTCATTAGGTCCATAAATACGGCCTGTGCATTCGTTAACCTAAACGGCATGACAAGAAATTCATAGTGGCCATACCTCGTTCTAACAGCTGTCTTTGGCACGTCTGACTCCTTAATTTGCAACTAATAGTAGCTGAATCTCAGGTCTATCTTAGAGAATATAGTAGCTCCCTTCAACCGGTCGAACAACTCATCGATCCTTGGCAAAGGATACTTATTCTTGATAGTCACCTTGTTCAATTGCTGATAATCTATACACAGCCTCATTGAACCATCTTTCTTCTTTACAAATAATACGAGAGCACCTCAAGGTGAAAAGCTTAGCCTTGCAAAATCTTTATCTGTCAGCTCTTGCAACTGTGCTTTTAATTCTTTCAGCTCGGTTGGTGCTATCCTATACGGAGCAATAGAAATAGGAGCTATCCCTGGCACCAGTTCAATACCAAACTCTATCTCTCTTTCAGGAGGTAATTCGAGTAATTCCTTGGAAACACATCTGGATATTCACATACTATTGGCACAGACTCAATCTTCAACTCCGTTTCCTTAGTGTTTAGTACAAAAGCAAGGTAGGCTTTGTACCCTTTTCTCATATATTTTTGAGCAACCATTGCTATGATTACAATCGGTGGTGTATCCAATTCTCTTTAAACAACCCGTAGAACCTTACCATCTGGGCGCTTCAATTCAATATACTTGCTACCACAGTTTACAATTACATCATGCAGGGCTAACCAATCCATGCCAAGTATTACATCAAACTCATCAAATGGCAATAACATAAGGTTAGCCAAAAAACAATGACCCTGAATCATCAAAGGACAATTCTTACAGACTTTATCAACCAGGACTGACTTGCCTAATGGGTTTGACACTTTGATTATAAATTTCGTAGGTTTAATGGATATATTCATACTAGACAACAATCTCATGAAAATATATGAATGCGTTGACCCAGGATCAATTAAGGCAACAATACAAGTATTTAAAAGAGAAAAAGTACCCGTGATAACGTCAGGAGCAGAGGCTTCCTCTCAAGCGCGTATTGCATACGTTCTTGCTGGGGCTCGAGTCTATAATTTCGTGGTACCTTTGGCTGCAACTTGACTGCCACTAACACTTTCAAGATACTTTGGAGGTCTACCTCGTGGAATAAGAGCACTTGATTTTGGGGTTACTTCCACCTCTTTATCGATTCGCTTTGGGCAGTCTCAAAGGAAGTGGTCAAGAGAACCGCATCTATAACAGGCACTGCTCTTCATCCGGCACTCTCGAAGTGAAATTTATTGCAGTTTTTACACTTTAGCCTCTGGTTATCTACACTCCCCTCACTAGACACCATCGGGGAGGAAGACTTCTGATTACGTATTTTGGAGCCTCTCGCTCTACCCGAATATCCGACCGACGAAGTGGAGCGTTCATGTTGGCTTATTGATTTCTTTGTGAGAAATGAAAGCGTCTTACTGCTAGATCTCTTGCTCACAACTCAAGCTTCTCTTTTAGCTTGCTTCCTTTTATTATTGAGCTCCTCAGCTTTCTTGGCCCGATCAGCTAATGCGGCAAACTCTCGTATCTGAAGAATCCCAATCAATAGATTGATTTCCTCATTCAGATATTCCTCGAAGCATTTACACGTTTCTGACACTGTTTGAACCCATTCAGTTGCATACTGACTTAGCCTTACAAACTCCCTTTGTATTCCGATACAGTCTTATTTCCTTATTTGAGTTCCAAGAACTCTTTCCATTTTGAGTCTAAGAACCATTGGCTGATGTATTTCTTCTTAAATTCCGCTTGGAAAAATTCCCAAGTGACGTTTTCCTTTGACACCACTGAAGATACGGTCTTCCACCAGTGGTATGAAGGATCCTTTAGGAGTGACATGACACACTTTAAGCACTCCTCAGGTGTGCACGATAATTCATCCAATACTCGTATAGTGTTCTCGAGCCAGAATGTAACACCCCTATAACCCGTATCTGTCGCCGGAGTGGGTTATGAAGAGTTACCAATCCAAAACATTACATTTGTACATTCACATTTACAAGTTCATTAGCAATTACATGCATAGCCAAACAAAATCAAAGATCGAAATTCAGACTTATACCGACATTCAAAAGTTACCATATTCACATGGCTTATATACAACAACATCTCAAAATATAATTCACTTAAGTCTATTCTATACATGCCATACGAATTCCAAAACATAATAGTACCAAAACGATAGATAGTGTGTGTAACACCCCGAACCCGAGACCATCGCCGGTGTCGGACATGAGGGGTTAACAAGCCAAGTTCACATGTTTTGCCCACCAATTTGACATTTCCAGTCAGGCTGGAAAACTGCATCACTGTCGCCTTAAAAATCATATCTCGAGTTTCAAAACTCGGAAACTGGTTTCGTAAATTTTCCCTGAATTTAAACTCATATATCCATCCATGGATTTATTTCTAGAATTTTTGGTCGGGCCAATTGGTACAGTTTATTAGTTAAAGTCACCCATGTTACAGGGATCGACTGCTCTGACCTTCGCGCGTTATAACTTGAATATCTCTCTGTACAGGGCTTTAACACTGGTGCCGTTTGTTCCAAATGAAACTAGACTCAAAATGGAATCTGTACATATAAGGCATGACTCCTAATTCTTTCTGGATAATTTATAGTAAATTTTTAAAGTTGCGACAGGGGACCCAGAAACCGTTCTGGCCCTGTCTCACAATAGCCTTAATATCTCTTAACATGTAACTCCTATGACCATTTCGTTTCTTCCATATGAAAATAGACTCATCAATGTTAATTTACATAGCTTATTCACTATTTAATACCATTCCTACAAATTTTGGTGATTTTTCACATTCACGTCACTGCAGCTGGCAGCATCTGTTTTTAAGGTAGGTCTTACCTATTTGGTAGTCTCCATGAACCAACTAATCTTGCCATACATAGGTTCATATATGATCATTTTAACCATGCCAATGGCTGATCATGTGACCAACATTCCCATTTCAAGTCCATAGCCACATCATGACACCAATATATACATACAAACCACAAATAGTCTAAGTTCATGCTTCCTTTTTGAGCCATTTTAGCATGGCCGTACATATATACATCACAACATATTTAACCAACAAGGGTAGTCCTATACATGCCATCTCAAGTTCAACCAAAATTTATACCAAAATGGAGGCTTGATAGTGGGGATGACTTGACTTCAACGATCCCAAATCCGATTGCTTGAAGCGAAATCTAGAAAACGAGAGCCAAAGCAGCGGGGTAAGCATTTTATGCTTAGTAAGTCTCAAGGAATATAATCAACTCTAATTACAGCAATACATTCACATAACCAAATGCATCATTTCATTAATACACATTCTTACTTCACACTTCATCATTATATAATTTCACAAAGTATCAATCAATTCAATAACTGAAATTCATTAGTCGATTGAGCGAATGTTGCTCAAACATGTCGACTTTCAATGCACATATAAACGTACCTCATTCTTTGGGCTTTTTGAGTGTACTCATTGAATTTATTACAGCAACCAACACTCACCTCCAGCCCAAGATTCTTGAATATAACCGGATATAACCATGTGCACAAATGCCTTGGTCTTAGCCGGATAGAATGTCTCGCACGAATGCCTTGGTCTTAGCCCGGATGTAGCCACTAGCACAATTGCCTTGGTCTTAACCGGATATAATTTCCAGCATAATTGTCTTGAGTTTAGCCGGATATCATTCAATTTCCATGAACACATACATCAATTATCATTGGACATACATAATTCATTTTCGTTACTAAGGCTCAAACGCAATTATAGTCACAAGCATATTCGCCTTGGGACTTAGGCGGGTAGAATTCAAATACTCATGCACACATAATCAATAATCAATACACATCCATACTTTATTTCACACAATTCAAGTAGGGTCACTTCTTGAGGACTTACCTCGGATGTTGTCGAGCGGCTTTTTCGGCTATTCGATCACTTTCTCCTTCCCTTGTCCAATTGTGGCCCTCTAAGCTCTTGAGCTAATTCAAACAAATTCAATTTATTAAAACCTCATTGTGCTAGCTTATGGCGAATATGACAAGGAGTTTAAATGGTCATATGGCCACCCTTTAGCTTGAATACACAATGGTCATGCACATTTTATACTACATCAAGCAATTCAATACAATTTATTCGAGCATCAAGGAAATGCTAAGGCCTTCAATAGGCTACCCAAGGCGAATATTCATGTACATGTTGAGGTCAATTTTGCACTTAATACCTCACAAAACAGCATGCAATTTACTAATTAATGCTTTGCACATTGTATTAAAACTTATAATATAGCATCAAGCACTTATATGTGTGCTAGGCCGAATTGTGCTTGCAATTTCACAAGCATTCTTCCACATCTTCTTCTTTAAACCAATATATTCATCACTTAGTTCATAACCAAAACATCATGTGCAAACATATATATACATATATGAGCATGGCGAATTTCAAGGTGTCCATAGCCATCCAAAACACAAATTTTAACTAACATGCAAGAAGCATGAACCATGCTCATGAATGCATCATGGCGAATATGACAATCATGCCCTTTTCAACTTCAATCATGGTTAAACAAAAAGAAAACTCAAAATCTTACTCAAGAGTAGACAATCCATCATTGCATGCATCATCATCAAGCTTCACACTTAGCATGCAATGGCTTTATCACCATAACAACTTTGGCCAAATGCCATTTCCATGGCATAACAAAGATTTGAGCCATGGCTAACATGCACATCAAATTAGCAACCAAAACATGCATGAAACTCCTAACACAACCTCATACATACCTTACTCTTGTTGCAAGTTTAGCCAAATTTCCTTCTAGATCTCTTCTAAACAAAGAAAATGAAGCAAAAATCCTTCCTTCTTCCTTAGTATTTTCGGCCAAAGAAGAGAAAAATAGGTGAACAAAATTTTTTCTTTGCTTCTCTTTCACTCACGGCAAAAGGGGGAAGGATGAGCAAATTTTGATTTTTTGTTTCTCTTCCTACATGCTTAATTTTTTATCATTTATCACATCATGCATTAACAAAACATGTCATAACATGTTTTCCTTGCCCATATTCCCTTGTCATGGCGGCCACTATACCATCTTTGGGGAAATTTGACATGCAAATCCCTTATTTTTGCATGCATGCTCAACTAGTCATCACACATTTCCCCATCATACTTTCAAAGTTTACTACTAGGTCCTTTCTAGTGAAATTCACATTTATAATTCTAAATTGAAACATCAAAATGTCATACACAATTTAACACATATCATAGGCATCAAAATAAATTTTTAATTATTTTTATGCCTCGGTTTTGTGGTCCCGAAACCACATTCCGACTAGGGTCAATTTTGGGCTGTCACAACTCTCCCCCACTTAAGAAATTTTCGTCCCGAAAATCTTACCGGTAAATAGGTTTGGATATCGCTCTTTCATAGAGTTCTCGGTCTCCCAAGTAGCTTCTTCTATACCGTGCTTGAGCCATAACACTTTCACTAGCGGAACCCGCTTGTTTCGCAACTCTTTCACTTCTCGTGATAGGATACGAATCGGTTCTTCCTCATAACTCATATTAGCTTGAATTTCAATTTCTGATGGGCTAATCACGTGCGATGGATCGGATCTATAGCGTCGAAGCATCGAAACGTGAAAGACATCGTGAATCTTTTGAGTTCGGGGGCAAAATCAAGCGATATGCCACTTTGGACCGACTCGCTCGATATCTCATATGGTCCAATGAACCTCGGGCTCAACTTGCCCTTACGGCCGAACACGAGTATCTTTTTCCAAGGCGATACCTTGAGAAACACTTTATCACCCACGATACTCGATATCCTTACGCTTCAGATCCGCGTCGACTTACGACGATCGGAGGCTATCTTGAGACTTTCACGGATTACTTTCACTTTCATTCAGCATCCCTAATCAAATCCACCGAAAATCTTGCTTTCACCGAGCTCGGTCCAAAACAATGGCGTCGGCATTTACGACCGTACAAGGCCTCGTAGGGTGCCATCTTAATACTTGATTGAAAGTTTGTTGTTGTGGCGAATTCAATCAATGGCAAATACCGTTCCCATGAACCACTAAACTCGAGGACGCAACATCTTAACATATCCTCAAGTATCTGAATTATCCGCTCGGATTGACCATCGGTTTGGGGGTGAAAGGCGGTCTTTGAAATGCAACTTGGTACCCAAAGCTTCTTGCAACTTTTTCCAAAATCGCGAGGTAAATCTCGGATCTCTATCCGACACAATAGAAATAGGCACCCCGTGTAATCTCACAATCTGAGAAACGTACAATTCCGCTAATTTGTCCATTGAAAAATCCGTACGTAACGGGGACAAAGTGGGCCGACTTAGTCAATCGATCTACACGACCCAAACCGCATCCTTCTTACTTGCTGACAATGGCAGTCCGGATACAAAGTCCATTGTGACTCGATCCCATTTCCACTCGGGTATCGTGATTGGCTGAAGTAATCCTGAAGGCACCTGATGTTCCGCTTTCACTTGTTGACATATTAAACATCTCAAAACAAAGTCGGAGATGTCTCGCTTCATACCATGCCACCAAAACCGACGTTTCAATTCATTGTACATCTTCGTACTCCCCGGGTGGATTGCCATTCGGCTACAATGGGCTTCATTGAAATTATCGAAATGAGTTCAATTCTTTGGGACACACAGACGACTTTTGAACCTCAAACAATCGTCATCGTCGATTTGAAACTCCGAGTCCTTGTTCGGAACACATGCAGCCCGTTTTGCAACCAACTCGTCGTCGACTTTACGAGCTTCTCGAATTTGGTGTGTCAATAATGGTTTGGCTTTCAATTCAGCCACTAACACACTTTGTCGGATCGGACGGACAAGTGCACATTCATCGCTCGTAAAGTGAATAACGATTTACGACTCAAGGCATCCGCAACCACATTCGTCTTTCCGGGTGATAGTCAATGATCAGCTCATAATCCTTTAACAGCTCGAGCCAACGTCTTTGTCGCAGATTTAAGTCTCTTTGGGTCATCAAATATTTGAGACTTTTGTGATCCGAGTATACATGGCACCTTTCACCAAATAAGTAATGTCGCCAAATCTTTAAAGCGAATACGATGGCGGCCAATTCGAGATCATGAGTCGGATAATTTTTCTCATGTGGCTTTAATTGCCTCGACGCGCAGGCCACAACTCGACCTTCTTGCATTAATCGCAACCTAACCCAAGTAGAGAGGCGTCGCTATAGATGACAAACTCTTTGCTTGGACTCGGGTTGCACTAGAATTGGGGCTTCGATCAAATAAGTTTTCAGTTGATCGAAACTTTTTGGCATTTCTCCGTCCATTCGAACTTAACATCCTTTTGGAGTAACCGTCATCGGAGTGGCTATCGTTGAGAAGCCTTTTACAAATCGTCGGTAATAACCGGCAAGCCCCAAAAGCTCGAACCTCGGTAATATTTCTGGAGGCTTCCAATTAAGTATGGCTGAAATTTTATTGGTCGACTCGAATACCGTCTGAATACCACATGACCCAAGAAGCTAACCTCTCTTAACGAACTCACACTTGCTGAACTTAGCATATAGTTGCTTATCCGTAAAATTTGCGGCACTAACCGCAGTGTTCAAAGATGTTCGGTCTCATTTCTTGAATAGACCAAGATGTCATCAATGAACACGACTACGAATCGATCCAAATATGGTCTAAAGATCCGATTCATTAAATCCATAAATACCGCGAGGGCATTAGTGAGCCCAAACGGCATCACTAGGAACTCATAGTGACCATATCTCGCTTAAGGCGGTCTTGGGTGCGTCCAGAATCTCGGATTCGCAATTGATAATAGCCCGATCTCAAATCTATTTTCGAGAACACCGAGGCTCCCTTGATTGATCGAACAAGTCATCAATACGTGGCAACGGATATTTGTTCTTTATCGTCGCTTTGTTAAGGCGACGATAGTCGATCTGCAACCGCATGGTTCCATCCTTCTTCTTCACGAACAATCTTGGCGCACCCAAAGGCGAAAAACTCGGCGAGCAAAACCTCTATCCACCAATTCTTGCAACCGAGCTTTCAACTCCTTTAATTCCGTTGGTGCCATACGATCACGGAGCTATCGAAATGGAGTGGTACCGGTACCAATTCGATGCCAAATTCTATTTCCGAGCAGGTGGTAAACCGGCAATTCTTGGGAAAACATCCGGTATTCACAAACCACGACGCAGATTCGGGTTTCTTTTACGATTCCTTGCCATCGAGCACGTCGCAAAGTGCGCTTCGCACCCTTTTCTTACATATTTACGGGCCAACATCGGATATATTACGGTGGCAACCCTTTAAGTCCGTAGACTCAACCCGAATTATTTCATTATTCGCACACCTCAAATCGATAGTCTTGCTCTTGCAATTTACAACCGCATCGTGCATGGTCAACCAATCCAAACCAAGAATAACGTCGAACTCATCGAGCGGCAAAAGCATCAAGTCCGCGGGAAAACAAGAACCTCGGAACACTAGGGGACTTTTCTTGCACACTTTGTTGACAAGCACGTAATGACCCAAGGGTTTGACACCGAATTACAAACTCGATGAGACTCAATAGGCAAAGTCTTCTTGGATGCTAAGGTTTCACATATATATGAATGAGTAGAACCGGGGTCAATCAAAGCAATCACATTTGTATTGAAAAGAGTGAAAGTACCGGTAATGACATCTGGAGAGGCAGCATCCTCACGTGGAGGTATGGCATAAGTCCTTGCAGAGCACGAGCCTCGATCCGATGGTAGCATCTCTAGATCCTCTCGACCGCCACCGACATTGCCCATATTTCTAGGTGGCCTACCTCGAGTAGTGGTAGCACCGGGTTTCCACTCGACTTACATTCATTCAAGCATCCTCGGGCAATCCTTCATAAAGTGGTCGGCCGATCCACACTTATAGCGAGGCGATCACGAAACCAACAGCTCCCGAATGCCATTTGCCACAATGTGGACACTCACCCTCTCTCGGCGATCATTTCCACCATGGCGCGATCGAAGTGACTCGTGTGGTCACGGGGGTCGATCGCGTCCTCGTCTAGAAAAGCCCGAAACGCCTCTAGACCGGCTCGCATCATCTCGAAATCTCTTGATGCTTGTTGAAGAGACTTTCCGAGGACCTCTTCGAATTCTCCGGTTCCCACATCAGCTTTTTGTTTCTCCTTTCTAAGCTCTTGACTTTACAAGCTCGCTCAACAAGTACTACGAACTCTCGTATCTCGAGAATGCCAACAAACATCCTTATATCATCATTCAGCCCATCCTCGAGCGTTTACACATAATAGCTTGGACGAAATGCATTCTCGCGTCTGGCTAAGCCTCACAAACTTTCGTTCGTAGTCGATAACGGACATAGAACCTTGCTTAAGATCAAGAAATTCCCTCCGCTTTTGGTCGATGAATCTCTGCGATATACTTTTTTGAACTTCGGTTTGAAAGAATTCCCAAGTCACTTGCTCTCTAGGCACCACAGTCGAGTACTCCACCAATAGTAGGCGGACTCGCGTAGCAAGGAGATGGTACACTTTAAGCACTCATCGGTGTGCAGGATAGCTCATCAAGCACCGGATAGTGTTATCTAACCAAAATTCAGCTCGCTCGGCATCATCATCATCCGTAGCCTTAAATTCAATGGCCCCATGTTTTGAATCCTATCGACCGGGGCTTACTTGACCTTAGTTGGTCGATCACCGGAGGTATTGTAGGTCTTGAGGGTTGCATTTGTCGGGAATAGAGGTTGTGGAACAGTAGTGTTGGTTCGAATGTATTGATTAAACCATTCGTTCATCACACTATAAAAGGCTTGCCTAGCCTCGTCATTAGGATTGCTGGCCATAGGTTGAGAGTTCGCCATTGGCGTCCCTTCTTGCGGGGCAGCGCCACACTCTCCACATCATCAGCTATCGCTTTCGGTTGGGATCGGGATCCATTGCTATAAACAAACACAAAGTCAAATTGTCGAAATCATCACACTATCGATTCATCATTTAATGGCATGTATAGCTAGACCCCAAACACATCACGGTAGTCCTAGAATCGACTAAACCGTGGCTCGATACCAATAAAATTGTAACACCCGAACCCGAGACCATCGCCGATTAGTCGGACACGAGGGTTAACAAGCCAAGTTCACATGTTTTGCCCACCAATTTGACATTTCCAGTCGGGCTGGAAAACTGCATCACTGTCGCCTTAAAATCATATCTCGAGTTTCAAAACTCGGAAACTGGTTTCGTAAATTTTCCCTGAATTTATACTCATATATCCATCCATGGATTTATTTCTAGAATTTTTGGTCAGGCCAATTGGTACAGTTTATTAGTTAAAGTCACCCATGTTACAGGGATCAACTGCTCTGACCTTCGCGCGTTATAACTTGAATATCTCTCTGTACAGGGCTTTAACACTGGTTCCGTTTGTTCCAAATGAAACTAGACTCAAAATGGAATCTGTAAATATAAGGCATGACTCCTAATTCTTTCTGGATAATTTATAGTAAATTTTTAAAGTTGTGACAGGGGACCCAGAAACCGTTCTGGCCCTGTCTCACAATAGCCTTAATATCTCTTAACATGTAACTCCTATGACCATTTCGTTTCTTCCATATGAAAATAGACTCATCAAGGTTCATTTACATAGCTTATTCACTATTTAATACGATTCTTACAAATTTTGGTGATTTTTCACATTCACATCACTGCAGCTGGCAGCATCTGTTTTTAAGGTAGGTCTTACCTATTTGGTAGTCTCCATGAACCAACTAATCTTGCCATACATAGGTTCATATATGATCATTTTAACCATGCCAATGGCTGATCATGTGACCAACATTCCCATTTCAATCCATAGCCACATCATGACACCAATATATACATACAAACCACAAATAGTCTAAGTTCATGCTTCCTTTTTGAGCCATTTTAGCATGGCCGTACATATATACATCACAACATATTTAACCAACAAGGGTAGTCCTATACATGCCATCTCAAGTTCAACCAAAATTTATACCAAAATGGAGGCTTGATAGTGGGGATGACTTGACTTCAACGATCCCAAATCCGATTGCTTGACGAAATCTAGAAAACGAGAGCCAAAGCAGCGGGGTAAGCATTTTATGCTTAGTAAGTCTCAAGGAATATAATCAACTCTAATTACAGCAATACATTCACATAACCAAATGCATCATTTCATTAATACACATTCTTACTTCACACTTCATCATTATATAATTTCACAAAGTATCAATCAATTCAATAACTGAAATTCATTAGTCGATTGAGCGAATGTTGCTCAAACATGTCGACTTTCAATGCACATATAAGCGTACCTCATTCTTTGGGCTTTTTGAGTGTACTCATTGAATTTATTACAGCAACCAACACTCACCTCCAGCCCAAGATTCTTGAATATAACCGGATATAACCATGTGCACAAATGCCTTGGTCTTAGCAGGATAGAATGTCTCGCACGAATGCCTTGGTCTTAGCCTCTTACGGATGTAGCCACTAGCACAATTGCCTTGGTCTTAACCGGATATAATTTCCAGCATAATTGTCTTGAGTTTAGCCGGATATCATTCAATTTCCATGAACACATACATCAATTATCATTGGACATACATAATTCATTTTCGTTACTAAGGCTCAAACGCAATTATAGTCACAAGCATATTAGCCTTGGGACTTAGGCGGGTAGAATTCAAATACTCATGCACACATAATCAATAATCAATACACATCCATACTTTATTTCACACAATTCAAGTAGGGTCACTTCTTGAGGACTTACCTCGGATGTTGTCGAACGGCTTTTTCGGCTATTCGATCACTTTCTCCTTCCCTTGTCCAATTGTGGCCCTCTAAGCTCTTGAGCTAATTCAAACAAATTCAATTTATTAAAACCTCATTGTGCTAGCTTATGGCGAATATGACAAGGAGTTTAAATGGTCATATAGCCACCCTTTAGCTTGAATACACAATGGTCATGCACATTTTATACTACATCAAGCAATTCAATACAATTTATTCGAGCATCAAGGAAATGCTAAGGCCTTCAATAGGCTACCCAAGGCGAATATTCATGTACATGTTGAGGTCAATTTTGCATAATACCTCACAAAAACAGCATGCAATTTACTAATTAATGCTTTGCACATTGTGGCCCAAAACTTATAATATAGCATCAAGCACTTATATGTGTGCTAGGCGAATTGTGCTTGCAATTTCACAAGCATTCTTCCACATCTTCTTCTTTAAACCAATATATTCATCACTTAGTTCATAACCAAAACATCATGTGCAAACATATATATACATATATGAGCATGGCGAATTTCAAGGTGTCCATAGCCATCCAAAACACAAATTTTAACTAACATGCAAGAAGCATGAACCATGCTCATGAATGCATCATGGCGAATATGACAATCATGCCCTTTTCAACTTCAATCATGGTTAAACAAAAAGAAAACTCAAAATCTTACTCAAGAGTAGACAATCCATCATTGCATGCATCATCATCAAGCTTCACACTTAGCATGCAATGGCTTTATCACCATAACAACTTTGGCCAAATGCCATTTCCATGGCATAACAAAGATTTGAGCCATGGCTAACATGCACATCAAATTAGCAACCAAAACATGCATGAAACTCCCAACACAACCTCATACATACCTTACTCTTGTTGCAAGTTTAGCCAAATTTCCTTCTAGATCTCTTCTAAACAAAGAAAATGAAGCAAAAATCCTTCCTTCTTCCTTAGTATTTTCGGCCAAGAAGAGAAAAATAGGTGAACAAAATTTTTTCTTTGCTTCTCTTTCACTCACGGCAAAGGGGGAAGGATGAGCAAATTTTGATTTTTGTTTCTCTTCCTACATGCTTAATTTTTTATCATTTATCACATCATGCATTAACAAAACATGTCATAACATGTTTTCCTTGCCCATATTCCTTGTCATGGCCGGCCACTATACCATCTTTGGGGAAATTTGACATGCAAATCCTTATTTTTGCATGCATGCTCAACTAGTCATCACACATTTCCCCATCATACTTTCAAAGTTTACTACTAGATCCTTTCTAGTGAAATTCACATTTATAATTCTAAATTGAAACATCAAAATGTCATACACAATTTAACACATATCATAGGCATCAAAATAAATTTTTAATTATTTTTATGCCTCGGTTTTGTGGTCCCGAAACCACATTCCGACTAGGGTCAATTTTGGGCTGTCACAGTGTGACGAGTTGCTGACGATCCTCGAGCAAGTGGTTGGAGTCAATGATCTAAAAACAGAGAAACATAACAAACGGAGTAAGCTTCCATAAGCTTAGTAAGTTTTAAGCAATGCAAACAATTAAATTCAATTATAAATCGATTAATCAAATTCTCAAGTGACATTTCTTAGGTATATTGCCATTTGGCCGAATATATACCAACATTTAACGCATATTTAGCATATTAACTTCACTTGAATCTGAATTCATATAACATAAGTAAATCAAATATTTTCACATAACTTCATACTTTGGCCGAATGTATCATGATCATAGATATAGTCATAACACTTATTCACATATGCATCACATTATACATTTATGATTCAATTCAAATCAAACTCATATATAAGTACATGATACGTACCTGGCCAACTTAATATATTGAATGTATTCAATTGTCGTTCTAACACGAAGTATCATAGTCTTGGACTTATCAAATCACCGGCATTAAGCCTGCTAGGTTTTAAACCCAAATTCATCACCGGCACGAAGCCTGCTAGACTTTAAGTCTAAACTCATTCACCGGCATTTCGCCTGTTAGGCTCGAAGCCCGATATCATCTCACCGGCATTATAGCCTGCTAGGCCCAAATCCAGATATCATCTCACTGGCATTATAGCCTACTAGGCTCGAAGCCCGATATCATATCACCGGCATTATAGCCCGCTAGGCTCAAAGCCCGAATGTTACATTACAAAAAAAAAAAATCAATTCACATGTTCTTTCATACTTTCATAACTTATGCTTCAACTTCAATTATGGCCGAAACACATATACATTTGTACAAAGGCTTTCATCATTCGAATAAAGTACACGTTTGATGTAAGGTATTATACTCGAATTCCATACCTCGATTACATTCGGCAATCACATATCATTAATAATAATATCACATCCAAACATGGTTACCCTTAGGTTCTAATAATCACAAATTGTGAAACCTCTTTCATCACCCATACAACATGGTACATTGATCATAAATCTCATTTAACATGTTATAATTCCATATCCAATTCAACTTAGCTATACTAGCTATCTTTGGTTTATAGTATTAATTCATTCTCACTCGACATATTAGCTAAATAAAAACAACATCCTCTTAGCTATTTTCATTTAATCAATAAGTATATGAAATCAAATGAAACACTTAAGAACTTACCTTAAATGTCATCGGACAACTACAAATTGACTATTCCATTTGTTTCGCTTTTCCCTTTTCCGAGTTAAGTTCCTTTTGCTCTTGAGCTAGGTAAAATAAATTGGTTTGTTTAATTACTTAGCTAATTTATTTAGATTCAAACATTAACAATTTTTCTTAATAAGAAACATACAACAACTTATTAACAACCATTCATTCACATCTTTATTCTTGATTACAATCGGCCATTATAACATATACAAATGCATATTAACCACTTTGACCGATTGTCCATTAACCACTAATTCATATACATAAATTTTACCAATCAACTCAGCCTTCTCCACATTATTTATCTTAATTCACATTCGAAAATCATAGAACACATACTAACGATTTAACGTTACAATTCAAATTTTCACACACCAATAAACACATTCGGCAAAACTTCATTTCAATTCACTTTAAAACACCAACAACTAAATTATTTCTTGGCACCTTTATCACATTTTCATAATCGGCATAACCATGTTACCAATCTAATACATCAAAATTTACTTATCCAAGACTACATTCAGTATTTATATATTCACATAAACACAATAGCCGATTGTTATTTATCATCTAATTCGACTTTCAATAACCTCAAATTATAAACAGTATTCAATTCCCTAATTAAGATATCAATTGACAACTTCACAAACAAAGATTAACAAGCTTAGGGCTCATCTAATAACCATTTATAATTTAAAACTTCAAACGTTCGAAATCTAGCATTTTACTCACATGGCCGAATACATGCTTTGCCTCAACTAAGGAAATTTATACACTCACAACTCCATCAATTCATTTTCCACTTAATTACATCAATTCAAAGCTCAATTTAATAAGAACATGCTTAATTTAAATAAAAACAAATTTCCTTTCCCAAAAGCATATATATACGGCAACTTCAACTTCATACCTCTCAACAATGAATTCAACTTAATCATTCATTAACATTACACTCATTCGGCCATTATATAAGCAAATGTAACATCTAAACAACACCTTCCAAAAGCTATTAAATTATCAGAATTTAACAAATTGCCGAATGCACATATGTTCAAAAATTCATGAATTTAAACCATGGGTTAACTATACAATGCACTTATCAATTTAATTTCATAAACAATTACATAAAAATCACATTAACATACCTTTGATTTATGAAATAACCATGGCCGAATGCCTTGGCTTCTTCTTCTATTTTTCTTTCACTAGTTACGGCAATAGGGAAAAGAAAGATGAACATACATTGTTTTTATCACTCTTTTCTTATTTTAATTATTCTTTATTTCATAATATAAAGCCATTAACTATTATAATGCTAAAATAAAATGCATATATTATCTATCAACCATCATTATGGCCGGCCACTAAATTAAAAATGGTCCATTTGACATGCAAGTCCCCCATGTCAATAATTCATGCATTATTTGGCCACTTTAAAATTCACCTATTACATTTTCAAGTCTTATCACATGAGTCCTTTCTTATAAATTAACACCAAATTGATAAAATCAAGGCACGAAAAATTCACACATACAAATTCCACATACAATAAGCACAAAATATAACATCTAATTATTTTCGTGACTCGATTTTGTGGTTCCGAAACCACTGTTCGACTAGGGTCAAATTAGGGCTGTCACACAGAACTCGGCTCGTTCAGCATCATTATCAATCTTAGCTCTAAATTCCTCAGCCCTGTACTTTCTAAGCTTGTCTACAGGGCTTTACCAATTCTTACAAGTGCCATACCTCGTGGCATTTCCTCATAGGTTGGTTAGGGGCGGTTGAGGTCGTGGTATGTTGGGGCGATTCCTCAAATAATCCCCATACCACTCATCCATCATGTCAAAGAAGACGGCTCTGGCCTCTTCCCGACCTTGAAACATAGGCCTTCTACTACTGTTAGAAATAGCTCGTTGTACGGAAGCTAGAGCATTGCTCTCGGCTCCCTCGGACTCATATTGTGCTTGATTGGAAGACATTTACTATATTCAACGATAATTAAACAGTTAGGAGATATCACACTATCAATGTTCATATAATGGCATGTATAGCTAAACTCGGTGTACTCTACGGTAGTCCTAGAATCGACTAAACTGTAGCTTTGATACCACTAAATGTAGCACCTTTTACCCGTACCCGAGACCGAAACCAGGTATGAGGCGTTACCAGGCATGTACTTGAACATTTTTGGGAAATACGGGTTATAAAATTTCGTTCCAATTTGAAACCAATCCAATAGTATCTTGGTGTCTCTATTATGAGCCTACGAGGCTCAAACGTACATTGAAACTGATTTGGGACTAAACCGAAGACCTAATAAAAATTTAAGAAAAATTTTGAGTTAATGTCTCACACGCCCGTGTAGAAACATTGCAAATGCCCGTGTGCTTTGGGACACGCCCATGTCCCCTACCCGTGTGGAATTAATTGAATTTATTTTCTACTTCGAACCTACATTGGTTTCCACACGGCCAAGCACACGCTTGTGTCTTTGGCCTGTGTCCTTCACACGGCCTTGACACGCCCGTTTGGTCGCTCGTGTCCAAAAACTCAAGCATTCTGTTTATGACATTAGCATGCATTTAGGGATACACGGCCAAGACACACGCCCGTGTGTTAGGTCGTATCCTCCACACAATTGAGATACATGGCCGTGTCTCTACCCGTGTGTTTACTACCATGAATTTGGCTTAAAATTTTAGGTACAAGGGACACACGGTTATGCCACAGGCCCATGGGGTGGTCCATGTGTCACACACGGTCTAGACACATGCCCGTGTGTCTACCCATGTGGACCATGTTAGGCTATTTTCCAAGCCTTTGGTCACCCTCTAGCATATGTTCTCACTTGTAGGTTTCCATAACATATAGCCAGGCCTAATTATACTCTCAAATGACCAATATAAACCTCATTGCATGTAAAGCTCATTTCATCGGTCTTACACATGCTAGGATTATTTCTCTTGTATCAAGAATGTCTCTGCCTTATAACACATTCAAGATTGGCTCATTATTATAACTCATTGCCAATTATGGTCTAGCCATCCCATGTGATTTGGTCATCTTACATGTGTATCTACTTGTGATACGCCTGTTCATTCATCTCAATAACATTAGAAGAAAAATATGCACAACTATATAGGTCATACCTTATAACAAAATGAGCCAAATCCTTTGGCCATATGCATGTAGACATGTACACCTTACAAGCCTTCATATTGGCTAATCAAATGACACATATTACAAAATTAACAAAAGCCCTATACATGCCATTGAACAAAATAAGAGTATCTATATACCAAAGCTAGACAAGATGATAGTGTGTTGACTCTCCAATCGTCTTCCAATATTCGTGAGTCTACGAGCTCTATAAGATAGGGAAAAGAGAGGGGTAAGCATTTACATGCTTAGTAAGCCCGAATAACTAGAAAATAAACTTACTGATTTGTTTAGCATGCAACCATATTAGGCAAATAAACCATCAAGTACGGAATGGTTTCCCTATCACATGCACTCCAACAACAGGTTAGTCACATAACATCACACCATGTAACTTATCTAAGATAAGCTCATCATTCAATGTTTTCATTTTTGTATCACATATTAATCCCGTTGAGTTATGTAACACCCCTATCCCGTAACCGTTGCCGGAATAGGACGAGGCGTTAACAGAATTTAGGAATCCGATCAGAATAGTAAAATTTTGAACCTTTTCTTAAATAAAAGATCATTTATTTATATAACTAATAGACACAAACAAAGATCGAATTTAAAACTTATAAAAGTAAACTTCCATAAGATGCCATATTCGCATGGCTTATATACAATAGTCAAAATATCATTCTACTTATAGTTTATCCTATACGTGCCATAAGCTAAGTCCAAATCACATGATTACTACAATAGTAGATAGCATGACGAAGTACTGACGATCCCCGAGCTAATAGTAAGAGTCAATGATCTACAAAAATAAACAGAGACACATAACATTCAAAGTAAGCTTTCATAAGCTTAGTAAGTCTTAAGCAATTTAAACAGTTGAACTTAAAAACAAACCAAATGTTCGAAATCACATAACACTTTCTGAGTACAATAATATTTGGCTGATTACGCACAAACACATATCATTTTACTCCGTTTATACTCAAACTCATATAAACATAGTATTTACAAGCTTCCGGATTAACTTTAATTCTTTCAAATTTCACTAGTGTATCATTTCTTACCCACGCCTACTTTCAAAATTCATAGTTAAATGGCATATCGAAAACTATCTTCTAACTTTGCATAATAACTGAATGCACACATATACAAATATACATATGAATTTACAACATCTTTTCATATGTTACTCATTACACATTCTTAATTCCCGTCAGATTAATCTCACATATAATATATATATATCACATACCTGAATCACTTAATGTGTAATACGAGTTCAATTTATCATCATAGCGTAGGATCTCGTAGTCATATACTTTATCAAATTCATTAACACTTGGCCTGCGAGGTATAAAACTTGAACATAACACCAGCACGAAGCCTATGGGACTTTAAACTCAGATATAATACCAGCACTAGGCCTGCGGGATTTAACCTAGATACACATCAAATATCATGCATATTTAATCATATATTAACACATCTCATTCAACATATCACATTAGTAGTCATTTGCTATAATCGGATATAAGCTTCATATGAACACCATCATTTACATTTCGGTTCAAAAGTCATACATAAATATCACATATCCATTTCACCATTCAAACTTAACCCATAGTGACCATTCGACTAAAAGTCATATACATAAATTATTTATCGCACAACTTAATTCAAGTAGAACCAAAAGGTCACAATTCATCTAATATATACATATTGCTCATTGATTACACACAACCTTTCAAATTAGCAATTATAAGATGGTTACGCACATAGCCCATCCTTATCGATAATTTACGATGGTTTTACCCTTACTCACATATACAACATTTTACCTATGCTTCTCAATTCACATTCATGATTCAATTCCAATCAATTTAACATGCATAAGTACATATCGCATACTTGGCCAACTTAATGTATTGAATGAATTCGATTGTCGATTTAACACAAGGTCTCATAGTTGAACCTAAACATGAAACCATTTCTTATAGGTTCGATTCACATCAATCATCATTTTCATTTAATTCACATGTACATAATTAGGTTGTTCGTACCTGAATAATTTACTTTACGGAACGAATCCACATATCGTATTAGCCCATAGTCTTATAACACCGCACTTTTAATAGTTCACCTCATCGAAGTTCACAATTAATCACTTTAGTGCCAAGCCATATTCGGCTACCACAAAGGACTAATAATAATAATTTTATACACATCATGGTTTCCTTTAGATATTTAATAATCACAAATCGTGATATCTCTACCAACACATATACGGCATAGTTTATTCATTGTAACACTCATTTAGTGCATCAAATTTCCAAGTCCAATTCAACTTAAGCATAATAACCATAATCGGCTTATAGCCTTAAATCATTACATATTCGGCACATTAACTAAATAAAATTTACATTCTCTTTGCCATATTAATTTAACTCTTAGGCATATAAAAAGGAATCAAGCTTAAACACTTAAGAACTTACCTCAAATATTACCGAATGATTACAACGGCTATTCGATTACTTTCTCTTTTCCCTTATCCGAATTTGCCCCTCTATGCTCTTGAGCTTAAATTCAACAATTTTAAACTTAGTCATTATTCGACTATTCAAGCATCACTTTCAGAATATATAATATATATATATATATTCGACTTTTACACATACAGATCATAGTAAGCTTATAAGAAATCAATAAGCAACTCATTAACAAATTTTTGTCAATGTTTACCACATAATCATAATTTCACTGCAAGCTGTCTTCCTGAGCAATAGTCACTAAATCATTTATAACTGGAGCTACGAAACTCGAAATCAATTTCCGTTAATTTTCCCTGAAAATAGACTCATATATCTTCTATCCATAAAATTTTCAGAATTTTTTGTTTGGCCAATCAATACCAGATTTTTCTTAAAGTTTCCCCTGTTTCACTGTTTGACTAATTTGACCACTCTTCACTATGAATCAAATTTCTCATTGTACAGAATTCAAAATATGTTCTCGTTGATTTCATTTGAAACTAGAATCATTAAGGAGTCTAAGCATATAAAATTTATCTTATAACCATTTTTTTACAAATTATAATGATTTTCTAAATAAAAGGAATAGGGGACCCCGAAGTCATTTGACTCTATCCCACACCACTTCAAATATCTCATTATCAAAAATTCATTTGCTTTCACGGTTTCTTTTGTAAGAAGCTAGGCTCGTTAAGCTTTAATTACATAATTTATTCAGCTTCTAAATCATCTCCCACAATTTATGGTGATTTTCCAAAATCACATTACTGCTGCTGTCCCAAGCAGATTTATTATCAATTCACTCTTTCACACATACCTTGCATTCACATTATTTAAACATGTATATCACCAATCAATTTCATCACATATCTATACTTTCACTTACCCATAATCTCAATACAATACATCATGCTCAATTATACCTTAACTTATCCATTCCTTTCATTTAAACAACCCACATAACTTATTCATTCATGAACACATTCGGCACTATACATCTTTACAAATATTTCTTGGCACCTTTATCATATTTTCACAATCGGCATAACCGTGTTACCAATCTAATACATCAAAATTTACTTATCTAGGACTACATTCAGCATATATATATTCACATAAACACAATAGCCGAACACTTCATGAAGTTACCGAGACTCATCATTTGCTATTTCACACACACTCACATCCAATCCTTTTTATTAAACACTCAAAATCAACCATCTTCATGCCTTATCACAAAAATATCAAAACACCACCAAGACACTCTACAACCCATAGCCGAATGCATCACTTCAAACCAATAACAAAAATTGAGTCATGGGCTATGAAAGGAGCTTAGCAATTAACTCAATTTCACATAAATTATCAAGAAATAAAATTAAACATACCTTCAATTAGAATCACCAAGGCCAAATATCAAAGAGCCCTTTTTCTACCTTAGATTCTGAGTTTTCTCCTTGGCTGAAATCCTCAAAATATCTTTCCTCTTTCTTTTTCCCACATTCGCAAAACAGAGCAAGGATGTATGGTCCCTTTTTTTTTATTCATTCACCTTACCCATTAACTATTATAATATTAATATGTAAGGCATATATGGCTATTCCACCATCAACATGGCCGGCCACTTACTTAAAAATGGGGAATTTGACATGCAAATCCCCATATTTTAAGCCATGCAATATTTGACCACTACACTTCAACCTATCACAATTTCAATATTTTTCACATAAGTCCTTTTTAATTAATTTCACATTTAAATAACAAAATCAAAGCATGAAATTTTCACACATACACTTTCACATGTAATAATCACAGAATATAACATTTAATTATTTTTGTGACTCAATTTTGTGGTCCCTAAACCACTTCCTGACTAGGGTCAAATTAGGACTGTCACAAGTTACTCAAAAAATCTCGATGGATTATCCATTTACCGTCAAGTCATAAGAACGATCATCTCATGTATGCACTCCCGCGAACCTCACATCTTACGGCAGGACTACCAGTCCAGGCTAAATCCCCCGTAATGTAAACTCATAAGGTGATTTCGGGATCACCAGTCCGGCTAAATCCGTTATAGCGACAAACACCCTCAATGAGCTCGGATCTAAATTACCAGTCCAGGCTAAATTCAGACCCTAATCAGATTACCCATCCAGGCGAAATCCACAATGCACATATATTCTTCGGGAGGCTCGATCACTCAAGGAACACCTATCCGGGCTACATCCTTTCTACATTTGAGATCAACAGATTACCCGTCTAGGCTAAATCCTTTTCTGCAACACATGCAAGATCTCAAGTCATGTAAGTCATGGTTTATCCATCGAATTTCCCTTTTTACTTCATTCGGGACATTTATTATCATAACATTATTATTGACATATTTCATGGATTTTCATGCCATCATTATAACTAAATATCATGCATTCATAACACACTTAATTAGGCATATTAATAGTGTACTTAAATTTATTCGAACTTACCTGGTATTCGTCTCGGTTTTACGTTTTGGTTATTCCAAAACCTTTGGTTTTCCTATATCGACCTCCGAAATTTGCTCCTCGGGGTTTATAACAATAAAAATGAATCATCAATACCTCACATTATTCTTTTTGAGCCTAAATTTCACCCCAGACAAAATAACCGTTTTGCCCTTAACTTTTCATATTTTTACGATTTAATCCCTAGGCGCGTATAATAAAATTCATGCAATTTCTACCTTACCCAAGCCTAGCCGATTGTTCTTTCCTCTTATGGAAGCCCACATTTCTCCATTATTTCACATTTTTACCACATATTTTACACTTTTTGCAAAAAGGTCCTTTTAGGGGTTTTTCATGAAAATCACCTAGAAAAAGATGTTTAACACACATACAACTTTCATATTCCTCCATAAAACATCAAAGAATAAACATGTCATACATGGGTCACTTTAAAAACATGAACCCTAACTCAAAATATGGGTAGAAATGGAGAGAGTAAGCCACCGGGAATTAAAAAATGTGAAGAACATTAAAAACAGGGCTTGGGAGCACTTACTATTGAACTTGAAAATGTTGAAAACCCTAGCTATAGAGGGCTTGAGAAATTAGACTTGATGATGGAGAAGAATGTCTTATTTTTGCCTTCATTTTCCCATTTTATTTCATTAATTAGCCAAATGACCAAAATGCCCTTAAGCCCTTTCTTTAAAATTTTATCCATACGTGCCCATTTTTGTCTAAAAACATAGAAATTGGGCCAATTGCTCTTTTATACCTT
Source organism: Gossypium arboreum (assembly GCF_025698485.1). Classification (NCBI taxonomy): domain Eukaryota; kingdom Viridiplantae; phylum Streptophyta; class Magnoliopsida; order Malvales; family Malvaceae; genus Gossypium; species Gossypium arboreum. Next base: position 47,643,497 of record NC_069082.1, read on the forward strand.
CTAATTAATAATCTAAAGCAACTTCATACAAATTGCTTCTAGAATCCAAGTTTTGCAATTTATTCAATTTGGTCCTTATTTACCAATTGGACACCTTACTCATAGAATTTCTTCATGAAACTTTAACACATGCATATTTTCATATTCTAGACCTCATAATAATTATAAAATAAATATTTAAATGTTGAATATGTGGTCTTGAAACTACTGCTCTGACTAGGCCCTATTTTGGGATGTTACACTTTTACAACGAGTTCTTGGAGGCCAATCTGGGATTGGGTACCATGAGTCTATTGTAGAGAGGCTTTGATCAAGTGGAGTCGAAGTGTTTAGGGGAGTTGTTTCAATGACCCCTATGATAGCTGAGTACTGGATGGCATCTATCGGGAGGATCTTGGATGTTCTGGACTTACCCCAGAATATAAACTTAATAGTACAATGTCTCTTTTGAGGGATGAGGCATATTGTTGGTGGCAATCTATTATGGAGGTTACACAACCAGAAAGGATAACTTGGGAACACTTCCTGTAACAGCCCGATTTTGGGCCTAGTTAGAACAGTGGTTTTGAGACCACCAATTCGAGGTTAGAAAAAGTATTTTATTATTATTTTAGAGTTATAGCATGTTTATATTAGTGCATAAATAATTTGGTGAAGTAATTTTAGCGTTTGTGAGCTTAATCGCGAAAAAGGACTATATCGCATAAAGTTCAAAAGTCTTGAATTAATAGCTAAGGGTGTTAAATTGCCATGAAACTTAAATTGGGGGTCTTTAAAAGGAAAATATACCCTTGGAGTTTAGCTTGGCTGGCCATGATACAAAGAAATTAAATGGTCAAAGTGTTAGGTATTTGATGACCTAATATGTGATAAAACAATACTCAAATGCTTAGCCTTCATCTTTTTCCTCCATCCTTTCTTCTTGACCGAAAATATCAGTCATTAGAGGAGTTTTTGAAGCTTGAAATTTTAGCCACTTAGTCTCTCTACAAGTAAGTGATTTTGAGGGCTTTTCTTGAATATATTTGTACTTTTGAGATCCTTGTATCTTGAGCTTTCTAATAAGTGAACTATTTTACAAAATGGTTGAAAGTGTAGGGTCTTTCCATGATAGTAGACATGTTGTTTTCTGAAATTTTGTGGAATAAAATGAATCATGGTTGTGAAATAAACAACTTTTCTGAAGAGATTTCTCATGAAAATCCTAAAAAGAACCATTTTGCATAAGTTGTAAAATAGGTGATAAATGTGTGAAATATTGAGAATTTTGGACTGCTACTAGTATAAACAGTAATCGGCTAGGCTTGGTTAGTGAGAAAATATGATAAAAATCGATTTTCGAACCTACGGGTAAAATGGTTATTTTGTGAAAATCTAGGGGCAAAACGGTCATTTTTCCCAATTATGAATTTTCGAGTGTCTAGAGTAATATGCTGATGAGATGAATGAATTTCTATCATTTTAGATCAAGAATTACAAAATTTGGGCCTAGACCGGTGTAACACCCTTTACCCGTACCCGAGACCAGGATAAAGTACGAGGCGTTACCAGACACATACTCAGACATTTTGAAAAATAGGGGTTATAAAATTTCATTCTAATTTAAAACCAATCAAACAACATCATAGTGTCACTATTATGGACCCACAAGGTCCAAAACATACATTAAAATTGATCTGGAAGTTAACCGAGAACTATTGAAAATTTTAGTAAAATTCCTAGGGTTATGCCTCACACGCCTATGTGGAGGCGAAACACACGCCCGTGTGCTTAGGGACACGCCCGTGTCCCTTGCCCATGTTGAATTATTCGAATTTATTTTCCATTTCGAACCTACAAGGGTTTTGACATTGCCAAGCACTGGCTCGTGTCCATGGCCTGTGTCCCTCACATGGCCTAGACACGCCCGTGTCATTGCCCATGTCCAAAAACGTAGACATTCTGTTTATGATGTCATCGTTCATTTTGAGGCACACGGCCAAGGCACACGCCCGTGTGCTTAGGCCGTGTCCACCACACGGTTGAGACACACGGTCGTGTCTCTGCCCGTGTGTTTACTACTATGCAAACTGACCTAAAATTTTAGGTGCAGGGGACACACGGCCAGGTAACACGCCCATGGGGCTGACCGTGTGTACCTTTTTAGGGTTATTTTCCAAGCCTTTGGGTACCCTCTATCACCCATACAGATTTAAAGACTTCAATGGTATTTAACATGGCTTAATTATACTATTAAAAAACCTTGGTATAATTCATTGCATGTTAACCTCATCTCATCGGTTTAATACATGCTAAATTATCCTTTTCGTATTAGGGATTAACATAACACATTTTACATTTTACCAATACCATTATATGCTATGTCCACTCTCAAATTATTATGTCCCACTTCAATCATCCATCCATGATAACCCTCATCATCATATCTTATGAAACATTTAAACATAAGCATGCATCATTAGTAGGTTAACAACCTACATCAATATGAGCCATATCTCATAGGCATATACAAAAGAATAAGTATACCATTTAAGCCTTTACATTGGCTAGCTAAATGACACATATAACAAAATAACCAAAAACCCTATACATACCATTAAACAAAATAAAAGTATCTATATACCAAAGCGGGACAAGTCGATAGTGTGTTGATTCTCCAACCGTCTTCCAATCTTCATGAGTCCACGAGCTCTTTAAGATAGGGAAAGAGAAGGGGGTAAGCATTTATATGCTTAGCAAGTCTGGATAACTGGAAAGTAAACTTACCATTAATTAGTATACAACCATATTTAGGAAATAATTCCAACAAGCATGAAATAGTTTCCCTATCACATGCACTCAATCATCAAGTTAGTCTCATAACAATACATCATTTCATTAGTCTTAGATGAGCTCATCAACTTAATATTTCCATCTCTATTTCTCATGTTAATCCTATTAAATTTATCAGAAATCTCGATGGATAGCCCAAATTACCGTCAAGTCATACAAGTGATCATCTCAAGTACGCACTCCCACAAACCGTACAACTTACGACGGGATTACCAGTCCAGGCTAAATCCCCCATAGTAATAACCCATAGAGTAATGTTGAGATTACCAGTCCAGGCTAAATCCCTTTTAATGACAATTGTTTTCATAAACTCGGATCTGAATTGCTAGTCTAGGCTAAATTCAGCCCTCAATCGGATTACCTGTCCGGGCTAAATCCTTAATGCACCCATATTTTTCAGGAGGCTCGATCACTCAAGGAACACCCGTCTAGGCTAGATCCTTTCTATTTTGAGATCATTGGATTACTCGTCCGGGCTAAATCCTTTTCTGTAACACATATAGGATCTCATGTCATGTAAGCCATAATTTATCCATTAGATTTCTCTTTCTATTTCAATATGGACATTTATCGTCTTTCATTTACACTAGCACATTTCATGGATTATCATGCAATGAATATCTAAATTTTCATACATTCAAGAACAAACATTATTTAAGTACATTAAAAGTTTACTTTGGGTTATACGAACTTACCTGGTAGTCGTTTTGGATTCATGTCTCGGTTATTCCGAAACCTTTCATTTTCCATGGTCGATCTCTGAAATTGGTTCCTCAGAGTCTATATCAGTAAAAAGAAATTATTAATACCTCACATTGTTCATTTTCAGCTTAAGACTCACCCCTGACAAAAAGACCAATTTGCCCCTAACCTTTCACACTTTTACAATTTAGTCCTAAGGCTCGTATAATGAAATGCGTGAAATTTCTAGGTTACCCCGAATATTTTTCTTGCCCATAGTAGCCTACATTTTCTTTCATTTCACATTTTTCTACCCATTTTCACAACTTTTACAAAATGGTCCCTTAAGTTATTTCCATGAAAAACTACTTAGGAAAAGTTGTTTACTATCCTTTAAACTCTCATATTCCTCCATAAATCATCAAAACACAAACATCTCATGCATGGGTAAATTTTTGAATATGAACCCTAGCTTAAAATATGGGTAGAAATAGAGAGAGCATGTTACGAGGATCTAAAAAATATGAAGAACGTTAAAAACGGGGCTATGGAGCACTTACTATTGAGCTTGAAAATGTTGAAAACCCTAGCTATGGAGACCCTTTAATTTTTGGCAGCCATGGAGAAGAAATGGTTGAATTTTGCTTCCTTTTTCCCTTTTTATTAATTTTATTACCAAATAACCAAAATGCCCTTCCTTAATAAACCTTCAAATTTTTCCATGCATGCCCATTTTTGTCCAAAAACTTAGAAATTGGGAAAATTACTCTTTAAGGACCTCTAATTAACATTCCAAAACAATTTCATAACAAATTGCGTCTAGAACCCAAGTTTTGAAATTTATTCAATTTTATCCTTTAATTTCCAATTGTACACCTTACACATAGAATTTCTTCATGAAACTTTAACACATGCTTGTTTTTATATTCTAGACCTCATAATGATCATGAAATAATTCTTTTAACATCGAATTTGTGGTCCCAAAACTACTATTCTGACTAGGCCCTGAGAGTTAGTGTAAGACATGTCTGGGACATGTATCGGCCTCAAGATGTAAGACAGTGTAAGACATGTCTGGGACATGCATCAGCTACAAGATGTGTCAGTGTAAGACCATGTCTAGGACATGGCATCGGCACGGATACGTGAGAGTCAGTGTAAGACCATGTCTGGGACATGACATAGACTTTATGGATGAGCCAGTGTAAGACCATGTCTGAGACATGGCATTGGCATTATACCCTATGTTTGAGGCTTAGTGAATATCTGATAGCATTTTAAATGGTTCAACGATGAGAGTTATAGTGTAAGTTAAACGAGAAAAGTATAACCATGTTATGAGTGGTACAGGTACCTATTTGAAATATATGAGATGTGAGCTTAGTATAAGCTATGTGAATTGTATTGGATAGTGACGAGTAAGTTGTGCTTATGCTAACTTTTGTATTAAGAGCATGATGTTGAATGGTAAAGTTGTTGTTATATTTATTTTCATGCAACTTACTAAGATTTATGCTTACCCCATTTTTTTCAATTTTCTTACAGTGCTGCCTAATTAGCTCATGGATCAACACACATCGGAGGCATCGATCACACTATCAATCGAAGCACTTGGTATAACTAGTTCTTAAATTTTGATTATGGTATGTATAGGACTCTTTGATTTTGTTTTAGTGTTACATTGTTTTGGGGCCAAATTTGTTGGCTTGCTTTAATATTTGACTCATTTTGTATAAGGCCATGAAAGTGGCTGATATTGAAAGTTATTATATGAATGCAAAGTAGTCTTTCATGAATGTGAAATTGTTGACATGGTGGAATATATGAATTGTATATAGGCTTTAGCTATGGTTGTTTAGTTGTGAATTTATATTAAGTTAGATTTTGGTATGTTGGCTGGTGATAGAACGTGTTTCAAGGTGGCAAAAGGCTTGGTAGATAGCCTTATATTGTCCACACGAGTAGTCACACGGGCGTGTGACTAGACCGTGTGTGACACACAGCCAGCTCCATGGGCGTGTTGTTCGGCCGTGTGTCTCTTGCACGTAAAAATTTCAAGTTAGAATGCATGGCAGTAAACACACGGGCAGAGACATGGCCATGTGTCTTAGCCGTATGGAGGACACAGCCTCTGGCCACGGGCGTGTGCCTTGGTTGTGTGCCCCTTATTGGATGCTGACGTCAGAAACAGAATGTCAAAGTTTTTAGACATGGGCTAAGACACGTGCGTGTCATGGCCGTGTGAGGGACACGGGCCATAGACACGGGCGTGTGTCAGGCCGTGTGAAAACCCTTGTAGGTTCAAATTTGGAATTTAATTCACACGGGCATGGGACACGGGCATGTCCCTAGACGCTTAGGCTATGTGTGTCACACACAGAGAATCTGGAGCACTACTCTAAGATGCTCATCATGTTCATCCTCGGTCTTAGAGTACACCAGTATATTATCGATGAAGACCACGACAAACATATCAAAATATGGCTGAAAGACTCAGTTTATCAGATCCATGAAGGCAGCTGGAGCCAAAAGGCATAACTAAAAACTCTTAATGCCCATAACGAGTCATAATACAGTCTTATGAACATCCACCTCCTTAACTCTCAATGATGGTACCCAGAATGAAGATCAATATTCGTGCCAATATTGTGTCAATACGACACAAGTCAGATAATGTGCAGCCAAGCTGCCAGAGTATAGGCAATAATCGCCATACAGAATACTTCTTTCTCATATACAAATCCCATGTCCAATAACAGATGCAAAAATCAGATTCAAATATAACAGATTAAACATGTTCAACATGCTTATATACAGATAACAGACATACATATAGCAGTTCAGTCAAGCATACATTTAGCATCCTACTCAGATCAATCTATCAGAATATAATAGCATACAAAATAGGGTTAGCACGACCATGTCATAATGACCACATGGGAGTGTTGCCCATCCACACGGGCGTGTGCTTTCAAGGGTTATTTTTTTCAAAGTTGGTTAAGGACCTGAGTCGATCTTGAATGGTTTCAAATGGATGTTTGAGGCCTCGTAGGCCCAGGTTAAAGAGGGTTTAGAAAAAGTTTGAAGAAGTTTGAAAAAGTTTTAAATTTGATCAAGTCGTGATGATTCGAAAACATTGGAATGCATGTGTTTAAGTGTGGTAACGCCTTATATCCCTTCTGGCGTAGGACTTGGGTATGGGGTGTTACACTTCCAAACTATCTTTCGTAAGAAATATTTGGGCTCGAGATATGTTGAATCCCGAAGACTTGAGTTTATTGAATTGAAGCAAGGGGGACCAAATTGTATCCGAGTATGAGGTTGAATTCTTGAGGATGAGCCAGTATGCACAAGGGATGGTAGCTTCAGAATAGGAAAAGTGTGTTAGATTTGAAAATGTGTTGCGATATGATCTCAAGGCCCAAGTTTCCATGTCATAGGAGAGAGTCTTCGAGACCTTAGTAGAGAAGGTGAAGATCCTTTGTAAAAGTCTATTTTCGGTAAAATTGAAATAGTGGTCTTGGGACCACAAATCTGACGAGTAAATATTTATTTTACTATGATTTTAATGTTTACGAGACTATATTAGGGTCGTGTTAAAATTTCGTTAAGAAATTTTGACGTTTCCAAGATTAATTATGTGGAAAGGAATAAATCGTAAAAGGTGCAAAACTAAAATTCTATTAGTTAAAGGTATTAAATAGCTATGAAAATTTAATGTGAAAGGACTTAGATGGTAATTAGACCATTAATGAAGTTAGTGGATGTATATAACTATTTATTAATGAAATTGGTGTTAAATGAAAGTTAAGTTTGTAAATTAATAAATTAGTTTAAGTTAAAATAAAACAAACAAAAGTATCATCTTCTTAAGGAGTTCATCCAAAAAAAATTTGAAGGGATAAAGGCCATAGCTAGGGTTTCATGGTTCGGTCACTTTGCTAGCTTGCATGTAATTAGGATCATTGTAGCTTAATCTGTAACTTCCTGAAATAGGGCCTAAACGAAATAGTGGCTGCAAAACCACAAATTTGAGGTATAAAAATTTATTTTATTATAATTTTAAGGTTTATGCCATGATTGCATGATTGTGTGAAAATTTCGTTTAGAAATTTTATCGATAGAGGGTCCAATTTGATACTTAGGACTAAATTGCAAAAGTTGTAAAATGTGTGTTCTAGTTCACAAAGGTACTAAGTACTTGTGAGTAATGGGTTTTTAAAATGGAGGTCCTTGGATAGTAATTAGACCATTATACTAGTTTGGACAAAAATACCTAAAGGAAGATAAAACACCATAGTTTTTAATTAAGGGCATTTTGGTCATTTTGTTATTAAAATGAATTAAAAACAAAATTAAAAGCCAATTTTTGTCCATCTTCAACCCCTTGCCCGAATTTCACATGAGGAAGACATAGCTAGGGTTTTCAAGCCTCCAAGCTCGATTGAAAGTCTGTTTTAGCCCCGTTTTTAATGTTTTTTACGTTTTTGGAGTCCCGATAACTTGATTAAGCTTATTCTACCAATAATTTAACCTAGGGTTTATATTTGGAAAAATACCCATAGGTGAAATGTGTTTATTTTGATGTTTTATGGAAGAATATGAAGCTTGAAATTGTGTTAAACAACTTTTGCTAAGCAATTTTACGTGAAAACGAGTAAAACGACATAATCGGTAAAAATACCTAATGTTCATAAGTACATGTTAGAGTGAGAATTTGATGTTGTCATAGAAGGGAAAAATGATCAGAATGTCATAAAACATAAGAAAATAGGATGAAGTTTAATTTCTGAACGTTGGGGAAAAAGTGTAAATAATAAAAGTTTAGGGGCAAAAATATAATTTTTCCAAATTTTGAGTCAAGGAATGTTTTAATAAATGTGAGTATTAAATAAGCTAATTTTTTTTATTATAGATCAAGAAGAATGAAATCCGGAGTTAGATAGGGGAAAGAAAAAGATAGTGCACTAAATCGATATAGTTGATCGTATTTTGTTTCGCGGTAAGTTTGCGGTAAATAAATGCAATATTCTATTATTTTATGTTAATGTTGTTAATTTCCAGCATGTTTATATTTATTTTATGAAATTATTCAAAGTAGACTCAAGCATGAATTGACGGAGAAGTAATTTCAGAAAGTCCCGGTTGAACCTTAGGAATGTGTAGGATACAAATGTCATGACATTAGGGTTTAAGGATACCATGTAAGACAATGCCAAGGCATGGCAATTGGTAAGGTTTCTAAGGCAAGGAAATCATGTAAGACCATGTCAAGACATGGCATTGATAAGTTACTATAAGGTAAAGGTCCCATGTAAGACCATGCCAAGGCATGGCATTGGTGAGTTCATTAGGCAAGGATACCATGTAAGACCATGTCAAGACATGGCAATGGTAAGTTTCAAAAGGATACCATGTAAGACCATGACAAGTCATGGCAATGGTAAGGTACCCGTGCATCCTTAGAATTCCAAGTGGTTCAACGGGAAAATTTAAAGAGAATATCAAGGTAAGTTAAGGTAAAACGAGTTATGCTAAAAAGGTAAGACAAGTTCATGCTAGAAGAGCAAAGGTAAGTATATAATGTTCATGCATGCTTGATAAGGAAAAAGGTAAGTAAAATGTATTAATAAATTTGATTAAGTAAGTAAGCATTTAAGTAAGTGAGTAAGTGAAGAAGTTTAAAATATGTCTATGACAATTAATGAATTTGCATTAAGTAGTATTATGCCAAGTAGTAAGATAATTCTTATGAATGTTGTTATTTATTTGCATGCAAACTTACTAAGCTTAATGCTTACCTCCTTTATTTTCCTTCTTTTTATAGTTTTTTCAAGCCAACTCGGGAATCGTAAAGTACGTCGAAGGTCCGGGCACACTATCACAAGGATTATTTTGGTATAGTTAGACGTTTCATTTTGAGTATGGCATGTATAGCATCGTAGCCATTTTGTGTGTATGATCTTATGATAAGGCTGATGAATGGTATGTAAATGCTTGATAATGATTAGCTGTTGGGATGGCTAATCAAGGACATGTTTGGTGTTATGTATGCCTAAATGCTAGTTATTCCATGGAAATCATGAAAAATGTGAAATTAGCTTTAAAATAGTATCGGACAGCTGTAATGATGTGAATTTGGAAAATCACTAAAAATAGTAGAAATGGATTTAGATAGTGAATAAGATATAGAATTAAACCTTATTGTGTCTATATTCATATGAAAGAAATAGAGTAAATAAAGGAATTGTATTTTATGAGATATTTAAATTTTGGTGAGACATGATCAGAGTGATTTCTAAATCCCCTGTTCTGACTTTAGAAATTCACTAAATTTTTTTTATAATTTATATGTATAGATTCCTTAGTGAGTCTACTTTTAAAGAAAATAAACGGCTTGGTTATTTTAATTCTTTACAAGGAGAGAATTAATTTGTAGTGAACAGAGGTCAGAGCAGCCAAACACTGAAACAGGGGAAACTTTAACTACTAAACTCTACTAATTGGCTAGAACAAAAAATTCTGTAAAAAATTTAATAAGAAGATAAATGAGTCTAGTTTCAGAAAAAATTTACGGATTTGGATTTTGAGTTTTGTAACTTGAGTTATGATTTATTTAATGACTATGACGCCGATGGACAGTTTATTTATGAAAGATGAAATAAATTGTTTTGATTTGCTTAAGTGATCGAAAATTTTTTATTGATTCTGGTTTGTTCCTGAACTATTTAAATTTCATGTTTTAGGGTATCGAGGACCCTTCTTAAGGACATATTGAATGAATGAAACTAAATTAATTTTAAAAGCAAATTTTATGCCCCGAATTAGTAAGCTAAGTCAGGTAACGCCTCGTGCTCGACTTCGGCGACGGTCTCGAGTAAGGGGTGTTACATTTATTGGTATCAGAGCAAAGGTTTAGTCTATTCTCGGAATATTTAGTATGAGTAAGAGTCTAGCTATACATGCCATACTTATGTGTTGATAGTGTGACGACTCTTGACAATTTTAAAATATTTTCTTTTATAGTTATGGATCCCGAACAAGCTGGTGCAGATGATGTAGAGAGTAACGCGCCTGCTCTTGTCGAAGGGACAGTGCCACCAAATAGTAGTGAAAGGCCCGTTACAGTTAGTCAGGGAGGAGGGGCTCGAGAAACATTCTTCCAAGCTATGAATGAATGGTTTGCCGAGTTCGTTCGTACGATTCCGGCTGTTAGACCTCCACCCCCTCATGATCATCAGACCACCCATGTAGCTCCCCCAGTCACAGGTACGGTTATAAGAGAAAAACCACCAGTTGATAAAATCGAAAAATAAAGAGCTGAAGAATTTCGAGCTACAAAAGATGATGATGCTGAAAAAGTAGAATTTTGGCTCGAGAATACTATCAGAGTCTTTGATGAGTTATCCTGCACACTTGAGGAATGTATGAAATGTGTTGTATCACTTCTTAGAGATTCGGCCTACCATTGGTAGAAGACACTTGTATCAGTTGTACCGAAAGAGAGAGCCAATTGGGATTTCTTTCAGGAGGAATTCCGTAAAAAGTACATCAGTCAGAGGTTTGTTGACCAGAAAAGAAAAGAGTTTCTAGAGTTGAAACAGGGCAATATGACAGTGACTGAATATGAGCGTGAGTTTGTTAGACTCAGTAATTATGGCCAAAAGTGTCTGTCTACAGAGGCTATTATGTGTAAAAGATTTGAGGATGGGCTTAATGATGATAACCGATTGTCTGTTGGTGTCCTAGAAATAAAAGAGTTTGTTATCCTAGTTGAGAGAGCCTATAAGGCAGAGGAGTTGTTAAAAAGAAAGGGCAAAGTTGAAATTGAGATGCAAGACATGAAGAAAAGACTAATGAGCAAGGCATTTCAGTCTACATTCAAGAGGCCTAGAGAGTTCTCCACTAGATCTAATTTTTTAGCTGGATATTCTAGCCGAAACAGAGGCAAAAGATTTGTGAGTCCGAAAGCTCAGACCACTTTGATTGCAAGTGTTGGCAGTGTTCAGCCTGATAGACCAGAGTGTCCCCGATGTGGTCGACGTCACCCAGGTCAGTGTCGAGCATCTGAAACAGGTTGTTTCTGATGTGGTGCACCAGACCATTTTATTCGGGAGTGTCCCGAGATGATTAAAAGGGAAGCAATACCGAGTGTAAGATTAGGAAAAGCTCTTGTCAGAGGCAAACGACTGAGAAATCTAGGAGCTGGGGCAAGTAATAGAGGTGCATCTAGAGATTCAGCAGTGAGGCCAGATGTTAGAGCACCTGCGAGGACTTATGCTATCCGTGCTCGCGAAGAGGCATCCTCCCCCAATGTGATTACTTGTACATTTTATCTCCATGATACTAGAGTTATTGCTTTGATTGATCCGGGTTCAACCCATTCATATTTTTGCATGAAATTGATGCCTAGTATGAGTATGCCTATAGAATCTACAGAATTTGCGGTTAAAGTATCGAATCCATTAGGCAAGCATGTATTAGTAGATAAAGTATGTAGAAATTGCCCTTTGATGATTAGAGGCTATTGTTTTCTGGCCAATCTCATGATATTGAAGTTTGATGTGATTCTTGGTATGGATTGGTTGACTACACATGATGTGATAGTGAATTGTGGAAAGAAATTCATTGATTTGAAATGTGAAAATGGTGAAATTCTTCGAGTTAATTCAGAAGAGTCAGATAGTTCCATTGCCATGATTTCTGTTATGTCTGTTCAGAAATGTTTGAGAAAAGGGTATGAAGCTTATCTTGCTTTTGTGTTGGACACTAAAGATATAGAATTAAAAATTGAATCAGTGCCTGTGGTATGTGAGTTTTCCGATGTGTTTCCGAAAGAACTACCAGGTTTGCCTCCTGTTAGAGAAGTTGAGTTTGGTATTGAGTTGATTCCAGGTACCACACCCATTTCTATTGCTCCTTATAGAATGGCCCGTTGGAATTGAAAGAATTGAAATCTCGATTCACGAGAATTAACAGATAAAGGCTTTGCAAGACCAGTAGTTCACCATGGGGTGCACTAGTGCTATTTGTGAAAAAGAAAGACGGATCGATGAGATTGTGCATAGATTATCGGTAGCTTAAGAAGGTAACAGTAAAGAACAAGTATCCATTGCCTAGAATTGATGATCTGTTTGATCAATTGAAGGAGCCACTTGTGTTCTCCAAGAGATTTGAGATCCGGATACTATCGATTCTGAAGTTAAAGAGTCGACGTCTGAAGACGCTTCCGGACTAAGTATGGTCATTATGAGTTCCTTGTGATGCCATTTGGCTTAACTAATGCTCCTGCCATTTTCATGGACTTAATGAACTGAATTTTCAGACCGTACTTGGATAAGTTTGTAGTTGTGTTCATAGATGATATCTTGATTTATTCTCATGATGAGACTGAGCATCCAGAGCATTTGAGAACAGTTTTACAGATTCTGAGAGATAATCAGTTGTATGCCAAGTTCAGAAAAAGTTAGTTCTGGTTACGAGAAGTTAGTTTTCTTAGACATATTGTCTCAGGTGATGGTATCAAAGTTGATCCGAGCAAGATTTCAGCCATTGTTGATTGGAAGCCTCCTAGAAATGTATCAGAAGTTAGAAGTTTTCTTGGTCTTGCCAGATATTATAGACGATTTGTAGAGGGATTTTCCATGATAGCTACGCCACTGACAAGATTGCTGCAAAAGGATGTCAAGTTCGAATGGACTGAGAAGTGTCAACAGAGTTTTGACAAGTTAAAGGCATTGTTGACTAAAGCTCCTGTTTTAGCACAACCAGAACCAGGTAAGGAGTTTGTGATTTACAATGATGCGTCCATGAATGGACTTGGTTGTGTACTTATGTAGGAAGGAAAGGTAATTGCTTATGCCTCTAGACAGCTAAAGCCACATGAGAAGAACTATCCGACACATGATTTAGAGCTAGCTGCCATTGTTTTTGCACTGAGGATCTGGAGACATCATTTGTACGGTGAGAAGTGCCACATATTCACTGATCACAAAAGTTTGAAATATTTGGTGACTCAAAAAGATTTGAATTTGATGCAAAGAAGATGGTTAGAGTTGATTAAAGATTATGAGTTAGTGATCGATTATCACCCAGGTAAGGCAAACGTTGTTGCTAATGCTTTGAGTAGTAAATCTTTGTTTACATTAAGAGCTTTGAACACTAGTCTAGCCTTATCAGATGATGGTTTTACCTTAGCTGAGTTTATAGCTAAACTGATGTTTCTTGAAGAAATTTGTGAAGCTTAGAAAAATGACAATGAGTTGTTAGCCAAAAGAGCTCAGTGCGAGTTGGATATAGAGTCAAATTTTCAGATCAATTCTAACGGTTGTTTGATGTTCAGAGACAGGGTATGTGTACCGAAGAATGATGAGCTTATTCGAAAGATTTTACAAGAAGCACATAGTAGTTTTTTGTCTATTCATCCAGGTAGTACAAAGATGTATAATGATTTGAAGAAAATGTACTGATGGGTAGGAATGAAAAGGGATATTTAAGAGTTTGTTTCTAGATGCTTGATCTGTCTGCAGGTAAAGGCTGAACATCAGGTACGTTCAGGTTTATTGCAGCCTGTGCTAGTCCCTGAGTGGAATGGGACTGAGTTGCGATGGATTTTGTGACAGGATTGCCATTGACACTGAGAAAGAAAGATGCAGTATAGGTTGTGATTGATAAGTTAATGAAGTTGGCTCATTTTATCCCAGTTCGTATGGATTATTCACTTGAAAAGTTGCCCGAGTTGTATATTTCAGAGATAGTCAGACTACACGGGGTACCATTATCGATCATTTTAGACAGAGATCCGAGATTTACTTCACGATTTTGGAAGAAATTATAGGAAGCTTTGGGCACAAAGTTGAGTTTTAGTACAGCTTTCCACCCTCAGACCGATGGTCAGTTAGAGAGCGTTATTCAGGTACTTGAAGATATGCTTAGTTGCTGTGTACTAGAATTTTAAGGCAGTTGGGAAAAGTACTTACCATTAGTAGAGTTTGCCTACAATAATAGTTATCAATCGAGTTTGAAGATGGCACCTTATGAAGCTTTGTATGGACGTAAATGTCGCACACCTTTGTATTGGATAGAGCTTAAGGAAAATTAAATTTACGAGGTTGATATAGTTAAGAAAACAGAAGAGAAAGTAAAAGTCATCAGAGATTGCTTGAAAGCAGCTTCAGACAAACAAAAGTTGTATGCAGATTTGAAGAGAAAAGAGATTGAGTATCAAGTTGGTGACAAAGTGTTTTTGAAAGTATCCCCGTGGAAGAAAGTTCTCAGATTTGGCAAAAAATGTAACAGCCTAATTTTCAGTGGCATCGGGAATAGAGATTTGAGATCACTAAATCTGACGGGTGAGTTGAAAATTTAATAAATTAATACCTATGAGTCAAATGTGAATATAAAAGAATTTTTGAATTAGTGAATTTGGTGATTTAAAAGAATTAATTAGGTAAATTGGGTCGAGAATGAGGTATCGAGACCTCGACTTCATAAATCGAGCCATAAATATTTTTATAAATATTTATGGAGTGTTGGTGAGGTAGTAATAAAATTTAGTCAGAAAATTTTGATGTTTGGGTGGTTAATTAAATAAAAAGGACTAAATTGAAAATGGTGTAAAAGTTGCTAAAAGGATTAAATAGATCAATTGTCAAATGAGTAAGGACCTAAAGTGCAAATAAGCCCAAAGGAGATATTTTGGGCGGCAATAGCTGAGAAAAATCAGGAAATGGGTGAAATAAGGGCAAAATTGGAAAATTAATAAAATTGGCTAAATAAAAATGGGACTAAATTGGAATATCTAGAATTCTCTTCATTTCTCTTCATATTCATCAGCTGAAAAACAGCATGGAGGAGGGTTCAAGTTGGTTTTCATACTCTAGCTTCATGTAAGTTTAATTCTTGCTTTCTCCTTGAAATTTTTATATTTTTGGACTTTTACAATTGGGTCCAACTTACTATTTCATTAGTTTTTCATTCCATGTCTAATTTTTGAAGTTGTTATGGATGAGTGCTGGAAGTATATGATGATTTGGCATGGAATTAGAGCTTTAAATTGTTTATATTCTGATTTTATTGAAAGAATTGAATAGAAAGTGAATGTCTGGGACCTAATTGTAAAAGAGTTTGAAGTTAGAGTTTCATGTGGAAATTATGAATTTCAATAGTTATGAAATAACTTATAATGTCTAGAAAAAGTATTAACTGAGAAAATTATCTTAATTGAGCAAGGAGTGAATTGTATGAATTGTAAAATTTGGGGTAAAATGAAAATCAACATTTTGCACTAAAACTGTTTTGGGCAGCAGCAGTAGTTTAACTTTGAAAAATCACCAAAAATTTTAGAAATAAAATTAGAGGATGAATAAAATATAAAATTAAAGCTTATTGAGTCTAGTTTCTTATAGAAGAAATTATGTAAGCAATGGAATTTTAAATCATGAGATACAATAACTTTTGTAAGACAAGGTCAGAATGATTTCGGGTTCCCTTATTCTGAATTTGGAAAATCATAAAAAATTAGATAAAAATAATTAGAGGCTTAAATTTATATTTTTAGAATCCTGAATGAATATATTTTCAATAAAAACAAACGAGGACATCATTTGAATCTTGTACTAGAAGAGAATTAATTTTTAGTGAAGAAGGGTCGGAACTGTCAGACAGCAGAACAGGGGAGACTTCAATGAATAAACTATATTAATTGGCCCAATCAAAAATTATGAAATTTTTATGGTAAGAATAAATATGAGTATAGTTTCTGGGAAAATTTATGGATCTTAATTTGGAGTTCTTTATCTCAAGATAAAAATAATTTAGTGACTATGACACAGATGGACAGCTTGAATATTCACATAAGTAGATAGTGAAAATTATGGACAATGTTACCTACAAGTGTGTTGTTTATACTAAGGATGTGGATGGAGAGGACGAGGAGGAAAATATACAAAAATATATGAATGACTCATGTATAAATTGATCACATGCCCGATTATAATCGATAAGTAGTGGATTAGAAATGATATAATGTTTTATTTGGTATATTTATTATGAAATTTGTATTATCGTTATAATACAAAAATTGAACTTGTGAGTTTATATGGCTAAATTTTAGTGATTATTTGTTAATTTTATGAATTTCATGATGTGTTATTTCATATGTATTGATGATAAAATCGTGAATAATGTAAAAGCATGAAAATTGAATAAATGATCAAATTGAGCATTTCATTCGATGACAAGATGAATTGAAGGAAAAGACCATGGTTGGACCATGGCAACAAGTGATAAGTGATAGCTTCAGCTACACTTATCTGATCAAGGAAAAGTGAAAGTGACAAGTGATAGCTTCGGCTACACTTATCGATCAATGACAAATGACAAGTGAAAAGTGGTACCTTCACTACGATCAATGAAAAGTGGTAACCACGCTACGATCGATGAAAAGTGGTAGTTCCACTACGATCGGTGAAAAGTGGTAGCCCGGCTGCACAGTCGATGAAAAATGGTAGCTCTGGCTACCTGATCAGTGAATAGTGGTAGCTTCGGCTACAAGTGACAAGTGACAAGTGATTTCCGTATAAGACCATATCTGGGATATGGCATCGGTGTGATATATGCTACTGTATAAGACCATATCTGGGATATGGCATCGATGAATATGTGATTAGTGTAAGACCATAGCTAGGCTATGGCATCGATATATGAATATGTGTAAGACCATAGCTGGGCTATGGCATCATTATGTGAAGATGTGTAAGACCATAGTTGAACTATGGCATCGAGAAAACGAAGTACTCAATTCCGTAAGACGTTCACTAATTTGACAAAGTTTGGTAAGTGTTACATGGAATTATGTGATACAAGGAAGTACAAGTTGATAAGATACGAGTATAGAACTTGGTTGATAAATGAATTCATTTGTGATTATATAATTGTTCATCTTGAATGTACTGTCCATATGTATTGATAATTCAAATGTTTTAATGAATAAAATTTTGATATGGAATAAATTGAACACGAGACAAATAATTATGAAATTGAACTCAGAATTCATGAAAATGACGGTTATTGGTATATGAAGACATGAGACATTGATATATGAATATGGAAAATGTTTGATAAATGTGTTTATTCATAATTATAGAATTATATACCTCATGTGTACTATTTGCATAAAGATGATATTTCAAATACTTTGGTTATTTAAGCTTAAATATGAAATAGTCGAAATCAAGATAAGTTGTTACAAAAATATATTTAGATTACGAGATATGGTGATATATGTTGTATGATTACATAACGTGAAATTGTGTATATATATATATGAGAAATTGAATGAGAATTAAGCCCATACACGTTTCTTGTTATTTATATGAAGTGTACGAATGACAAGGGTGATGAAGTTATAAGCAGAGAGTTACGGGTTGAAAACACGAGCGTGTGACTCTCCAAAGTGTGAAAATTTTCTAAGTGTTGCAAAAGTTTCATATGTTTACAGTTTGGTCCCGGACCACCTTGAATGTATGTTTTGGGCCCCGTAGGCCCATATAAGGGATGTTAAACATATGTATGAAAGTTTTTAATTTAGAAAAAAATTTATGGCTGATTTTTTTACATGATTGATCATATTAAGTTTGGTAATGCCTCGTACCCTATTCTAGGCTCGGAATACGGGTAGGGGGTGTTACAAGAAAGGCAAATTAAGTTCACGTTTTATTGGACCGTTTGAAGTGATTGAGAGAGTCAGACCATTAGCATATCAGTTAGCTTTGCCGATTGAGTTAGAGAAGATTCATGATGTATTTCATGTGTCTATGCTACGTCATTATCGTTCAGATCTGTCACAGAGGTTGAGATTCAACCAGACATGACTTACGGTGAAGAACCGGTAAAGATTCTAGCTCGAGAGGTAAAGCAATTAAGGAACAAAAGTATTGCACTTGTGAAAGTACTATGGAATAGACATGGGGTAGACGAGGCTACATGGGAGCCCGAAGAGGCTATGTGAAAACAGTACCCAAATCTCTTCATAGGTAAGATTTTCGGGGACGAAAATCCCTAAAGGGGGGAGAAATGTAACATCCCGAAATAGGGCCTAAATGGAACAGTGGTTGTGAAACCACAAATTCGAGGTAGAAAAAATTATTTTATTATCATTTTAAGGTTTATGGCATGATTGTGTGAAAATTTCATTTAGAAATTTTATCGATAGAGGGTCCAATTTGATATTTATGACTAAATTGAAAAAGTTGTAAAATGTGTTTTTAGTTTACAAAGGTACTAAGTACTTGTGAGTAATGGGTTTTTAAAGTGGAGGTCCTTGGATAGTAATTAGACCATTATACTAGTTTGGACAAAAATACCTAAAGGAAGATAAAACACTATAGTTTTTAATTAAGGGCATTTTGGTCATTTTGTTATTAAAATGAATTAAAAACAAAATTAAAAGCCAATTTTTGTCCATGTTCAACCCCTTGTCTGAATTTCACATGAGGAAGACATATCTAGGGTTTTTCAAGCTTCCAAGCTTGATTGAAAGTCCGTTTTAGCCCCATTTTTAATGTTCTTTACGTTTTTGGAGTCCAGTAACTTATTAAGCTTATTCTAGCAATAATTTAACCTAGGGTTTATATTTGGAAAAATGCCCATAGGTGAAATGTGTTTATTTTGATGTTTTGGTAGAATATGAAGCTTTAAATTATGTTAAACAACTTTTGTTAAGCGATTTTACGTGAAAACGAGTAAAACGATATAATCGGTAAAAATACCTAATGTTCATAAGTACATGTTAGAGTGAGAATTTGATGTTGTAATAGAAGGGAAAAATGATCAGCATGTCATAAAACATAAGAAAATAGGATGAAGTTTAATTTCTGAACCTTGGGGAAAAAGTGTAAATATGTAAAAGTTTAGGGGCAAAAATGTAATTTTGCCAAAGTTTGAGTCAAGGACTGTTTTAATAAATGTGAGTATTAAATAATCTAAATTTTTTTATTTAGATCAAGAAGAATGAAATCCAGAGTTAGACTGGGGAAAGAAAAAGATAGTGGACTAAATCGATATAGTTGATTGTATTTTGTTTCGCGGGAAGTTTGCGGTATATAAATGCAATATTCTATTATTTTATGTTAATGTTGTTAATTTCCAGCATGTTTATATTTATTTTATGAAATTATTCAAAGAAGACTCAAGCATGAATTGACGGAGAAGTAATTTTAGAAAGTCTCGGTTGAACCTTAGGAATGTGTAGGATACAAATGTCATGACATTAGGGTTTAAGGATACCATGTAAGACCATGCCAAGGCATGGAAATTGGTAAGGTTTATAAGGTAAGGAAATCATGTAAGGCCATGTAAAGACATAGCATTGATAAGTTACTATAAGGCAAAGGTCCTATGTAAGACCATGCCAAGGCATGGCATTGGTGAGTTCATAAGGCAAGGATACCATGTAAGACCATGTTAAGACATGGCAATGGTAAGTTTCAAAAGGATACCACGTAAGACCATGACAAGTCATGGCAATGGTAAGGTACCCATGTATCCTTAGTATTCCAAGTGGTTCAACGGGAAAATTTAAAGAGAATATCAAGGTAAGGTAAGGTAAGACGAGTTATGCTAAAAAGGTAAGACAAGTTCATGCTAGAAGAGCAAAGGTAAGTATATAATGTTCATGCATGCTTGATAAGGAAAAAGGTAAGTAAAATGTATTAATAAATTTGATTAAGTAAGTAAGTATTTAAGTAAGTGAGTAAGTGAAGAAGTTTAAAATATGTCTATGGCAATTAATGAAGTTGCATTAAGTAGTATCATGCCAAGTAGTAAGATAATTCTTATGAATGTTGTTATTTATTTTTATGCAAACTTACTAAGCTTAATGCTTACCCCCTTTATTTTCCTTCTTTTTATAGTTTTTTCAAGCCAACTTGAGATTCGTGAAGTACGTCGGAGGTCCGGGCACACTATCACAAGGATTATTTTGGTGTAGCTAGACGCTTTATTTTGAGTATGGCACGTATAGCATCGTAGCCATTTTGTGTGTATGATCTTATGATATGGCTGATGAATGGTATGTAAATGCTTGATAATGATTAGCTGTTGGGATGGCTAATCAAGGACATGTTTGGCGTTATGTATGCCTAAGTGCTAGTTATTCCATGGAAATCATGAAAAAGGTGAAATTAGCTTTAAAATAGTATCGGACAGCAGTGGTGAAATTAGCTTTAAAATAGTATCGGACAACAGTAATAATGTGAATTTGGAAAATCACTAAAAATAGTAGAAATGGATCTAGATAGTGAATAAGATATATAATTAAATATTATTGAGTCTATATTCATATGAAAGAAATAGAGTAAATAAAGGTGTTGCATTTTATGAGATATTCAAATTTTGGTGAGACAGGGTCAAAGTGATTTCTGAATCCCCTATTCTGACTTTATAAATTCACTAAAAATTGTGAAAAAATAATTATTAGTTATACATGTATAGATTCCTTATTTAGTCTATTTTTATTTAAAATAAACAGCATGGTTATTTGAATTCTTTACAAGGAGAAAATTAATTCGTAGTGAAAAGAGGTCAGAGTAGCCAAACACTAAAATAGGGGAAACTTTAACTAATAAACTGTACTAATTGACTAGAGCAAAAAATTCTGTAAAAAATTTAGTAAGAAGATAAATGAGTCTAGTTTCAGAAAAAATTTACGGATTTAGATTTCGAGTTTTGTAACTCGAGTTATGATTTATTTAGTGACTATGACGCAGATGGACAGCTTATTTATGAAAGATGAAATAAATTGTTTTGATTTGTTTAAGTGATCGAAAAATTTTTATTGATTCCGGTTTGTTCCCGAACTATTTAAATTTCATGTTTTAGGGTCTCGAGGACCCTTTTTAATGACATATTGAATGAATGAAACTAAATTAATTTTAAAAGCAAATTTTTATGCCCGAATTAGTAAGTTAAGTCAGGTAACGCCTCGTGCTCGATTTCGACGACGGTCTCGGGTAAAGGGTGTTACATAATCTATCTAGCCCAAGGACTAATTTTCAAAATTTTTAAAGGTTTAGGGTTTTTCCATGAACATGTTTTCTTGATTCTTGAAGTTTAATGAAAGATTATGAGTCCTTTTTGATAAATAAATAAGTTTTGTAAATGGATTTTTGATGAAATTGTCAATTAGAGACTTATTTGTAGAAGTAATAAATACCATGATAAATTTGTGAAATGTTGATTTGTATGAGGTTGTATAGGTACCTAGTAAATTTGGCTAGGTTGAAATATGGATGAAATTGCGTAAATTTTAATTTATGAGCTTAAGGACTAATTTGTAAATAAGTAAAATATTAGGGGTAAAAATGTAATTTTGCAAAAGTATGAATTTTGGACTAAATTTATTAGTATGATTATTAAATGGACTGAATTTGCTTATTTAGTTCAAGATAAACCTCGTACGGATCTGGATCGAGAAAAAGCTAAAGCCTCAGATTATTTGATTTTGTTTCAACGTCTTTGTTATCGAGGTAAGGTCATATGATTATATATCATTTTAATGCTATATATTGATCTATATGTTAATATATTGATTGCTATAACTGAATAATGTAAATCTAATAATGTCACATTTGATCCTTAGGAATTCGTAGGATACAAATGACATGTCATTAGGGTTTTCATGTTTCGAGTGCTGGTCTTGAATGTCCTATCAATGGATGAGGTCCTGCATTTGTTTCAGATACTTCACAGCTTGTGTGAACAGCATTGTGTATCTTACATTCCGACCCACAGCTCGTGTGAGTAGACACAATCCACAGCTCGTGTGAGCAATGATGTAAAGGAAAGGAAAGGTTATGGTTATATGTTTAGCACACTTCGTGTGAGCTATCCTGCGTATCCAATGATATTATAAACGATTAGTGGGCATGAAAAGGAAATGAATGGTGTAACACCCCGTACCCGAGTCCGTTACCGGAATCAGACACAAGGTGCACACAGACTTAACTATTTTCACAGTCCATTTAGAAATTTCCAGACTAGCTGGTCACTGCATCACTGTCGCCTTAAAAATCATATCTTGAGTTTCAAAGCTCGAAAATTAGTTTTGTAATTTTTCCCTGAAACTAGACTCATATGTCCATCTACAGATTTATTTCTAGAATTTTTGCTCAATCCAATTAGTACAGTTTATTAGTTAAAGTCTCCCCTATTCAAGGGTTCGACTACACTGATCTTCGTGCGTTACGAATTGAATATCTCCTTGTACAGGGCTTTAATACTGATTTAGTTTGTTTCTATAGAAACTAGACTCAGAGAGGAATCTATACATATATGGCATGACTCCTAATTATCTCTGGTTAATTTACAATGAATTTCCAAAGTCGGAACAGGGGATCCAGAAACCGTTCTGGCCCTGTTTCACGAGAACTTTAATATCTCTTAACATATAACTCATATGACCATTTCGTTTCTTCCATATGAAAGTAGATTCATCAAAGTTAATTTAAATAATTTATTCACTATTTAATACCATTCCTACTATTTTTAGTGATTTTTCACATCCACATCACTGCTGCTGTGAGCATCTGCCTTTAAGGTAGGCTTTACCTATTTCATGATTTCCATGATTCAATTGGCCCTTTTTGCATACATAGCACAAAGTGTGATCATGATTAACCATTCCAATGGCTAATCGTTTCAAAACAATTCCATTCCTCATAATGATCAACATACAAACGATTATGGTACTATGCTAAAACGATATAAGCCATTTTCGCATGGCTATCCAAGTTTACACAAAACCGAAAGGTACATGACCTTCAACAAAAGGGTAGTCCTATACATGCCATTTCAAAGTTCAACCAAAATTGTACCAAAATGAGGGCTTTGATAGTGTGGGAGACTTGACTTCCAAAAATCCCGAGTCCGATAGGTGACGAGCCAAAATCTATAAACAAAGAAATAGAGAAAACGAGTAAGCAATTTATGCTTAGTAAGTTTGAGCAAGAAATTCCAGCACAACAAAAGCATAGCATTCATAAAGCTAATGGATAATTTCATATGCACAAATTCTCAATATCATACTCATTTCACATTCCAACCCCTATATTCATACATAAGGGATCATCTTAGCCAAATACGGAAACTCATTACTCGATCGATCGAATATCATTCAAGGAATCAACTAATTCAAGCACATACGAACGCATTCCTCATCGCTGGAATTTTTCAAGCGTATTAACTGAAAATTTTACAGCAAGATCGCTCATTCTCGAATCACGTACCTTCGAAATTAACCGGATATAACGACTCGCTCAATTGCCTTCGAATGAAGCCCGGTTATAGTGACTCGCACGAATGCCTTCGGACTTAACCCGGTTTAGTAACTTGCACAAATGCCTTCGGCTTAGCCCGATTTATTAACTTCGCACGAATGCCTTCGGATCCTAGTCCGGATATAGTCACTTAGCACAAAGCCTTCGGGACTTAGCCTGGACATCATTCGAATAACCGAGCACAATTATCAATAAATCATGACACATTCGCATTTCATTTTCATTAGCAAAACTCAAACACAAGGCACTTTTCACACTTGCAATTTCGGCTCAATAGCCACACACAAAGAGCATGATTTTGATTTGCTTTAAACATGATCTAATCAATTCGAATTTAAGCTCTATTACTCAAGAACTTACCTAGGATGTCGTCGAACGATTTCAATGGCTATTCGACCACTTTTTCCTTCCCTTTGTCGGATTTAGTTCCCCTTTGCTCTTGAGCTTAATTTAACAAATAAATCGATTTAATCATTTGAGCATCGAAGAGGAATTCAAGGTACTTAGTCAATATATATACTCATTAGGCATCAAAGTCGCATATGTACGAAATCATGAATCGAACTCAACACATTAGTTAATATTCCTCTTAGCGAATTTTCTAAGCCAAGAATAGGCATCAATATGCTTGCCTCTAACCGAATGCATGCACACCAATTTCCCTTCATGTGGCGAATATGCATGTCCATGTTGAGGCCAATTATACACTTAATACCACACAAAACAGCATACATTTTACTAACTAACGCATTACATATCGTCGCTCAATACACATCTCTCATTTACTTCATAACCGAAACATCATCACAAGCAAATATACACTTGAAATAGTATATATGTGATACCAATACATCATGTGCAAACATATATTCATGTAGGTGCAAGGGCCGATTCTCAAGTGGCTTATATCCAAATATATACACATATCCAAAGCTTAAATCTTACTTACCATGCAACATGCGTGAATCATACTTATGGATATACCATGGCCGAATACACCACAACACCATACCGTTTCAATTTGGTCATGGTTAAACAAAGAACTTAGTATTTCATTCAAAAATGCTAAAAGAAAATCTAAGAATCCTCAATCCCCCATCACATGTATCATTATCAAGCTTGATATTTAGCATGCAATGGCATTAACACCACATCCACTTTGGCCGAATATCATTCCATGACATAGCAAAGATTTGAACCATGGGCTAATAAGAACATCAAGCTAGCAACTAAAAACATGCATGAATCTCATGGCACAACCTCAAACATACCTTAATCTTGATGCAAGTATAGCCAAATCTCTTCCTAATCCCCTTCCAAACCAAACATGAAGCAAAAATTCCTTCCTTCCTCTTTGGTATTTTCTCATCAAGAGAGAATGAAATGGATGAGCAAAATTTTTTCCTTTCTTTTCTTCAATGCACGGCAATGAGGGGGTTCACTCACACACATTTTTTTCTTTCTTTATTACCCATACTTATTTGTTTATTGTTTCTCCCTAATGCACCAACAAAACATGTTTCATGACATGTTTAGCCCATACTCCTTGTCATGGCGGCCATCACTTGTAAAAGAGGGTATTTGACATGCAAGGCCATTGTTTTGCATGCATGCTTTAATTAGTCATCACACATTCCCCATCATACTTTCAAAGTTTTCTACTAGGTCCTTTCTAGTGAAATTCACATTTACAACTCTAAATTAAAGCATCAAAAATGTCACACATGAGTTAACACATATTATAGGCAATAAAATAAATATTAAATTATTTTTATGCCTCGATTTTGTGGTCCCGAAACCACATTCCGACTAGGGTCGTTTTAAGGCTGTCACAAATGGTATGTGTTCAAAAGAAACTATGTCATGTATTTATGAAAAGGGTTGAATTGGTAAGTTTCATTGAAAGTATAATGTGTTAAGGAAAATGATGATTTCAAATGAATTATGTTCATGTGTAATAGCTTACTTATGTTAAATTCATGTGCGTTATGTTTGAATATGCTAACATGTGTTATTGATGATGCTTAGGCTTGTGCCAAGCTTATATTGGATTGAATTATGTTGAAATTATAAGGTTATGTATTGAAATGGTAAGTTATATTCATGATTTATGAACTTACTAAGCATTATATGCTTACGTAGTTTTCTTTCCTATGTTTTATAGTTTATCGGAAGCTCGATTGATTTGGAAGCTCGTCAGAGATCTATCACACTATCCAACAAATATATCGATAGTTTTTAATGTTTTGGTCAATGTTATAATGGCATGTATAGGTGAACTTGTGTTTAATAATCTAGTTAATGTGTTTGGCATGTATAAGATATTTTGGTTGATGAACTTTTGGTACTTGTAGTACCTTGGTGTTGTTTGTTAATAGGATTAAGTTGATGCATGTTTCAATAGCCAATTTAGTGTCTGATGGAGTGGATTCAATGTGGTCAAGTATGCTATGTTTGGATATGGAATTGAGCTAGATGTGTATGGATGATTTATGGCCAATTATACATAAGTTTTGGTATATTTACTTGATTGTGATTGAGGTGCCTATATGGCATATGGGTACGATTGATTATTGGTATATTGAATTAGTCATATTATGCATGTTTTGGGTATGTTTTGGCACCTTGATCATATGAATAAATTGCTTGTAGGTACATGTTTGAAGTGGGTGACGGAAATGGCTTGATTTTTGCCAATTTCTTGTCCACACGGCCTAAGACACGGGCACATGTCCCTTGTAGGTTTTAAAGTTTGCAAGTTAGGCAGTTGCAAGGGCTAGCACTGAGTTATCAAAGGTAATTTGAAGATCCATTCTAATTGTGCCTTGCACTGAGTGATAATTTTGGAATAATGAAATCGTTAGTGATATTTCTATGGATAGTCCTTTGAGACAATTCGTGTAAGTAAATAGGAAATCTATTGGAGATTTAGGGTGAATTATTGGAGCTACATTGGAATTTGAGTTGTGCAGTGAAAGCGTGGTGGTTGGTTTAGAAAGAAAAGTTATGAATTTTATGGATAAGTGAATTGGCTTGACAATAGAAATTTCAAGGATGAAAATCTTTTTAAGGAGGGAAGGATAGTCACATCCCAAAAACTGAGTTAGTAGAAATTGGTTTAATGAATCGAGAATGGTCACGTCTAAAATTTTTTTTAGATGACCTTAGCACATTTGATAATAAATAAATATCAATTATAGTGATTGAGTAGTGTCGGAGTTGGCCTTGATCATCTGAGTTTGAATCATTTCCCTTTTGTTAATTTTTATTTGGTGTAAATTTGTTTTAAATCCTTAGCAAATGTCAACCCATATTTTTATTTACTATGTGCTAAGTTAAAAACAAGGAAGTAAATAGTATAGTGGCTAAGTGCTCCAAAGTTATCCTAGAGGTCCTAGGTTTAAGTCTCTACTTTAACATCTTTTTAATTAAATTTTTGGTGAATTTCCCATGTGCTAAAAACACCCTTTCCATCCACCCATACATGCCTTGTTTAGGGAGATTCTTTTCCATCTTTTGTGAGTCAACATTCCATGTTTAACCAAACATGATCCCCTTTTTCACTCCCTTGTCTCCCTCTCTTGCCTTTTCTCTTTACAAATGCCTTGTGTGAGGTTTAATGAACCTAGTCATGGTTGACCACCATTCTTTTTACCCAATTTGACATACCCTCTATGACATCCCAATTTTGGGCCTAGTCGAAATAGTGGTTTTGAGACCACAAATTCAAAGTAGAAATAATTATTTTATTAATGTGTTGAGGTATATGATATGTTTTCATGATTGTATGAAAGTTTCGTTAAGAAATTTTCTTGATAGAGTGTCCAATTTGATTTTTAGGATTAAATTGCAAAGGTTGCAAAATATGTGATTCTAGAAGCGTTAAGCATGAAATAGCTATGGAATATTAATTAGAGGTCCTTAAATAGAAATTTGACCAATTTCTATTTTCATGGACAAAAATGGGCATGAATAAGTAAAAATTATGTAGCACCCTTTACCCGTGTCCGATGTCAGGACAGGATACGAGGCATTACCGGACTTAAACACAACCAAACATCCAAAACCGGCCATAAAATTTCTCATTCAATTTAAACCATTCATACACATGCATATTGTCCCTTATATGGGCCTACGAGACTCAAAACATACATCGGAAACGGTTTGGGACTAAACCGAGAACTTTAGAAAGCTTTGGGTAACTTAGAAAATTTCTTACGTTGGAGAGTCACACGCCCATGTGAGTAGGCCATGTGGTCACACACGCTCGTGTAGCTTGGGACATGCCCGTGTCCTCAGGCCGTGTAACTCTCTATTTATAATGTCATCAACTAAATAAGGTCACACGGCCAGGTCACGCTCCCGTGTGCTTAGGCCATGTGGCGAATTAAATTCCAAAAATTAAGTGCAGACTTCACACGGCCTGGGCACACGCCAATGTCCTAAGACTATGTCCTTTACACTGCTGAGACACACGGCCGTGTCTCTTCCCGTGTGTTTACTACTGGGCATTCTATTTTGCATAATTAGGGTGTAGGGGACAGACAACTAGATCACAGGCCCATAGGGCAGACCGTGTGTCACACACGGCCTAGACACATGACCGTGTTCTAACTGTGTGGACAATTCTTAGGCTATTTTCCAAGCCATTTGCCACGCTTAAACATTCACCAACCTACACTATCTTCATGGCATGCAACATGGCACCTTTGGTTACTCAAGCATTCACATACATGGTTAATTTATGACTTGGTAGTGCCAACATATCACATACTTAAATCATTAGACTTTCATATGGCATTCCACACCAATTTTATATCTATTCATCATTATACCATAATTATTGTCATACACATTAATCACATTTCATACATTAAAAAAAATGCCATCTGTAAACAACCACAATCCTAATCAAAACATACATTTAGCATCTAAATTACACTTCACCACATATCCATCAAGCAACCACAACAATCATAACATATTTGTATGCATGCACAGATAATTAGAGTTACAACCCAAATAATCAATATGAGTCACCTCTCATGGCCATATACAAAATAATCATAATACTTTCATGAACCAACACATTTGGCTATTCAATGTGACACATAACAAAATAACCAAGTCCCTATTCATGCCATATTAAAAATGTTGAGACCAACTATACCCAAAATATCCAATTGATAGTGTGATCGAAAACTTCGACATCCTCTGATCCCCGAGCTAGCTTGGTGACACTATAAAAAAAGGAAAGGAAGGGGGTAGGCTTTAAAAGCTTAGTAAGTTCACATGCAAATAAAATGCAAGTTAAACAAGCATTAATCATACATTTAGCATAATGAACATAGTCTTGCATTTTTATCAATTCTCTTAAACTTACTCTTCATATACATATTCTTACCACTTGCACATAATAACTTACTTTCTCATATTTGACGCATTCATTAAGATTACCCATTGAGCTTCTCTTAGACTACCTGTTGAACACTCAGAATACTATCGGATACATCAGAATCTCACACCTAAGTACCTCATATGTAGCAAACGCTACTCATATCACATATCACATGTTGCTCGCTTTCGAGCTACTCACGGGTTTTCTCACTCAGGCTGTCAGGTATTCGCAACACATGTCGGACTACCCAGCCACCGGTAGAATATAGGAGATCAGTACCCGGACTGCCATAACATGTGTCACATATATCATGAACTCAAAGCACAACTCATGAGATCAGATCACATAATTTCCTAGTGACATGTCACTTGTATCCTAAACTATTCATAAGGTTCAAACAATATTCTTCGATACCACATATTTGTCAAACTTGCTCATAATATTGATTCCAATATCCATAGCACCAATCACATACTCATGGAATAATCAAAGCATATCTCATAATAAAATTTAGGCATTTAACACTTGATACAACATCACAGTAAATATATAAGTGCTTACCATAAATGCAATATTAAAGCATTTAAAGTATGGTACATGTTGCATAATTTGCAAATGAACTTACCTCGGTACAAAATGATAGAAACGAGCCTAATCCTTGTAAACATTTCTTGATCTATAATGCCAAATTTAACTTGCTCAATACATACATTATTTGAATCGACCCATAATTCACACTTTGGTAAAATTACCTTTTTACCCCTAACTTGTCACTTATTTACACTTTGGTCCTAGGCTCGTAAAATGAAATGCATGCATTTTCTTGGTTACCCAAGCCTAGCTGGACCTATACCATGCTCATATCAGCCCACACTATTCTTTATTTCACATTTCTACTACCCATTGTTTTACATCTTTTACAAATAATTTATTTTTAGGTGTTTTCACTAAAAATCAAGTAGTAAAAGATGTTCATCACACATCAAACTTCCTTATTCTTCCATTACTCATCAAAATACAAACATGTCACACATGGGTCAAATTTCATACATGAATCCTAGCTCAAAATATGGCTAGATCATGCTTCAAGGACTTCAAAAATGCTAAGAACATAAAAAAGGGGCTTGGAAGCACTTATAATCAAGCTTGAAAAGTTGAAAACCTAGCTATGGAACCCTTACAAATTTCGACACACTAGCAGCAAGATGGACACAATTTTGACTTGATTTTTCCATTTTTATTCTTTTATTTACCAAATGACAAAAATGCCCTTAAGGCATTTCTTTCCAATTTTTCCTATTCATGCCCATTTTTGTCTAAAATTTTAGAACTTGGTAAAATTGTTATTTAAGGACCTCTAATTAATAATCCAATGCAATTTCATGCTTGAAGCTTCGAAAACACAAGTTTTTCTACTTATTCAATTTAGTCCCTAAAGTCAAATTGAAAACATTAGGCATGGAATTTCTTCATGAAAAGTTCACACAAACATGCAATCATATCATGGATCATAAAATAATCGTAAAATAATTATTTCAATTTTGTATTTGTGGTCACGAAACCACTATTCTGACTAGACCCTAATTCGGGATGTTACAAATTAAAAGTTTAGAAAAAGGGCATTTTGGTCACTTAGTAATTAAAAG
Organism: Gossypium arboreum; assembly: GCF_025698485.1. Classification (NCBI taxonomy): domain Eukaryota; kingdom Viridiplantae; phylum Streptophyta; class Magnoliopsida; order Malvales; family Malvaceae; genus Gossypium; species Gossypium arboreum. The sequence continues at coordinate 47,674,390 of NC_069082.1, forward strand.
AATAAAAAGGGAAAATCAAGTTAAAATTTTCTCATCTTCTCCATGCCATAGCTGAAATTCTCAAGGCACCATAGCTAGGGTTTTTTTCAACTTTGAAGCTTGATAGTAAGTGCATCCTAGCTTCGTTTTTAATATTCTTTACATCTTTGAAGTTGTTATCAACAGATCTAGCCAATTCTACAATTTATTTGAGATAGAGTTGATGCCTAGGGTTTTACCGATTTGTGACATGCATGTATTTTGATGTTTCATGGTAGATTATGAAAGCTTGATGTGTGATAAATATCTTTTACTAAGTGATTTTTGATGAAAACACCTAAAAAGGGCTTATTTGTAAAATTTATATAAATGGGTAGTAGAAATGTGATTTGATGAAAAATATGGGCTTGTATAAGCATGATATAGGCTCAGCTAAGCTTGGATAACAAAGAAAAGAAGTACATTTCATTTTACGAGCCTAAGGACTAGTTTGTAAATATGTGAAAGTTTAGGGGAAAAACCATAATTTTGCCAAAGTATGGTTTTTTGGACTGATTTGAACTATGTGATAATTAAATGAGCTAAATTTTCTATTATAGATCGAGAAAAACGGAGTCTGGACCTAGACCAGGGAAAGAACAAAGTTGTGAACTAAATGGAATTAGTTAGCCATATTTTGTACCGAGGTAAGTTCGTGAGTAAATAATACAACTTATAGTATGTATTTAATATTGTGTTATTGCATGACTTGTACAACTATCATTATGGATTCGTTCGGCAAAGATCGATACGGCGAAATTCTCAGTTGAACCTTAGGAATAGTTAGGATACAAATGTCATGACATTAGGGTTATGAGTTTACGCGTAAGACCATATCTGAGATATGGCATCATTATAAGATTTTGTGTAGGACCATGTTTGGGATCAGAGATGGTCAGAGATCCACTCACACTAACAAATTATCGTTTTGGGTACTTATTATTACATTATTTTGAGTTATGGCATGTATAGGGACTTGGTCTTTTTGTGATACGCGTCATTATTGATTTGGCCAAATGTGTTGGCTTGTAATGGTTTTTGATTCATTTTGTGAATGGCCATTTGGTATTGGCTAATATTGGTTAAGTATTTATACATGTAGTGATGCCTTTTATGGATAGAGTTATGGCATGAATTATGATGATAATTATAAAATGTTGTACGTGATAGAAAATAGCAGGTAATTGATGTGTGGATGTGTTGGTTGAGGCTGAATTGGTTGTGTGTATATGCCTGGATTGGTGTTGTTTGATGTAGTGTAGGTTGGTGCAAGTAAGGGTGACAAAAAGGCTTGGTAAATTGTCTTATTTTTGTCCACATGGGCGTATGTCTAGGCCGTGTATGACACACGGCCTGCCCTATGGGTGTGTGATCTGGGCGTGTGTCCCCTGTATTTTTTAATTTTGGCTTTGAATTGGTCACATGGGTAGAGACACGGCCGTGTGTCTCAGCCATGTAAAGGACACGGCCCAGGGACATGGGCACGTGAAGTCTGCACCTATTTTAGGAAATATTATAAAAATTAAATCGCCCACACGGCCTAGCACACCGGCGTGTACCTTGGCCATGTGACCCTAATTTGTTGATGGCATCATAAACAGAGAGGTACACGGGTTAGAGACACGGGCGTGTGTGACCACATGGTCTACACACACGGGCGTGTCCGAAACCATATGGACGTGTGACCCCTGTTTTTATGGAAAATTTTCTAAGTTTTTGGGGAGTTTCCAAAGTTCTTGGTTTAGTCCCGAACCGCTCCCAATGTATGTTTTGGGCCTCATAGGCTCATCTAAGGAACGATATGAATGTTTTTGAAAAGTTTTAATTTGGATGGAAATTTATGTCTCGGTTCTGCATGATTGCTTGTTTATAAGTCAAATAATGCCTCATACCCTATTCTTGTGTCGAATATGGGTAAGGGGGTTACATTTAGTGGTATCAGGGCTACGGTTTAGTCGATTATCAGACTAACATAGCATGTGTATGAGTCTAGCTATAAATGCCATAAATAAACCGTGATAGTATGATGTCTCATGACAATTGAAAATTGTGTTTTCATATAGTAATGGATCCTAACTGAGCTGAGGCTGATGAAGCCAAAGGTAATGCGTCGACTCCCACTCAAGGGGCAGCGCCATTTAATAGTAGACGTCCTACAGTTAGTCAAGGAGAAGGAGGCAGGGAAGCCTTTCTCCATATGATGAATGTATGGTATGGACTCTAAGGTATGGGCTTCATGAGATTGAATAGCCTTCAGTTGATAAGATTCGAAAACAAGGAGCCAAAGAGTTTCGAGCTAGTTTAGCTTGAAAATACCATCAGGGTATTTGATGAGTTATCATGCACACCTGAAGCATGTATGAAATGTGTTGTATCACTTCTGAGAGACTCGATTTATCAATGGTGGAACACCCTTGTGTCGGTTGTACCAAGGGAAATAGTTAATTGGGAATTCTTACGAGAAGAATTCCTAAGCAAATACACTCAAGAATGTGTTTCGATTGAAGCCATCATGTGTAAGAGATTTGAAGATGGGCTGAACGAAGATATCCGATTATTGGTTGGCATTATGGAACTGAAAGAATTCGTTGTGCTTGTAGAGAGAGCTTGTAAGGCCGATGAGTTGGCTAAAGAGAAAGCAATAGCCGAGTTTGAGTCTCGAGACTCAAAAAAGAGACAAATGGATAAGTCACTTCGATCATCATCTAAGAAACCGAGAGAGTTTAATACTCGACCAAGTACTTCAGTTGGGTTTTCAAATAGAAACCACGTGAAATAGTATTTGGGTAAGGCTCAGAATACTTCGATAGTGAGTGTGGGTAATGCTCGACCTAGTAGACCTGAATGTCCGTATTGCGGTAGATGTCACCTCGGTGAGTGTCGGGTGAATGATCGAACTTATTTCAAGTGTGATTCCCAAGATCACTTCATTAGAGATTGCCACGAGATGGTTGAAAAACAGAAATTTTAGAATGCAAGATCGAGTAATACTGCTTCTAGAGGGAGGCCGTAGAGAAATCCAGGAAACGGAGTGAGTAGCAAGAGTGCATCTAGAGACCCAGCTGTGAGATCTGGGGGTAGAACACCTGTGAGGACTTATGCCATTCGCGCTCGCGAAGAGGCTTCATCTCCTGATGTGATTACGGGTACTTTTTCTCTCTATGATACTCATGTTGTTGCTTTGATTGATCCGTATCAACCCATTCCTATGTTTGTATGGAATTTGTATCTAATATGAATATGCCTGTTGAATCTATAGAATTTGTGATAAAAGTGTCGAACCCTCTAGGCAAGCATGTGTTAGTTGACAAAGTATGTAAAAATTGTCCTTTGATGATTAGAGGTCAATGTTTTCTGGCTAATCTTATGCTTTTTCCATTTGATGAGTTTGATGTAATTCTTGGTATGGATTGGTTGACCATTCATGATATGGTAGTAAATTGTGGAAGAAAAAATTACTGAATTGAAATGTGAAAGTTGTGATATTCTTCGGGTTGAATCAGATGAATCAAATGGATCACCAGTTGTAATCTTTACTATGACAGCTCAGAGGGATATGAGAAAAGGGTGCAAATCTTATCTTGCCTTTGTGTTGAATACCAAAGTGTCTGAGTTAAAGATTGAGTCAGTGCGGGTAGTATGTGAGTATTCGGATGTGTTTCCAGAAGAGTTGCCTAGATTACCTCTATTTAGAGAAGTTGAACTTGGTATTAAGTTAGTCCCTGACACTACACCAATTTTGATTGTTCCGTACAGAATGGCTCCAACAGAATTAAATGAGTTGAAAGCTCAGTTGCAAGAATTGATGGATAAAGGTTTTGCGAGACCTAGTTTTTCTTCGTGAGGTGTACCAGTATTATTTGTGACAAAAAAAGACGACTCTATGAGACTTGCATTGATTATCGACAACTCAATAAAGTGACCATAATGAATAAATATCCTTTGCCGAGAATAGATGATTTGTTTGACCAATTGAAAGGGCCCACCTGGTTTTCAAAGATAGACTTGAGGTTTGGTTATTATCAGTTGAGAGTTAAAGACTCGGATGTGTCGAAAACTGCATTTCAAACGAGGTATGATCACTATGAATTTTTGGTTATGCCTTTTGGTTTAACGAATGCTCTCACTATGTTTATGGACTTAATGAATCGGATTTTTAGACCATACTTAGATAAGTTTGTGGTTGTGTTTATCGATGATATTTTGGTTTATTCTTGAAATGAGTTCGAGCATGCTGAGCATTTGAGAATTGTTTTACAAACTTTGAGGGATAAACAATTGTATGATAAGTTTAGTAAAAGTTAGTTTTGGCTTCGAGAAGTCAGATTTTTGGGGCACATTGTTTCAGGTGATGGAATTTGAGTTGACCCGAGTAATATTTCAGCAATTGTTGATTGGAAATCACTGAGGAATGTATCTGAGGTTAGAAGCTTTCTAGGCCGAGCCGGTTATTACAGATGATTTGTTAAAGGATGTCAATAGAGTTTTGAGAAGTTGAAGGGATTGTTGACAAAACACCGGTTTTAGTACAACCTGAGCCGGGAAAAGAATTTGTGATCTATAGTGATGCATCCTTGAATGGATTGGGTTGTGTACTTATGTAAGAAGGCAAAGTGATAGCTTATGCCTCGAGGCAATTGAAACCACATGAGAAAAATTATCTAACACATGATTTGGAGCTAGCCGCCATTGTGATTGCGTTGAAGATTTGGAGACATCATCTATATGGTGAGAAATGTCATGTTTATATTGATCATAAAAGTTTAAATTACTTAATGACTCAAAAGGATTTGAATTTATGAAAAATGAGATGGTTGGAATTATTAAAATATTACGAGTTAGTGATTGACTACCATTCGAGAAAGGTAAATGTGGTCGCTGATGCTTTGAGTAGGAAGTCGTTGTTTGCTTTGAGAGCTATGAACACTCAGTTGATCTTATCCGACAATGGTTCGATTATAGCTAAATTGAGAGCTACACCGATGTTTCTCCAAGAGATTTGTGAAGCTCAGAAACCTGACAGTGATTTGCAAGGCAAAAGAACCAAATGTGAATCTGGTATGGAATCTGATTTTTGGATTAGTTCTGATGGATATTTAATGTTTCGAGTAGGGTTTGTGTATCGAAAGATGATGAGCTTATTTAGAAAATTTTTCACGAGGCACATAGTGGATGTTTATCTGTTCATCCAGGTAGTACAAAGATGTATTATGACTTGAAGAAAATGTATTGGTGGTCGAGAATGAAAAGAGACATTTCAGAGTTTGTATCAAGATGCTTGGTTTGTCAACAAGTAAAGGTCGAACACCAAGTACTTATGGGTTTACTTTAGCTGTGATGCTCCTCGAGTGGAAATAGGACCGAATTACTATGGACTTTGTAACGGGTTTGCTCTTGTCACCGAAAAAGAAAGATGCCATTTTGGTTATGCCTGATAGGCTAATGAAGTCGGCTTATTTTATTCTGATACATTCTAATTACTCACTTGATAAGTTAGCTGATTTTTACATTGGTGAAATTGTTAGATTGCATGAAGTGCCTATCTCGATTATATTTGATAGAGATTCGAGGTTTACTTCGTAGTTTTGGAAAAAGTTGCAAGAAGCTTTAGGTACAAAGTTAAACTTTAGCTCCACTTTTCACCCACAAGCTGATAGTCAGTCTGAGCGAGTAATTCAAATTCTTGAGGATATGCTCCAGTGTTATATTCTTGAATTCGAGGGTAGTTGGGAAAAATATCTGCCTTTGATAGAATTTGCCTAGAACAACAGTTTTCAGTTGAGTTTAAAAATAGCACCTTATGAGGCATTGTACGGTCATAAGTCTCGGACTCCATTGTATTGGACTGAACTTAGAGAGAATCAGATTCTCGGGGTTGATTTAGTCAGAGAAAACAAAGAAAAAGTGAAGATAATTCGTGATTATTTGAAAGCAGCTTCAGATAGACAGAAATCCTACACGGATTTGAAATGGAAAGAGATTGAGTTTCAGGTCGGTGATAAGGTATTCCTCAAAGTGTCTCCGTGGAAGAAAGTTTTTAGAATTGGCCGGAAGGGCAAGTTAAGGCCACGTTTTATTGGACCGTATGAGATTACCAAAAGAATAGGGCCAGTAGCATATCGATTGGCCTTGCCATCTGAGCTGGAAACGATTCACGATGTGTTCCATGTGTCTATGTTGCACCGATACCAATCAGACCCTTCACATGTGATTTCACTGACAGAGGTTGAGATTCGATCGGATATGACTTATGGTGAAGAGCCGGTTAAGATTTTGGCTCGGGAAGTCAAACAATTGAGGAATAAAAGTATAGCCCTCGTGAAAGTATTTTGGCAAAGTCATGGGGTTGAAGAGGCTACATGTGAAACCAAGGAAACCATGAGAAAACAACACCCAAACCTTTTTACCGGTAAGATTTTTCGGGGATGAAAATGCCTAAGGGGGGAAAGTTGTAACATTCCGATTTTGGGCCTAATCGGAATAGTGGTTTTGAGACCGCAAATCCTAAGTAGAAATAACTATTTTTGAATGTGTTGAGGTCTATGATATGTTTGCATGATTGTATGAAAGTTTCGTTAAGAAATTTTGTTGATAGAGTGTCCAATTTGATTTTTAGGATTAAATTGCAAAAGTCGCAAAATATGTGATTCTAGAAGCTTTAAGCATGAAATAGCTATAAATTATTAATTAGAGGTCCTCAAATAGTAATTTGATCAATTTCTATTTCTATGGACAAAAATAGGCATGAATAAGTAAAAATTAAAAGTTTAGTAAAAAGGGCATTTTGGTCATTTAGTAATTAAAAAAATAGAAAGGGAAAATCAAGTCAAAATTTGCTCATCTTCTCCATGCCATAACCGAAATTCTCAAGACACCGTAGCTAGGGTTTTGTTCAACTTTCAAGCTTGATAGTAAGTGCATCCTAGCCCCGTTTTTAATGTTCTTTACATCTTTGAAGTTGTTATCAATCGATCTAGCCAATTTTACCATTTATTTGAGATAGAGTTGATGCCTAGGGTTTGACTCGTGTGTGGTATGCATGTATTTTGATGTTTCATGGTATATTTAAAAGTTTAATGTCTGATAAACATCTTTTACTAAGTGATTGTTTATTAAAACACCTAAAAAGGGCTTATTTGTAAAAGTTATAAAAATGGGTAGTAGAAATGTGATTTGATGAAAAATATGGGTTGGTATAAGCATGATATAGGCTCGGCTAAGCTTGGGTAACAAAGAAAATGAGTACATTTCAGTTTACAAGCCTAAGGACTAATTTGTAAATATGTGAAAGTCTAGGGGTAAAACTATAATTTTTCCAAAGTATGGTTTTTTTGGACTAATTTGAACAATGTGATAGTTAAATGAGCTAAATTTGATATTATAGATCGAGAAAAACGGAGTCCGAACTTAGACTGGGGAAAGAACAGAGTTGTGGACTAAATCAAATTAGTTAGCCATATTTTGTACCAAGGTAAGTTCGTGTGTAAATAATGCAACTTATATTATGTATTTAATATTTTGTTATTGCTTGACTTGTACAACTATCATTATGGATTCGTTCGGCAAAGATTCGATACGGTGAAATTCTCAGTTGAACCTTAGGAATAGTTAAGATACAAATGTCATGACATTAGGGTTATGAGTTTACGTGTAAGACCATATCTGGGATATGGCATTGTTATGAGATTTTGTGTAGGACCATGTATGGGACATGGCATCGATATGAGAATCGTGTAAGACCATAGCTGGGCTATTGGCATCGATATGAGATTTTCCATGTAAGACTATATTTGGGATATGGCAGTGGTATGATTCTATGTGTATGTTTCCCGAGTATCCTTTAGTATTCCAAGTGGTTCAACAAGTGATTTAAAGATTATGTCAAAGATGTGAAAGCTTATGATTATGTTATGAAGTGGTACAGGTATGTACGCAAAACTCATGAGAAATGATTTCGGTTTAAGATGTACTATTGGTAAGGACGCAAATGAGTAAGATATGTCTATGATCACTTGATGATTTTGTGCTAATTTACATTATGTTATGTGTATGTTATTGTATGTTTAAAGTTGATTATTATTTACATGCTAACTTACTAAGCTTAAAGCTTACCCCCTCCCTTTTCATTCCTTATAGTGTCATCAAGCTAGCTTGTCGATCGAAGACGGTCGGAGATCCACTCACACTATCAAATTATCATTTTGGGTACTTATTATTACATTATTTTGAGTTATGGCATGTATAGGGACTTGGTTTTTTGTGATATGTGTCATTATTAAGTTGGCCAAATGTGTTGGCTTGTAATGGTTTTTGATTCATTTTGTGAATGGCCATTTGGTATTGGCTAATATTGGTTAAGTATTTATACATGTAGTGATGCCTTTCATGGATGGAGTTATGGCATGGTTTATGATGATAATTATGAAATGTTGTATGTGATAGAAAATAGCAGGTAATTGATGTGTGAATGTGTTGGTTGAGGCTGAATTGGTTGTGTGTATATGCTTGGATTGGTGTTGTTTGATGTAGTGAAGGTTGGTGCAAGTAAAGGTGGCAAAAAGGCTTGGTAAATAGCTTTATTTTTGTCCACACGGGTAGACACACGAGAGTGTGCCTAGGCCGTGTGTGACACACGGCTTGCCCTATGGGTGTGTGATCTGGGCGTGTGTCCCCTACAGTTTTGAATTTTGGCTTTGAATTGGGCACACAGGTAGAGACACAGCCGTGTGTCTTAGTCGTGTGAAAGACACGACCCAGGGACATAGGCGTGTGCTCAGGGCGTGTGAAGTCTGCACCTATTTTAGGAAAAATTATAAAAATTAAATCGCGCACACGGCCTAGTAGACGGGCATGTGCCTTGGTCATGTAACCCTATTTTGTTGAGGACATCATAAATAAAGAGTTACATGGGTTAGGGACACGGGCGTGTGTGACCACACGGCCTACCCTCACGAGCGTGTCCCAAACCACACGGACGTGTGACCCCTGTTTTTATGAAAAATTTCATAAGTGTTTGGGGAGTTTCCAAAGTTCTCAGTTTAGTCCCGAACCTCTCCCAATGTATGTTTTGGGCCTCACAGGCTCGTCTAAGGGACGATACAAATGTTTTTGAAAATTTTCAATTTGGATGGAAATTTATGTCTTGGTTCTGCATGGTTGCATGTGTATAAGTTTGGTAATGCCTCATACCCTATTCCGGCGTCGAATATAGGTAAGGGGTGTTACACCCTCCCTCTCATTACCGTCTCACCATTAGCTCCTCCCCAACCTCATATTTTTCATTTTTTTTTCTCTTTTTTTGGTTAGCCTTCATTCTCCTTTTTATTTTCTTTTCTCTTCTCCTCCACTGTAACTAGCCTTGCACCCCCACCACCTCATTGCCGAGTCACTACCTTACCGCTTAAAGCAACATTTCCTCCACCATGACAACCACCACACATTTCTCTTTTTTCGTATTTTTCTATTCTCTTCTCTTTTCCCCTCATTTAAAAGAGGTGATCGAACCCACCTCCTCTCTCTCCCCTTCACAAGAACCGCACCTCTGTCGCAGGACTACCATCGTCAGCATTTTAGCATCACTACTGATGGTGGAGATCTCTTTCCGTTTTCTCATCATTTCAAATGCTCATTATTCTTATTTTATTAAATTTAAATCCTATCTCAACTCTATCTTTCCTTGGATTTATTTTCGAATAAATCCACTTTTGAGATCGTGTCTTCTCCTTTAATTCGTGATCAAATCAATTCGTTGATCCTCCATTCCATTCGTGTTAGAGTAAGTATTAAGGGAGTGTAGAAATAGTTTCTTCTCTCTATTATTATCTCTTTGCATTTTATTTTAGGTGGGACCTTAGTGATTTATTTTCTCAAGGATTAATATTTCATATATCTTATGTGTAGAGGGGCAGATCGACATCAACCCGAGAGACTGTTAGCCTTTGAGATTAAATTTCTAATCTGAGAGATCTTTTAAGGATAAGTGTTAATAATAATCAATAATTAATTTATTGTATTAACTCTTAAGATGATAGTCCCAACTTAAGATCATCATTTGTTGCTCAATTAAGTAATCTAATTGTAGATGCACGTGTGGGGATTTTGAGGGATTTATTGCATATCGGATCTACGATCTGGTGTGGCTTTTAACATAAATAAATTAAGACTATTATTATATTGATAAAAATGCTGCTATTAAAATTATGTTGTTTGATGGGGATACTATATGTATCCATAAAGTGAGAGAAGTCATCTTTATGAATTTTTATCAAGTAAGTGTTTTTCTTAAACCGTATACTTATGGAAAGCATGTTGTGTGACATTGATGTTTTTTAATACTATGAAAAATATGTACATCTCACTCTCATGTTACATGATTATATGGCGTATGTGATATTTGTATGAAAATAAGATGTGAAAATTTGGTACCTTGAGTATGTCTGTGATTTGCGTACTAGACATGTCTATATGATTTCGAGTGTTTTGACCATATCACATGCATGGGGTGGGATATGTGAAAGGTGGAAGTATATGGTAGTTTATTTTCATTAATGTGACACTGTTCACGATTCTGATTATATGGCAGTTTATCTGTAACTCCGGTTGCTTGTCCATGATTTTTATTATATGGTAGTTTATCTGCGTTACTATGACACTGTTCACAATTTGGTGTGTTGGTTGGATGAGTTCTGGTAAACTCAATTATTGTGTGTAGCGGAGATGGGTAGGACTATTTTCCTAAAATTTGCATTGTTTTAAAATTATGCATTGACATGGTCATGCATGATATGCTTATGAAATATTGAGATATGTAATTTTATGACTTTGTATCATATATGTTTTATGTTGTGAACGAGTTTGTGTTAATTTCACACTGGGCTTAAAAAACTCACCCTGTTAGTGTTTCCACCTTTCACGTAACACTCAAACGTAGGACTTGGATCATCACTTGGTGGAGCCTCTTGGAAAATTTTACATCATGAATATTTATTGGATTTTTCACTATTTGGATGTTAGGTTGTGTTTTTGTGTACTTTTGGGCATTGGACTTTACTTTATTTTGGTTGTGATTTATATTTTTATAACTTTAAAACTATCACACATGCATCCAAATTATGGGATTTTAAGTATTTGAAATAATGTCATTTTTCTAAATGAATTATGTTTTTCTTAAATTTTAAAAATAATTTGTGAATTTCTTAAATAGATTTATAAAAATTCGCTGTGGGCTTCTTTATAAAAAATATTTTTATAATTATAATATAATATCCTTCTTATTTAGATGTTTCGAAACAACATTACAATTAAATGTTGCTTTTCTAAATATTTTTCGAAGGGATAAAATTAGTCAATCTTAGAAATTTTTACAATTTCAAACTCAAACCTCTATTTTTGCAACACAAACTCAAATTCTTTTGTAACACCCCTTACCCGTATTCAATGCCAGAATAAGGTACGACGTATTACCGGACTTAAACACAAGCAAACATACAATTTCGAGTCATAAATTTGTGTCCAAATTAAATCCATTTGTATTTAATCATTAGGTCCCTAATACGAGCCTACGAGGCCTAAAACGTGCTTTGGAAGTGATTTGGGACTAAATCAAAAACTTTAGAAAATTTTACGACACTTGGAAAACTTTTGCTAAAGTAGGGGTCACATGCCCGTCTGGCTTGGGACATGCCTGTGTGGGCAGGTCGTGTGGTCGCACACTTTCGTGTCCCTAACCTGTGTAATTCTCTGTTTGTCACCCAAGAACAAATTGAAGTCACACAGCTAAGATACACGCCCGTGTCCCGAGGCTGTGTCCTTCACCCGACTGAGACACACGGCCGTATCTTATACCCATGTGCTCGATACTGAGCATTCTATTTTGTAACAATTTAGGTGCAGGGGACACACGGCTGGATCACATGCCCATAGGGTTGACTGTGTGTCACACACGACCTAGACACACACCCATGTGTCTGCTTGTGTGGACAAAAACAATGCTATTTACCAAGCCATTTTGCCACCCTCACTTGCACACATCTACACAACATCACATGGCACAAATTCAAGCATGTAAGGGCAGCCAAACAATCACAACCAAGACAATAACATGTCATTCTCATACCATTATTAATCATGTTTAAAACATCAACCTCTCCACATCAAATTATGCAAGTTTCCACATTTACAAATGACATTAATATAAATATACTCATAACCAACTTTAGCCAACTTCCAAGGCTATATACAAAATGAACCATGAATGTAAAACCCCTAACCCGTATCCGTCGCCAGACTAGGGTTACTAGGCATTACAGTACAAAAACATAATCCTGAAATTTCACAATTTTAAACATAGACTATTATCATGAATCATTTATTCATTAGCAAATATATATATTTACATACGAAAATACTTTCTTTATATATATTCAAATCATCATTCAAATTCACAAACATACATATATATATGTGTACACATAACTATCATTTTTGCAAAAATGCATATAGTTTCCATGGTGAACTATTACATAAAATCACTATTCAAATGGTCATTTATCAATGTTACATTTACAAGCCTTATTAAACAAAACAATCTTAATAATTAATCATTATTTAACCTTATAGCCAAATATAAAAGTCATACATTTTCCATGCAAATCGAACTAAAATAACCTATGCATATTCGAATATATGTGTGTCTTATACTATGCATTATCAAATTTACATTAAACATGCTTAACATTATAATCAAAACAAAATAAACCATTACTAAACATATTATTATACAAAACACTATTCATTTGGTAAATTTTCATCTCATTAACCAAATAGGCAAATCCTTATCATCATATTCCTTTCAACTTTATTACATCACAAACAAATATACATTCTTACATGAAATCATGTATAAACCTCTTATAAGTTACATATTCTAAACTCATCATTCAAATATATTTTATCCAAACCAAAAACCTAAACCGAAACAAATAATTATATCATGAAATTTATATATATATGATCTTTACATCAATCCAATTTCAAATCTAACATCAATAAACCATTTTCAAACATACCACATATATCACATATTTCATTCACATATAATATATAGCATATTAAGTAAAAGTAAGCTCAAACCATATCCAAGTATGAACGAATCTATCATGGAAATTAAGCCATTTTCGCATGGCTAAAGTTATACATATTCAAGGTCGAACAAAATATGAATTAGCCTATACATGCCAAAAGTTCGAAGATAAACTTTTAAAAATACCAAAAGTTGAAAATAGTGTGGATGACTTCGCTCACGATCCCCGAGCTTGTAACCTACAACCAAAATCTATAAAACAAAATAACAAAACATACAGAGTAAGCTAACTTAGCTTAGTAAGCTTTAAGTAAATTAAATAGCTTAAATGAATGATCAAAACATTTTATACAAGCCAAAATATACCATCAAAGATATACTTTAACTCAAATAATTTACCATGGCTAAATATTCAAGATCAAATATAATACCACATAAATACTTACCTATATATCCAAATTGAAAGATACATTATATTATCTCATAAGGCCGAATATATAAGTTCCAGATATATTATCACAATAACCTAATATTCAAACTCAATAAATCAACACATATGACCGAATTTACGAATTCAATATAACCTTACATGTACCAAATGTATATATATAAGTTCTATATAAACTCACATGTAACCAAATACACATGCTCAATATAAATTCACATGTAACCGAATACTCAAGTTTGATATAAGCTTACTTGTACTTACCTGTTTGGCCGAACATATACAATGTTTTATAGCTTAATTTCACTTGTTCAATATCCACAATATCTTAAACTCTTGTAATCATAAACTTGAGAACAATTCACAGGTATAAAACCTGCTAGGCATAAGCCTGATTCAACATCGGCACAAGGCCTACTAGACCTAAGGTCTGAAGTTCATTACCGGCACTAAGCCTACAAGGCACAAAGCCCGAACAAAGTCACCAGCACAAGGCTTGCTAGGCTCAAAGCCTGAACATCACAAACATATAATCATTCCACAACATTTCACATATATTGTATTGTATAATATTTCATGCATCACATATACATTTTCTAAAGCTTTGATATCATTCAAATACAACTTAATCACATTAATTCATTGACATATCTCATTTGGCTATCAAACTAATACATTATAAAATTTGAATCATCATAGTAAATCATTCTATGTTCAAAATAAACCATGCTTAAGTACTTAAAGACTTACCTCGGATATCGACGGACGTTACAAATCGACTATTCAACTATTTGTGTTTTTCCCCGATCCAAGTCCGATTTCCTTTGTTCTTGATCTATATAATTTCAAATTAATCTCATTTAAACACAATTTCATTCAATTTAATCCAACAACACATAAATGGGAAAATTATCATTTTACCCCTAATATTTCATATTTTTACTATTTAGTCCAAATTGCACAAAACAAAAAATACACCAAATCTCACAAAAACATAATTGAGCCAAATTTTCAACGTACTCATACTAGTCCATATATTTCATTTATTTCACATTTTAGTCCCTAAATTTATTATTTTTGCAATTTAATACTAATAACTCAAAATCATCAAAACTCCAATACAAAATATGTTAATCTAAAATATATTTTTAATATTTCATAACCAAACATCACAAAACAAAAATATTCATCAATGTCATAACACAAAATATTCACCAAAATAAAAAAATTCAAACATGGGTCTGGTAGTATTCGAAGCAACGGTTTCAAAAACGTAAAAATCATTAAAAACCAAACAAAAACTAACCTTGAATTAAGCTTCCAAAGTGCCGAATACCCTAAGCTATATTTTCTTTCTTTCTTTCTCAAGTTTAGGCAAGAACAAAGTAATATGCATGGCTTTCTTTTTTTATTATTATGTTATAATATATTATATGTTAACATTTAACATATTTTACTTATTTAACCTTAATAAAATAATATCATAAACACATACATTATGGGTATATTCGGCCACAACTAAAATAAAGGATTATTTGCAAC
Source organism: Gossypium arboreum (assembly GCF_025698485.1). NCBI lineage: Eukaryota > Viridiplantae > Streptophyta > Magnoliopsida > Malvales > Malvaceae > Gossypium > Gossypium arboreum. The sequence goes on from NC_069082.1 coordinate 47,689,476, forward strand.
ATAAACACTCCATATTAAAAAGCCATTATCAATTCAACCTTTATAATTTAGACTATCAAATTTTCAACTTACACAATTAAGTCCTTTTATCAAATTAAGCACACAAACAATCAAATTTTTGTACGAAATTTTCACACATGCAAATTCATATATAATAAACACAGAAAATAATATTTAAATATTTTTCTAACTCGGATTCGTGGTCTCGAAACCACCGTTTCAATTAGGGTCTAGATCGGATTGTTATAATGAACAATTATAAGCCAACACATATGACCAAAAGACCAAGTCCCTATACATGCCATAAACTCAAAATACTTGAATTCATCAATACCCAAAATGATAACTTGATAGTGTGATAGGATCTCCGGTGATCTCTAACCCGAGCTGGCTTGACGACACTATAAAACATGGGAAAGGAAGGGGGTAAGTGATATAGCTTAGTAAGTTCATATAAACAGAATAAGCAACTCTTACCAAACATTTACCAAGACCAACAATATAAACACAAGATAATATAAATTACTATAAAGCTCACAGTTATAACTTATTCGGTCACATTGTTTGCTCTATCAATTTGCAAGTATAATCTAACATGTCTTGACATTAGCCTAACAACCATAATCCCTCCATTATAACAGATTACTACAATCGACCAATCAGTTGAAACCTCATAATAAACTTGCACTTGAATTATGGGTATTCACATTTCAAGCATATATTTTAACATATTTCAATTTTTTAAAGCTCATATCTTCCCATAGTCATTTTAATAAGCAATTATGCCAATCTTTCCTTTTTCTCATATCCGATAAATCACAATTTATGTGAATGAAACATGCTATATCATAACTCAATTTGGCTCGAAAGCCAATTACACAATCGGCAACCGAATTTACCATGTATTTCATACATCACAAGCATGGACCAATAATCACAAGGCTTTCACAAAAATATTATCGTGGAAACCATAAACTCACAATGTCATGAAGTCAATGCTTATAAACTTATGTACATACTTATGCTAATTCGTAATACTTACATGCTCTTTCTCTTCTTTAACATACCCATTGAATTTCCTGTTGTACCACTTGGAATACTAAAGGATACTTGGGAATCTCGTACACACAGTACCATACCAATGCTATATCCCAGATATGGCCTTACATGTAATCTCGTATCGATGCCAATAGCCCAGCAATGGTCGTATACGAAGTCTCATATCGATGCCATATCCGAGATATGGTCTTACACGTAATCTCAGTAACCCTAATGTCATGACATTTTTATCTTATCTATGCCTAAGGTTCAACCGGGACTTTCATTGTATCGAATCTCTGTCGGTCATTTTCGTAGTATCGTACTCAATAGCATTCATATTTCATTTTAATAATATAGCATTTACCACAATTATACCAATTAAGCATTTATACATATATAATTTAATGCTTATTAAACATACGAACTTACCTCGGCATAAAGATGGCGAAAAGGACCTAACCGTTAAATACTTGTTTTCCCCCTTTCTAATTTCGAACCTCATTTTTCTTGATCTATAATATCAAATTTAACTTATTTAATCATTATACTATTCAAATCAGTCCAAAATCACATTATGACAAAATTTCATTTTTGCCCCTAAAGTTTCACATTTTTACATTTTTGTGCCTAGGCTCGTAAAATGAAATGTACTCAATTTCTTCAATACCCATGCCTAGTCCAACCTTATACATGCTTATAGCAGCCCACATTCTTATTTTATTCACATTTTAACACCCATTTTGCAACTTTTTACCAATAGGTCCTTTTTAGGTGTCTTCATCGAAAATCACTTAGCAAAAGTCGTTTATCTAACAACTAACATGCATTTTCTACCATTAAACATCAAAATACATACATGTGCAACATGGGTAAAACCATAGACCTTCAACCATTTCTCAAATTAATATTAGAAATAGGTAGATCATGTTACAAGGATTTCAAAAACATAAAAATCACTAAAAACGGGGCTAGAATGGACTTACAATCGAGCTTGGAAGCTTGACAAACCCTAGCCATGGTTTCCTCTTGTTAATTCCGACCATGGAAGGAAGATGGAAAAAATTGTCTTTTATTTTGGCTTTTTAATTCATTTAATTATCAAATTACGAAAATGCCCTTAATGAAAAACTTTAGAAACATACCTAACCATGTCCATTTTTGTCCACCAACTTAACCAATGGTATAATTACCATTTAAGGACCTCCAATTTAAAATTTCCTAACAATTTGACACCTTTAACCTATAGAACTCACATTTTTCAGTTATTACAATTTAGTCCTTTTGACCAAATTGAGTGCCCAAACGTAAAAAATTTTGAACAAAATTTTCACGAAATCATTCCATAAAGCTGTAGACCATAAAAATATAATAAAAATAAAATTTTTTATGTAGGATTCATGGTCCCGAAACCACTGTTCCGACTAGACCCAAAATTAGGCTGTTACACTTACAAGCCATTTGTACATACAACGAAGACCTTAAATCATGAACAAAACATGCATGATAAGGCCAATTCAAAGCTATTTATTCATCCAACCAATATGCCATATAGGTATCTCAAACACAACCATAAAAAATATTAAAAATATGCATATTTATCCATAAATAAACCATACGCAACTACTTATTTTCATACCAAAACATAACACAATTGACCATATACCAAATCACATCCTAACATACCAAATTGGCCATTCAAAACATACATCCACTTAGCCATATCAACACCAACCATCAAGGCATCAAAGTGCCAAAAGCACACTGATCATAATACCATATATACATGCTAAACATAACAACTAGGTCATTAAGCACAAGTCCATCTATACATGCCATAATAACCATGACTAAACCATCAAAATCTATCGATAATAATCTCTATACTTACTTCAATTACAAAGATGTCAAAATAGGATCACTAATCTGAGATTGTATCTTTCCCTCGATCTAGATCCGTACGAGGCTTAACTTGATCTAAATAAGAAAATTCAATCCATTTAATATTCATTTTAATCAATTCGATCTAAAATTCAGACTTTTGCAAAATTACACTTTTCCCCTATTATTTTAACTCTTTACAATTTAGCCCTTAAGCTTGTAAATGAAAATTTGTGCAATTTCATCTACATATCATGCTTGTTGATTTACCTAGGGACTCATATCAACCTTAGAAATCATCAATTCACAATTTTTTATCATGATTTTTATTACTTTTACAAATAAGTCCCTAAATGATAATTTCATCAAAAATCACTTTATAAAAGTTGTTTATTTACAAACAAGGACTCATAATCTTTCATCAAACTTCATAAATCACACAAGAATGTTCATGGAAAAACCCTATACCTTGAACAGTTTTGCAAATTAGTCTCTGAGCTAGCTAGATTAAGCTACAACGATCCCGAACGCATAAAAATAATTAAAAAATTAGATCAAAACACATATAATGCAAGCTAGCAAAGTAACCGAACCTTTAAACCTTATCCATAGCTTTTTCCTTCATGTTTTTTCGGTGGAAGAAACCAATTTAGGAAGATGGTATTTTGTTTGTTTTATTTTTACTTTAACTTATTTTATTAATTTACAAATTTAACCTTTACTTAACACCAAAATTTCATTAATACCAAGACACATATACCCACTAACCTAATTAATGTTCTAATTACCTTTTAAGTCCTCTAACTTTAAATTTTTATAACCACTTGATACCTTTAACTAATAGAACTCTACTTTTTCACTTTTTACGATTTAGTCCTTTTTACTTAATTTAGCATGCAAACGTCAAAATTTCTTAACAAAATTTTTATACTACACTATTAACATACCATAGACATTATAATGAGAATAAAATAAATATTTTCACGTCACATTAGTGGTCCCAAACCCACTATTTTGATTTCACTGAAAACAGGCTATTACAACTTTCCCCCTAAAGAAATTTTCGTCCCTGAAAATCTTACTAGAAAAGAGGTTCTGGTATTGTACTTTCATAGCTTCTTTCAATTCCCAGGTAGCGTCTTCTATTTCGTGTCGTTGCCAAAGAACTTTCACTAAATCTATGTTTTTATTTCTCAATTCTTTAACCTTTCGAGGTAGAATTCTGATCGGTTCTCCACTGTACTTCATATCAAGCTGAATCTTAACATCAACAAGTGAAATTACGTGTGAAGGGTCTAATCAATACCGTTGTAACATAGATACGTGAACTACATTGTGAATCTTTTCCAACTCAGACAGCAAAGCTAATCTGTAAGCTATTGGCCCGATTCTTTCAGTGATCTCATATGGCCCAATAAACCGTGGACTTAGCTTTCTTTTATGACCGAATCGAAGTACTTTCTTTCAGGGTGAGACTTTCAAGAATAGTTTGTCGCCGACTTTAAATTCAATGTCTTTTCTTTTCAAATCTGCATAAGATTTTTGTCGATCTGAAGTTGCTTTCAAACTGTCTCAAATTACATTATCGTTTTCTTTGATTTCTCGTATTAAATCAACCCTGTGAAGCTTTTTCTCACTGAGCTCTATCCAAAACAATGGAGTTCAACATTTTTGACCATCCAAAGTTCTGTATGGTGCCATCTTTATATTGGATTGATAACTGTTGTATGCAAATTCATCTAACGGTAAAAATTTCTCCCAGTTACATTCGAACTCTAAAACACAACATTGGAGCATATCCTCGAGTATTTGAATTACTCGTTCAAACTAGCCATCAGTTTGAGGATGAAACGTGGTACAAAAATGCAAACAGGTACCTAGAGCCTCATGTAAATTGCTCTAGAATCGAGATGTAAACCACGAATCTCTATCAGAAATAATAGAAATTAGCACCCCGTCCAATCTAACAATCTCAGCAACTTATAACTCTTCTAGTCTTTCAAGTGAATAATCTGCATGCACTGAAATGAAATGCGTGGATTTTTTCAAACAACCAACGATGACCCAAACAATATCTTTCTTTCTCGGAGATAAAGGCAATCCCGATACAAAATCTATTGTAATGCTTTCCTATTTCCACTCTGGAATCATCACTGGTTGTAACAAACCTAAAGGTACCTGATGCTTGGCTTTTACTTGCTGGAAAACTAAACATCTCGATACGAACTCACAAATTTCTCGATTCATACTTGGCCACCAATACATTTGTTTGAAATCACCATACATTTTATTCTTGCCAGGATGAACAGACAAGCTACTATTATGAGCTTCTTCTAAAATCTTCTGAAGGAGATCTAAATTTCTAAGAACGCAAATTCTGCCTTTAAAATATAGATTATCATCGGATCCAATTTGGAAGTTTGAATTAGGAGTCATCTGAATTTGTTTCCATTTAGCTGTTAACACATCATCACTTTTCTGAGCTCTACAAATCTATTGCAAAAACATTGGTCTAGCTTTCAACTCAGCTAAAATCGAATCATCATCAGTTAACGTCAACCACATGTTTAAAGCTTGTAAAGCAAATAGATATTTTCTACTTAAAGTATCAGCAACTACATTTGCCTTTCCTAGATGATAATCAATGATCAAATTATAGTTTTTTAATAACTCGAGCCTCTACGCTATCGTAAATTCCAGTCTTTCTGTGACATCAAGTACTACAGGCTTTTATGATCTATGAAGATGTGACATTTTTCTCCGTACAAATGGTGTCGCCAAATCTTCAAAGCAAATACAATCGCTGTAAGCTTTAAATCGTGCGTTGGATAATTCTTTTCGTGTAGTTTCAACTATCTAGAAGTATATGCTTACTATCTAGAAGTATATGCTATCACTTTTCCCTCTTGTATCAATACACAGCCCAAACCATTTAATTATGCATCACTATAAATCATAAATTCTTTACCAGACTCTGGCTAAACTAATACCAGTGCCTCGGTTAATAATGCTATTAACTGATTGAAGCTTTGCTGAATTTCTCAAACCACTCAAACTTAAAATCTTTTTGTAGTAGTCTTGTCAACGATGTGGCAATCATCGAAAATCCCTTGATGAATCTTTTGTAATATCCAGCTAAATTAAGAAAACTTCTAACCATAGATACATTTCTTGGAGGATTTCAATCTATGAACAATTGAAATTTTGCTCGGATCAACTCTAATGCCCTCGGTTGACACAACATGTCCTAGAAATCTAACTTCCCGAAGCCAAAATTCACATTTTCTAAACTTAGCGAATAATTTCTTTTCGTGCTAAGTTTGTAAAACAATTCTCAAATGTTCGGCATATTCTATCTCATTCTGTGAATCAATCAAAATATCATCAACGAATACCATGACGAATTTGTCTACATATAGTTTGAAAATTCTGTTTATCGAATCCATAAATATTGCAGGTGCATTAGTCAAACCAAATAGCATCACAAGAAATTCATAAAGTCTGTACCTGGTCCTAGACACTATTTTTGACACATCTAAGAGTTAACCTTTCAACTGATTAGACAGATCGTCAGTACGTGGCAATGGATACTTATTCTTGATAGTGACTTTGTTGAGCTGTCGATAGTCAATACATAATCATATAGATCCATCCTTTTTCTTAACAAATAGAACATGTGCACCCCAAGGAGAAAAACTAGGTTGAGCAAACCCCCTATTTGTCAACTCTTACAGCTGTGCTTTCAGCGCTTTCAATTCTGTAGGTGCCATTTTATAAAGAGCTATTGATATCGGAGATGTTCCTGGTACTAACTCAATAGAAAAATCAATCTTTCAGATAGGTGGTAATCTGGGTAAATCCTCTAGAAACACATTTGGATACTCACATACCACTAGAAGTGATTCTAGCTTCAACTTAGAAACTCTAGAATCAATTATATAAGCAAGATACGCTTCACATCATTTTCTAACATACTTCTGTACTGATATAGTCGATATAACATTAGACATACAATACAATCTATTCGATTTAATCTAAAGCTTTTCACTATTCTAGCATTTTAATACAATAAGATTTTGTCTATAGTTCTGTAACACCCCAAACCCGGCCTAGACATTATGGCTGAATCTGGCGATGTCACATTGAAGTATTTTTCGTAAAACATGATAACGTTTGAAAAGCCCAATGTTTATTTAGCCTCTTTGTATGATCTAGAAAATAATTTTAAAACTTGCATCATTATAAAAAATTATTGACTTTAAAACGTTATAAATTCCAAAATCTTGTTTATCGCGGAAGCTTCCGAAATGGTTTTGCATATTCGTGGTATTTTGGTAAATCATGCATATCTTTTGAAAACCCGCATCCTACCACTAGCAGGTGTAAATCATAATAAAATAATAAAAGCCCAAATTAAAGAATAAAACTTAAAGAGGCCTTTTACATAAAAATACCCAAATTAAACTACTTATAAGTTAAAAGATAAATTTTGAAGCGTAAGTTATTGTGTGTCCACCTCCGAGTCCCTCGCAGCACTGATCCGCCTAAGGATTGCCTGTACAGTTAATACAGTTGGGCAAGTTTATGAAAACTCAATGTGTAATCCAATATAACCAAACAATCAGAGTAACACAATTTGGGCCAAGTAGCACCAATTACGGCACTAAAATAGTATTGTAGCAAAGCTGTCAGTACAGTAGGCTTAAAGCCATTGGTAGGTCCATAGTCGTTTTGCGCGACCCATGTGACCACATCAGTACAGTACACTTCCTCCAAACTCATATATCCCACCCTATGCAATGCAACATACATAAAACATGGCATGCTCAAATACAGTCATACACATCGTGGAACAAATCTGTCATTTTACCTTATCGAGGTATTACAATCATTTTACCCTACAGGAGTATTTCGGTCATTTTATCACATAAGGGAAAAATTGCCATTTTATCACATAAGGGCAAAATCATCATTTTATTACCTAAGGGAAAAATCGTCATTTTATCACCTAAGGGCAAAATCGTCATTTTATCATATAAGGGCAAAATAGTCATTTTATCACATAAGGGCAAAATCATCATTTTATCACATAAGGGTAAAATTTTCATTTAATCACATAAGGGTTTAGGTATGCTTACCGACCCAACAGAAGGTTACAGTCATTTCGGACGACCCATGCAACCTTAACAATCAATAGTGAAAATGAGCCCAAACCCCATAATGCGGGCCTATGTGGGCCTACACGCCTGTGTTACCCACGAAGCCCAAAAATGGCTTTAACTATGCGAACTACGCAATCTGGCCCAATAATCTCCATGCGTCCGTGTGATTTACCCATGTGGGTCCACGAGCCTGTGGGGCCCCCACGGCCCATTTCAACCCAGCGTGGCCCAAAATGGCCTAAGCTCATGAAATCGCTCATGGCGGCCTCTACGTTCTAACGCCCACGATTTACGTGTTCGGGATAACACACGAGCGAGCGCACACTCGTGTAGAGTTAACAATCCATTATTTTGGCTTTTACCATTTTACGATTAGAGGTAGTGTGATTGCACACTTGATTACGGAATGCGCAAAAA